>NC_030678.2:43750485-44057985 GCF_000004195.4 Xenopus tropicalis
CCTATCACAGCTGCCAGCCTGTAGTTCCAATATCTGTCCACTGAGGCTTAGGTGTCGCAGCATTCACCCTTACAAACAGCTGCAGTGCCTCTAGTATGTTTGCCACATTATCTGGTCCACTGATGTGCCCGGAGAGGGAACACTGGGTTGGGGTACCATAACCATTTTAGTTGATCCTGTTGGAGAGGGTGACACTGGGGTGTCTACATACTCTCCTTAGTTTGCTGTTGAAGACCGGCAACCATTGGGCATGCCCCTAATCACAGCTTAGAATCACATGTAGTACCTTTATATCTGTACTGGGCTTCTTGATATTGAGGAGGGACACTGGTGTCCCAGCATCTCACCCGATAATCATTCTCTAGTGAGGCGTTGTAATCGCTGTATCCGGAAGAGGGTAGGTCACATTCGAGGTTATGCAGAATAAACTTTCCCTTAGTGTGCTGCTCGGAGAGAAAGGGAACATCTAGGTCTGGTCATACACTAAACATCGTCTAAGTTTGTGCATGTACGATGCGATTGAGGGGACACTGGATAGGACAGAAAACATTCTAGTTTTCCATTTCTGGGAGGGTTCCAGCGTAGCTTTATCTAGCATTGTCTCACGCACTCGGCCGTCTGTTCCCAGCATCTCACTAAATATATTCAGCACTGAGCGGTCGAGCCGTAGAATAACACGATCTCTATTATCTCGTCTTGCTCGTCTATGGTGTAGGCCCTAGCTGTCACCCTAATGGCGAGAGAGGTCGTTCTATATGCGGCCTCGATAGGATCTCCACCTGATAATCGCTCTTAACTGAGCTATGTGCTGCCAGGCCAGTCCCCCTATTACAGACTCGCATGTTGAAATAGCATCGCACAGATATTTGCACTCGGCTGAGGAGTGAACTCTCCAATGTCACCTCGCCCTATGCAAGGCGAGCTGCCAGGCCTGTAGTCCATAACGTCAAGCTGGGCTCTACATTGTGCCCAGCTGAGGACGCTGGCTAGCAGAGGCTGCAGCCGGTAGTTCTATATAACTGTTACTGGGCTACGGGAGCGTGTGTCCCAAGGTGTCCTGCTCATTACTAGGCTGGTTAGGCCTGTATTTCCATAATACCTTCCAGCTTGGCTCCCTACATGTGCCCCATGCGACACTCCTAATGCGATGAGCTGGGACCTCAATAAATGATGCGCTTATACTAATCTGATGCACTGACCTATGTGCCTATAATCCTCAACAGTGCGCCCATCCCCTACTAATCACATTGATGCTCATATTGGCGTGTTGGTCCCTAAATTATCTGTCCACTAGTACCTATGACCTGTCTCCGGCGATTCCGCATCATAGCTGCAATAGCGCGCATGAGGCCTCTACATATACTCCTGTCTACTCATGTGGAACGCACTTGGGTTTCCCTATTCAAAATCTCACCTATCTATCTAAGAGGCGTGCAGGTGTTTTCTCCTCCTGTAGATCCGTTAATATCTGTCCTAGCGTGATCCTTATGTGTCCCAGCATGTCCGGCCTATAGCACAGTATGTCAGCCTGTAATGTGCCTTATATCTCTGTCATGAGAACCTAATGTGCTTCCCAAGCATCTTCTCCTATTTAGCAGCTGGCAGTCCTTTAGTGGAAATATATGTTAATTTTTTTTATATTCTGTTTCAGACTACTGACTATTAGTGTAACTCCAGAAGAAATCCCACTTATGAAGAAGTCTGGCAGGCGTGTTAGGTGCTCTATATCTTGTCACTGAGCCTTACGTGTGCCAGCGATCCCCTATCAGAGCTGCTCGGTAGTCTTCCCTCATAACTTTCAGAGCCTACATTGTTTCTCCTTCTATGCCGCCGATGGTTGAGGGAGCTGGCAAAAGCTGTAGTCTCTTTATTATATCTGTGCAAGCGATTGAACCTATTGTAACCTGTTCACTATATGGTTCTGGGTGTGTCCCAGCATTCCCTTCAGAAGCTGCAGCCTGTAGTCCTATAACTGTCACTGGCCTACATGCCCAGGCGATCCATCCTTGATATGGAGCCTGTCTGTCTGGTGAGAAGTCCTATATATATGCTGTGTCTATACCCATAAGACTCCAGTGATTTTTTCCTACATTGTTTCCAGTGTCTATCCTGTATTTCCAATGGACTCTCAGATGCGCTTAAGACAAGTCTCTGTGATTCCTAAATTTCCTATACGTAATCATTGCTTCTTCTCCGATGGACCCAAATGTCCCAGCATCCCCTATCAGAGCATGCAGCCTGTGTTCCTATAACTGTCAAGCTGGCCTAAATGTCCCAGAACCCCTATCAGAGCTGCAGTCTCTGTAGTTTATTTAAACTCGTCACTGGCCTACAAGTCCCATCTATGCGTGATGTAAGTGATGACAATTGCACATAAATCGCTGTAACACATGGAGGCACGCTGTGTGAATATTTTGTAGGAAGATATAGGTCCCTCAACTGAGTGTAATAGCTGTACGTAGAAGGGAGGATAAGCCGCCTGAAAGAGTCTCCCGATAGACAACTGTGAAATGAGATTCCAGAATTGCGACCGCCCATAGGCCCAGATAGTATCTAACGGGACCTGGACGGGGCGATGAGAAGCTCTGCTTCTCTCACCCTGCGCTGCGTGTAAAAGGATGAAGGTGCACCCAGCAACGCCGCAAAGCCGCCCTACGAGCGACTCTGAATGTGCTGGCACCGCTTTCCACGAGAAGCCAACCTCGTTCCAAACGAGCCGCCAAGTCCATAGGACGCTCTAGAAATGAGATGTATGCTCCTGTTGTTAGCATGTGCACCGGTAGGCAACATAAATGGATGACGCCAGGCAAAGCCTCTGTTGCTTTTGCGAATACTTTCACAAGCTGATGCTGCCCCAGCACTAGCCAATGTATCGCGTAGAAGATCGCTGTAGGTGGGACCACAAGGACGAGCCCATAAAGTTGATTGATTATGCTCGCTACGTCTCTGTCCTTCCTTGCACCTATATATGACTGACAGCACCTTCGCCAGCTTCTCGAGAGCCATCCATACGCGCCACAGCGCCGAATCATTTTTAACTTTTGTCATGTCCATATTTATTAGCTGAGGCCCCGCATGTTATCCTACTATAGCCTCCGAAGCCGAACCTATAGAGATGTGATCCATGGGTAGCTACGATGGAGCGATGACAGAAACTGGGCTGCCATTGCTGGCCTAAAATATTCTCCCTGCATCCTCCCACCAGAGATAGGTGCCGGGAGTGGCAAGACCTGGCATAAAGATATAATGTTGGTTTAGGACCTCTTACTTGGTTGGCGAGGCCTCAGGAGTTGTCCTCAGTGATGCCTGGGCATGGAATGTGGTGCGTGAGAAGACTGGTGATGACAAGATATCCCGAGGCCAAGAGCTTCAGAGAATTATCACTGTGAAGCGAAGACAGGTTGTTACGCTAGTGCGGAATAGCCTCCGGCTTGTGAATACGCTCCGAGTGCCCAGAGTCGCAAGAGGAGAACGCATCGGGTATAGAACGTAAATCCTACGCGTCATCTCGTGCAATAGGCCTGTCGGCCTCCTGAGTAGAGTGGTCCCAATCGCCCCACGCGACAGAGTTACCACATGTATTTCCGCGCTCTAGTGATGCGTCTGGGGTGGGAAAAGTACATGAGTGGCCAGCACCCGTCTGCATGCGTCCTGAGGGCTGGGCCGCAGCAGGGAACTCATATCCTCTCTCATCTACTTCCTAGACAGCGAACGGCTAATGCCCTACCGAATCCTATGCTATACATGGCGGGCGCTTTCCTCAGCTATCCTGCATGCGAGGGAATTACGCAGAAGACGGGCTGCCATACCCCTTAGTTCTCCCAAGCTCAGCTATTCATAATGAACCCAGAGGTGGGTTATAAGGAAACGGGACCTAGCAGCATGCAAGTCAGAGCTAGTTCACATCATATCCCATGCCCCAGCCAGCAAAGTCCAGAGCCTGGGTAAGGACGGGCAGAACCTTGGAATTCACGTCATATTGAACAACGGCTTTCTTGCGTTTGCCGGTGTCAATTTGTCATCCAGCCTTGCTTTATGGCGCCACGAGAAGGGGCGCAGAGTCCAGGTGTAGCTCTGCCTCGTGTACCTAGCCACTTGAGTGATAAACGCGAGCCTGTGCTCTATGGCCTGCCTGCTCTATCCGAACGACAGTATTATCCTTTAAATGACAACCAGACTCTAGTATCCTGCCCTCATGAGGGATAATGTAGAAATGTGTTCATGTAAAGACACAAATTAGTGCGACCAGTCCTAGTGGGAGTTTCATTTATTTAGCCCACCTATCACACCGGGCTGTCTGCCATTTAAGGGGCCTGCTACTCGTAGGGGATACTCATAGCCAAATGACGGACACTAGTTAAAATCTCTTAGTCTTGGCTTAATCTCCCCCGCATTCCGTATACGCCTAGGATACCTATATATAGTGATAGCCGTGGTTATATAGGAACGACAAGGAGCGTATTGAGGCCCATTTATATAATGCATAGTTTCTGACTGCCGTTACTCCTCTTATCTTGGCCAGTACACATTGAGTTCTCGACGCTTTGAGACATCATCCGCCAGAGATCTCGCAGTGGGAAATCATATATACAGGAGAACTCTGGGGTTTCATGATTGAGCGTTGGTTATGACTCTCTGCACTTTAGTCTGAGCGTCTTTAATACCGCATAGTCGCAGGCTAGAGTTTACCACAGTAGGCTCTTGGTACCGCCTTGGGTATGGTCTCGTCTCGAAATATATCTCGTAGGTACTATATGCCCAGAAGACTCCTCAATATCGCTGTGATTCCAGGAGACTGCGTGGTGTTCCTGGGAAGGGTAACCAGAGTTCTTGTGTGAGCCTTTTCAAGTCAGTCTGAGAACAGTGATGCGTCATGTGTACTTCTATGTCAGATTGTCTCCTCTAGAATGAGCACCAGTTTGCGTTGCATGATAGCTTATCATGGCTTAACGCCGCCGGCCAGATATGACATAACTAGGATCTCATAGTCCTACATGAGAACACACGCTAGCCAGTTCCCAAAGAGTCCTGTCAGGTGGGTAAGCAAGGTACTCGAGGGTACTTCATGCTCTAGGTGAATTAACCCCTCTGACGTCTTTACATGTCGCCAGTCTCTAGTCATGGGTCGAGACGCCCTAATGAGTGGCGGCACCAGTACTAGTCGCTGCGGGAGTAAACACGATACTTGCGTCTACCGCTACTGCTTCATAGGCTCGCAGACTATGCTCTCAGAGACCGAATAATCATGAGGAGGAGCACCTAGCAATAGAGAGAAGCTACATGGAGTCTGTAATTCCTAAGCGGCAGTTATCACTATTGTACCCAGTCAAAGCAGCGAGGATTCCAAGTGTAGGCATCGTGGGGAAGACGGTGTGAGACTTGCTGCGTGCTATGATGCCCTAAGGTAAATCCTCCGAGATGCTCCCAGCGCGGAAGTATGCCATTCATATGTTGGCCTTATGGTGGTGTGCATTGGATGCACTCGTGCACGTGAGGCGCTTGCATGAGGTAGCGTTGCTCCATTGCGGTCCGGCTCACGTATCCCATGCTGCAGCTCAGAGGACGTTGGGAGAGGAAGCACATTGGTTAAAGGTAATTGCGGCTGAACAATTGCGGCTGGAGCTGAAGTTCCACTCGGTGGATTAAGACTTCTCAAGTCCTGAGATCCCAATAGAACTATCTATTGGTTATGCTATATAGTTTAGGTTATGGCGTCTGAAGACAGATCGGCTGTGAGAACCTCTCCTCTCGCTATGGAAGCTCCTATAGCCACTTAATGAGCTAATGTCATAGTAATTTGCGTGGCTGGAGAAGCGACACCCTAAGCTGGGCAAAGTTACGGCCTGCTATTATAGTAAGACTGTCTGGATCTAACAGTATAGCCCAGCTCAGAGTTTCAAGGTGTGCAGTTCTCTAGCGTTCCGTATAGTGGAGGTGTTTTATATAAGGTAGCATGTGCTGATACTCCTGATATGGCGAATCCTTGTTGCAGGCACAATTCCCGATGCGTCGCGACTCTCCTAGAGTATTCTACATGAGTTCCTATGGAAGATAATACTCTGACGTCATGGTTCGGCCTCGATACCGTCGATATCCCTGTGCTTAATTAATAGCCACTCTACGTAAGTGGTCTATAGTTTTCTAACGAACCTCGGCGCCTGATAAGGCGACGAGTGCGCTGGCACACCCCGCTCTATGGGTGGCTCGATCTGCATTATTTAATGAGGGATCCGGTGGTGATTAAGCTTTTGAAGACATGAATATTCTTCTTTTTGTGATAGCACTGATTCTTGCCTAAGATATGGTAACTCACCAACGCCCAGTATGTTACAAGGTAGAGACTGTCATAGGTGTATAATAGAGATAGATTTTTATTCTTCCACCACTAAGATACGGAGCTGAATGCTGGTCGATGTGCGCCAATATTCCGGTGGGAATCGACATAGGGCCGAAGATGTTCCTGTAAGAAACAAACACCTGCGCGTCGGGATGTTGCGGTGTGCTGTGATGACTCTTTCAATTGCATTTATTATAACCTCCATATAGCGCAGCGCACTCCAGGTAACAAGGAGAGAGACCATCCGAGCTGGTCGAAGACGTGCTATTGCAATGCGCTGGGCTAATAGCCATGTCTCCGCGTGTGATATCTCTCAAGCCCATCCGTACGTCATGCGTATACAATAGAGTCTCAGTAATCTCTCGTGTGCATAGGGCACTCTGGTCGCTGGATATGGTTCGCTCTAATATCACTCCCTATTCTGCGCAACCTCTTCTGACTACCGCACAAGAGTTCAGCGAGCCTGATGCAGTATAAACGATCTGGATGACTTACTAGTGTATACTCTCGCTCTAGATAGTGCTATCTTGTGCCCTATACACACAATATGCGCACAGCGTCACATACGAAGTTCATGGAGTCTACTTGGGAAGGACGTTGAGTCTAATCGACTCTCTGCTGAGATGAATCTCTCCCTAATATCCTCCGATCGTTCCTATTCCATGTGTTACTTCCTCAGAATTCGTTTGGCCATGTGTGTCATAAAATGGGTGTTTAAGAGAATCGGCTCCCTACCCCAATGCCGCGCGCTCCCGAAACAACCTGCTCTGCCATACGTTGCGAACCTCGAAGGTATTGTATAAGTGGATGTGATAGAAGCGTCTAGGCTAACTTAGGATGAGACACAGAGAGTACTAAGCGGACTTACATGAATATCGTGTCTGCAGTCGAGAGCGCGGAGATATCCCGATCCCCATGTCCCAGCCTAATTTCTCTCCTTCAGGGAAGTCCTGCAGGTGTACAAGTGAACTAGAACTGGCAGCTCTTTAACTTCAAGCCTCTAGGAGCATGGAGTAGACTACTGTACAAGTCTTTAATAAGTCAACCGGTCTCACTCCATAAGACGCCTGTGTACATAGCTATACTTAGCTGATCACGATGGCAAACTTATCTCTGTCCTGTACTCACCTTCTCCATGCATCCGCAGCTTCAATCGTCACTCTGATGCGGAAGACGTGGCTGAACTAGTGACGGCCCGAGCTGTATCCCTACACATGTCACAAAACGTCTCGATGAGTCTAGATCGTGGACTACATGTGTGGCTTATACCGGAAGACTGAGAGCCTGAGCTGAGTTACTTCCTTATGCAGCCTATGTCCACTGAAGTTCAACACGAACCAACATAAGGCAGCAAGGACCGGGCTATACCACGCGACTGTGACAGTCATCCACACTGTGACCCAGCCCATCGGACGTCCTGGCCAAAAAAGGGAGACCCGGAGAAGGCCGGAAGCATAGACGGTGTGGCAAGGAGCTTAGGCGAGAAGAAGACGCGAACGTAAGATTATGTGTCGAGGCTCGTATCCCCAAGAGCTCCAGCCAGAAGAGTCCAAATATGCCTCGATCAGAGAGTCGACGCTGCGTCATGTAGAACTCATTGTTGGTCAAAGCCACTCATTCAGCAATGCGCCAAGGCGCGCGTAGTGTCTGAACATGCCTGTGCAGTGAAAACAACACGCTCAACCCCTCTCGAGCTTGCATGAAATTGATCCAACGAATGGGGCGATCCATAGAAGTTCAGCAGACAACTCCTTCGAAAGACGAGGGAGCTGGCTCAGTGAAGTGCCCTTAGCATCTGTCGTTCACGTATTGCTTTCCAAGCTGCAAGTGAGCCGAATTGTATCTCTTACCAGTGCTAGCTGTGGTGCCAGGGACGGGCTGCAGCGAGCCAAGTGAGCTACATAACTGACAGATCTTCACGACCCAGACCAGATTACCAAGAAGTGCCTTTGTGGGTAAGGATAGCGCAGCTTAAGGGACAGTGCACTAGCTCAAGGAATTAAATAGCGCCAGCCAGTAGTTCAATGGAGTGCCTGGTCCCAGCTCGTGCAAATTGACGGGCGTCATGTAACGAGTTGACGTGCCAATATCTCCTCATCACCTTTAAGCAACACATGGAGGAGGTTCATATGAGTCCTGGTGGGCCAAGGCGATGACAGCCGACTGTTGAGGAGCCTGAATTGATAGATCTAGGCGTAGCGCTTTCTTCATTCTAGTCACTCGCTGACCCAGGCCAGCGGTAGTTCTCTCTCTTAAGAGTCCTTGCAGGTGTGGGTGAGGAACTGCGCCTAACACTCGACGCGGGCTGCCTAGCTATCCGTGCGTGCACCATCCCAGATGAGGCCCATAGCATCTCGATAAGCAGTGTTCACAGATGGAGCCGGGGAGAAGGACGTATCAAAGAACTGTGCTTATGGGGCGGTGGTAGTCGTTTGATAGCGTGTCTGGCATCCCGAATGCCCCAGCCAGAGCGTGCATACGGGGAGCCATGGGAGAGGACAGATTTCGCGATGATATATGCACTTCCTTCCATACCCTCTTCCAATGCTCCTCTCTACCACAGTAGTAGGTCTTCTCAGACATAGGCCGTGTGTGAGATACCAGGACTTGTGCTTCTGATAGCCCTGCTCACAAATCCAATAAGAGCACGCAAGCCCATAGATTCGACAGAACACACTCCGTGAAGGTACTGCTTTGCATGCTCCTATGTCCGTTGAAATTTCTTGTCCCGTTTGCACTCTCCTTATAGTGGCCAATAAGAGGCGAATGGGGTAGATGACGTGAGTCTGAGAGTCCGTGCAGCAAAATTGTCCGCGGTAGACCCTGCCTAGTTTTTAGGTTCTCCTCCCTAGTTTCTATAATACGGTATGTTTAGAAGAGGCATGTAGAGCTGTGGAGCCTGACCATATGCGCGAGAACAGGGGCGCTCAGCCTCGTGAGAATACTGAGGTAGAGAACGCTGTGAGTTAGCTGAGACAATAAGATAGCAACTGGAAGTTTCAGCTGGAGCATGTTATAGTGGCACACTTGGCAGTACATGCGTTTATATTTTTGTTATCACTACTCTTGCTATGCGCCAGCCAAATTACAAGTACTCATATTTGATATAAAATTTTTGCAATAGCTGTTCAAGTGCCCATGCTGGTTGACAACGTTGTAGTTTGACACTAATTCGTGTAGCTATAGATGCCAGATACTTTTGGCGAATGCGTTTTGCATATGTGCACGTCGAGCGGCCCATCTCTTGCTCGTTAGGCGGTCTCTATTCTTTTCTTCTCTCCCCCTATGTTAAGTGCCCATAACAACTCTCCTCTTGCCTTATGTTGCCATCTTAGCTTCACGCGTGGTTCATTTTGTATGCAGGTTCACCATTGTTTACCAGCCCTAGTGGGATAGCTTGTTTGCCCGGAATTCCGGCAAGACGGAATTCAGGAGGCCCATTAGTACACACACGCAAAATCCCCAAAACTGAACCTGGAGGGGCGACGTGTATACATCAGCCACCAGCGTTACCAATGAGATGTAATCCCCTGCCCAACGGCTGCACAACTTCCCTGAGTATAAAAAGCTTTTTGTACCTAGCCACTGAGAACTGATGCGCTGGCTATCCATGCCCAGCCAGAGTTCCAAGAGCCTGTGGTGTTCCAAGAGCCTGGGGAAGGACGGGCTGAAGCCTTGGCTATCCCATGCCCAGCCAGAGTTACAGGAGCCGGGGAAGGACGGGCTGCAGTGCTGGCTATCCCATGCCCAGCCAGAGTTCAGAGGCCTGTGGAAGGACGGGCTGAAGCCTGGGGAAGGATGGGCTGAAGCGCTGGCTATCCCATGCCCAGCAGAGTTCCAAGACCTGGGGAGACGGGCTGAAGCCTTGGCTATCCCATCCCAGCCAGAGTTAAGGAGCCTGGGGAAGGACGGGCGGGCTGAAGTGCTGGCTATCCCATGCCCAGCTGAGTTCCAAGAACCTGGGGAAGGACGGGCTGAAGCCTTGGCTATCCTATGCCCAGCCAGAGTTCAAGAGCCTGGGAAGACGGGCGGGCTGAAGTGCTGGCTATCCCATGCCCAGCCAGAGTTCCAAGAGCCTGGGGAAGGACGGCGGGCTGATGCGCTGGCTATCCCATGCCCAACCAGAGTTCAAGGAGCCTGGGGAAGGACGGGCGGGCTGATGCGCTGGCTATCCCATGCCCAGCCAGAGTTCAAGGAGCCTGGGAAGGACGGGCTGAGCGCTGGCTATCCATGCCCAGCCAGAGTTCAAGGAGCCTGGGGAAGGACGGGCTGAAGCCTTGGCTATCCCATGCCCAGCCAGAGTTCCAAGAGCCTGGGGAAGGACGGCTGAAGCCTTGGTATCCCATGCCCAGCCAGAGTTCAAGGAGCCTGGGGAAGGACGGCTGAAGCCTTGGCTATCCCATGCCCAGCCAGAGTTCAAAGAGCCTGGGAAGGACGGGCTAAGCCTTGGCTATCCCATGCCCAGCCAGAGTTCCAGAAGCCTGGGGAAGGACGGGCTGAAGCCTTGGCTATCCCATGCCCAGCCAGAGTTCAAGGAGCCTGTGGAAGGACGGGCTGATGCGCTGGCTATCCCATGCCCAGCCAGAGTTCAAGGAGCCTGGAAGAAGAGCTGAGCCTGGCTATCCATGCCCAGCCAGAGTTCAAGAGCCGGGAAGACTGAACCGATGGACACTGAGTGACAAGGCAAGGCCGGGCTGAAGACCTATGGCATAAAGGCTATCTCCTATGCCACCAGCCAGAGTTCCAAGAGACCATGCCGGAAGGGAAGGACGGGGCTGCTGGCTATCCCATGCCCAGCCAGAGTTCCAAGAGCCTGGGGAAGGACGGGCTGAAGCTTGCTGGCAGGAAGAAGGTGTGAAGGAGGCGAAGCTGGCTATCCCATGCCCAGCAAGTTCAAACTGGGTAGGACGGGCTGGAAGCCTTGCTTGGCTATCCCATGCCCAGCCAGAGTTCAAGAGGGCCTGGGGAAGGACGGGCTGAAGCCTTGGCTATCCATGCCCAGCCAGAGTTCAGACGCGAGTGGGAAGGACGGGCTGAACATTGCCTGCTATCCCATGCCCAGCCAGAGTTCAAGGAGCCTGGGAAGGAACGGGCTGAGCGCTGGCTACTCCGCATGCCGGCAAGTTCCAAGAGCTGGGTCCAAGAGCCTGGGGAAGGACGGGCTGAAGCCTTGGCTATCCCATGCCCAGCCAGAGTTCAAGGAGCCGGGAAGGACGGGCTGCATGGGCCTGGCTATCCCATGCCCAGCCAGAGTTCAAGGAGCCTGTGGAAGGACGGGCTGAGCCAGTGGGGAAGGACGGGCTGAAGCGCTGGCTATCCAATGCCCAGCTAAGAGTTCACCGAACCTGGGGAGAGGAGCTGAAGCCTGGGATAATCCCATTGCCCAGCCAGAGTTCCAAAGGAGTGCCTGGGGAGGACGGCGGGCTGAAGTGGCTGCTATCCATGCCCAGCAGAGTTCAAGACCTGGGGAAGGACGGGTGAGCCTTGGCAATCCTACTCCAGCGCAGGTTCATAATCAGCACTGGCAGGCCACATCGCGAGCCCACTGCCGAGAAGCGGCCTATCCCTATGCCCAGGCCAGAGTTCAAGACTGGGGAAGGACGGGCGGGCTGTATGGCTGGCTATCCATGCCACCAGAGTTCAAGGAGCCTGGGGAAGGAGGGCGGGCTGAAGCCTTGGCTATCCCATGCCCAGCCAGAGTTCCAAGAGCCTGGGGGAACGGCTGAGCCTGGCTATATCATGCAGCCAGAGTTCAAGGAGCCTGGGGAAGGACGGGCTGAAGCTTTGTATCCCATGCCCAGCCAGAGTTCCAAGAAGCCTGGGGAAGGACGGGCTGAAGCCTTGGCTATCCATGCCAGCCAGAGTTCCAAGAGCCTGGGGAAGGACGGGCTGAAGCACTTGGCTATCCATGCCAGCCAGAGTTCCAAGAGCCTGTGGAAGGACGGGCGGGCGAGCCTTGGTATCCCATGCCCAGCCATGAGTTTCAAGGAGCCTGGGAAGAACGGTGTAGAGCCTCTGGCTATCCCATGCCCAGCCAGAGTTCAAGAGCCTGGGGAAGGACGGCTGATGCGCCTGGCTCCATGCCCAGCCAGAGTTCCAAGAGCCTGGGAAGGAGGGCTGATGCGCTGTGCTATCCATGCCCAGCCAGAGTTCAAGAGCCTGAGCGATTTCCAAGAGTACTGGGCAGGACGGGCTGAAGCCTTGGCTATCCCATGCCCAGCCAGAGTTTCAAGAGCCTGGGGAAGGACGGCGTGTGCTGGCTATCCCATGCCCAGCCAGAGTTCAAGAGCCTGGGAAGGACGGCGCGCTGGAGCGCTGGGAAAGATGGGCAAAGGCAGCTGTGGCTATCCCATGCCCAGCAGAGTTTCAAAGAGCCTGGGGAAGGACGGGCTGAAGCCTTGGCTATCCTCCCAGTACGCCGGCCAGCCAGAGTTAAAGGAGCCTGGGGAAGGACGGGCGTGAAGATGCTTGGATTCATGCCCAGCAGAGTTCCAAGAGCTGTGGAAGGGGGGCCTGATTTTATTTCCGGCAATGCCCATGCCCAGCTAGAGTTCCAAGAACCTGGGAAGGACGGGCTGAAGCCTTGGTCTAGTCTCCTATGCCAGCCAGAGTTCAAGGAGCCTGGGGAAGGACGGGCGGGCTGATGAGTGCTGGCTTCATCCCACTGCCCAGCCCAGAGTTCCAAGAGCCTGGGGAAGGACGGGCGGCTGATGCGCTGGCTATCCCATGCCCAACCAGAGTTCAAGAAGCCTGGGAAGGGGACCGGCGGAGCTGTATGCGCTGGCTATCCCATGCCCAGCTAGAGTCCAAGGAGACCCTGGGGAAGGAACGGGCTGAGCAAGCCTTGGCAACAAATATCCAAAGCTGCCCAGCACAAGATTCAAGGAGCCTGTGGGAAAGGAGAACGGCTGATATGACCTTTAGTCAAAATATTTCTCCATTACATTTTCGGTCACTTACCTTTGTGGGTAAAATCTTCTGTCCTCTTGCCGCAATTTACATTTTTTTCACTTACCTAGTGGTGTAAATCTTCTGTCCTCTTGCCCGCAATTACATTTTCTTCACTTACCTTAGTGGTAAATCTTCTTCCTCTTGCCGCAATTTTACAATTTTCCACTTACCTTAGTGGGTAAATCTTCTGTCCTCTGCTGCAGCTTTAAATTTGCTCACTTACCTTTAGTGGGTTAATCTGATGTCTCCCCAATTTAAATTTTTTTCACTTACCTTGTGGGTAAATCTCCTGTCCTCTTGCCGCAATTTACATTTTTTCACTTACCTTAGTGGGTAAATCTTCTGTCCTCTTGCCGCAATTTACATTTTTTTCACTTACCTTAGTGGGTAAATCTTCTGTCCTCTTGCCGCAATTTACATTTTTTTCACTTACCTTAGTGGGTTAAATCTTCTGTCCTCTTGCCACAATTTTACATTTTTTTCACTTACCTTAGTGGGTAAATCTTCTGTCCTCTTGCCGCACTTTAAATTTTCGGTCACTTACCTTAGTGGGTAAATCTTCTGTCCTCTTGCCGCACTTTAAATTTTCGGTCACTTACCTTAGGGGTAAATCTTCTGTCATCTTGCCGCCACTTTAAATTTTCGGTCACTTACCTTAGTGGGTAAATCTTCTGTCCTCTTTGCCGCACTTTAAATTTTCGGTCACTTACCCTTAGTGGGGTAAATCTTCTGTCATCTTGCCGCACTTTAAATTTTCTGTCACTTACCTTTGTGGGTAAATCTTCTGTCCTCTTGCCGCACTTTAAATTTTCGGTCACTTACCTTAGTGGGTAAATCTTCTGTCCTCTTGCCGCAATTTACATTTTTTTCACTTACCTTTGTGGGTAAATCTTCTGTCCTCTTGCCGCACTTTAAATTTTCGGTCACTTACCTTAGTGGGTAAATCTTCTGTCCTCTTGCCGCAATTTACATTTTTTCCACTTACCTTAGTTGGTAAATCTTCTGTCCTCTTGCCGCACTTTAAATTTTCGGTCACTTACCTTAGTGGGTAAATCTTCTGTCCTCTTGCCGCACTTTAAATTTTCGGTCACTTACCTTAGTGGGTAAATCTTCTGTCCTCTTGCCGCACTTTACATTTTCGGTCACTTACCTTAGTGGGTAAATCTTCTGTCCTCTTGCCGCAATTTACATTTTTTTCACTTACCTTTGTGGGTAAATCTTCTGTCCTCTTGCCGCACTTTATATTTTCGGTCACTTACCTTAGTGGGTAAATCTTCTGTCCTCTTGCCGCACTTTAAATTTTCTGTCACTTACCTTTGTGGGTAAATCTTCTGTCCTCTTGCCGCAATTTACATTTTTTTCACTTACCTTAGTGGGTAAATCTTCTGTCATCTTGCCGCACTTTAAATTTTCGGTCACTTACCTTAGTGGGTAAATCTTCTGTCCTCTTGCCGCACTTTAAATTTTCGGTCACTTACCTTAGTGGGTAAATCTTCTGTCATCTTGCCGCACTTTAAATTTTCTGTCACTTACCTTTGTGGGTAAATCTTCTGTCCTCTTGCCGCACTTTAAATTTTCGGTCACTTACCTTAGTGGGTAAATCTTCTGTCCTCTTGCCGCAATTTACATTTTTTTCACTTACCTTTGTGGGTAAATCTTCTGTCCTCTTGCCGCACTTTAAATTTTCGGTCACTTACCTTAGTGGGTAAATCTTCTGTCCTCTTGCCGCAATTTACATTTTTTCCACTTACCTTAGTTGGTAAATCTTCTGTCCTCTTGCCGCACTTTAAATTTTCGGTCACTTACCTTAGTGGGTAAATCTTCTGTCCTCTTGCCGCACTTTAAATTTTCGGTCACTTACCTTAGTGGGTAAATCTTCTGTCCTCTTGCCGCACTTTACATTTTCGGTCACTTACCTTAGTGGGTAAATCTTCTGTCCTCTTGCCGCAATTTACATTTTTTTCACTTACCTTTGTGGGTAAATCTTCTGTCCTCTTGCCGCAATTTATATTTTTCGGTCACTTACCTTAGTGGGTAAATCTTCTGTCCTCTTGCCGCACTTTAAATTTTCTGTCACTTACCTTTGTGGGTAAATCTTCTGTCCTCTTGCCGCAATTTACATTTTTTTCACTTACCTTAGTGGGTAAATCTTCTGTCCTCTTGCCGCAATTTACATTTTTTTCACTTACCTTAGTGGGTAAATCTTCTGTCCTCTTTCCGCACTTTAAATTTTCTGTCACTTACCTTAGTGGGTAAATCTTCTGTCCTCTTGCCGCAATTTACATTTTTTTCACTTACCTTTGTGGGTAAATCTTCTGTCCTCTTGCCGCACTTTAAATTTTCGGTCACTTACCTTAGTGGGTAAATCTTCTGTCATCTTGCCGCACTTTAAATTTTCTGTCACTTACCTTTGTGGGTAAATCTTCTGTCCTCTTGCCGCAATTTACATTTTCGGTCACTTACCTTTGTGGGTAAATCTTCTGTCATCTTGCCGCAATTTACATTTTCGGTCACTTACCTTTGTGGGTAAATCTTCTGTCCTCTTGCCGTAATTTATATTTTTTTCACTTACCTTAGTGGGTAAATCTTCTGTCCTCTTGCCGCACTTTAAATTTTCGGTCACTTACCTTAGTGGGTAAATCTTCTGTCCTCTTGCCGCACTTTAAATTTTCGGTCACTTACCTTAGTGGGTAAATCTTCTGTCCTCTTGCCGCAATTTAAATTTTCGGTCACTTACCTTAGTGGGTAAATCTTCTGTCCTCTTGCTGCAATTTAAATTTTCGGTCACTTACCTTAGTGGGTAAATCTTCTGTCCTCTTGCCGCAATTTACATTTTTTCCACTTACCTTAGTGGGTAAATCTTCTGTCCTCTTGCTGCACTTTAAATTTTCGGTCACTTACCTTAGTGGGTAAATCTTCTGTCCTCGCCGCAATTTAAATTTTTTTCACTTACCTTTGTGGGTAAATCTTCTGTCCTCTTGCTGCACTTTAAATTTTCGGTCACTTACCTTAGTGGGTAAATCTTCTGTCCTCTTGCCGCAATTTACATTTTTGGTCACTTACCTTTGTGGGTAAATCTTCTGTCCTCTTGCCGCAATTTACATTTTTTTCCACTTACCTTAGTGGGTAAATCTTCTGTCCTCTTGCCGCAATTTACATTTTTTTCCACTTACCTTAGTGGGTAAATCTTCTGTCCTCTTGCTGCACTTTAAATTTTCGGTCACTTACCTTAGTGGGTAAATCTTCTGTCCTCTTGCCGCACTTTAAATTTTCGGTCACTTACCTTTGTGGGTAAATCTTCTGTCCTCTTGCCGCAATTTAAATTTTCGGTCACTTACCTTAGTGGGTAAATCTTCTGTCCTCTTGCTGCACTTTAAATTTTCGGTCACTTACCTTTGTGGGTAAATCTTCTGTCCTCTTGCCGCAATTTACATTTTTTTCACTTACCTTAGTGGGTAAATCTTCTGTCCTCTTGCCGCAATTTACATTTTTTTCACTTACCTTTGTGGGTAAATCTTCTGTCCTCTTGCTGCACTTTAAATTTTCGGTCACTTACCTTTGTGGGTAAATCTTCTGTCCTCTTGCTGCACTTTAAATTTTCGGTCACTTACCTTAGTGGGTAAATCTTCTGTCCTCGCCGCAATTTAAATTTTTTTCACTTACCTTTGTGGGTAAATCTTCTGTCCTCTTGCCGCATTTTAAATTTTCTGTCACTTACCTTAGTGGGTAAATCTTCTGTCCTCTTGCCGCAATTTACATTTTCGGTCACTTACCTTAGTGGGTAAATTTTCTGTCCTCTTGCCGCAATTTACATTTTCGGTCACTTACCTTAGTGGGTAAATTTTCTGTCCTCTTGCTGCACTTTAAATTTTCGGTCACTTACCTTTGTGGGTAAATCTTCTGTCCTCTTGCCGCAATTTAAATTTTCGGTCACTTACCTTAGTGGGTAAATCTTCTGTCCTCTTGCCGCAATTTACATTTTTTTCCACTTACCTTAGTGGGTAAATTTTCTGTCCTCTTGCCGCAATTTACATTTTTTTCCACTTACCTTAGTGGGTAAATTTTCTGTCCTCTTGCCGCAATTTACATTTTTTTCCACTTACCTTAGTGGGTAAATCTTCTGTCCTCTTGCTGCACTTTAAA
Organism: Xenopus tropicalis; assembly: GCF_000004195.4. Lineage (NCBI taxonomy): Eukaryota > Metazoa > Chordata > Amphibia > Anura > Pipidae > Xenopus > Xenopus tropicalis. The sequence continues at coordinate 43,767,917 of NC_030678.2, forward strand.
TTTTCGGTCACTTACCTTTGTGGGTAAATCTTCTGTCCTCTTGCCGCAATTTATATTTTCGGTCACTTACCTTAGTGGGTAAATCTTCTGTCCTCTTGCTGCAATTTAAATTTTCAGTCACTTACCTTTGTGGGTAAATCTTCTGTCCTCGCCGCAATTTACATTTTTTTCCACTTACCTTAGTGGGTAAATCTTCTGTCCTCTTGCCGCACTTTAAATTTTCGGTCACTTACCTTAGTGGGTAAATCTTCTGTCCTCTTGCCGCAATTTACATTTTTTTACATCGTATTGCTGCATTTTACATTGCAATTTACACTTTTGCTGTTGGGATGGCATATTTTGGGGATTATCACGGGCAAGTAATCTCCTGTCTGACACTGCCCTAAGATCAAAATAGATCTTAGCCCATTCTGCCTGGCTTAATAGCAATTTGTATTTGTAGATTGTAAGCTCTTTTGGGCAGGGCTCTCTTCACCTCTTGTATCGGTTATTGATTGCTTTATATGTTACTCTGTATGTCCATTGTATGAAACCCACTTATTGTACAGCGCTGCAGAATATGTTGGTGTTTTATAAATAAATGTTAATAATAATAATAATAATAATTGCAAGATCTTTACCATTTTCTCCCAAATACCCTTTGTTCTACTTTTTACCTGTCTTATGATTGGTTGTTAAATGCATGTCAGCTGGAAAATACATTCTCATTCAATCATTTTTACTATCATCCTTTACTCTGCATTGCCTGCGTCTGATTACTGACCCATGTCTGACTAAGTGACATGGCATGCTGGGATGTTGGGGGAGATTGTGTTACATAGTTAAATTGGTAGAAACAATAGGATTTCTACCTCCTTCTGCCGATTCAGCGGTGAAGGAAGATTTTGGTCAGGTGCCTTCTATGGCGCCCGATCAAAATTTTTAAACTGGCCCGATCGGCGAGTCGGCCGATATCAGCAGCTTCCGGCGATATCGGTCGACTTGCCGACATACCATACACGCACCGAATATCGTACGAAACGAGGTTTCGTACGATATTATCGGTGCGCGTGTGGCCACCTTAATTCCGACTTATCTTTACACTCATATACACAAACAATATATATCAAGAGAGCACCAGAGGCCACCCCTAAAGATTAGAGAAACAGAACTTTCTTTTGAAGCAGTGTAGGTGGTTTAGTGCTGACTAAACCACCTACACTGCTTCAAAAGAAAGTTCTGTTTCTCTAATCTTTAGGGGTGGCCTCTGGTGCTCCATTGTTTTTATGGGGACAAAAGAACACCCTACTGTCTCTCTATAATCCACTTTTATGTACTTCTGCACAGTAATCATGTTCCTTTGCATACTTCTTTTTTTTTTTTGAAGGAGAAAACAACCCCAACCCTTTACCAGTTTAGTTGCAGTCTCTGCACCCTCTCCAGCTCATTAATATCCTTCTTAAGGACTGGAGCCCAAAACTGCACTGCATACTCAAGGTGAGTCTTTACCAGAGGCCTATGACGAGAGAAAAATATAATAGTTTTCATCTCTTGAGTCATTTTTTATTCAAGACAGCACTTTATTTGCTTTAGTAGCCACAGAATGACACTGCCTGGAATTAGACAACTTATTAACTACAAAATCCCCCAGATCCTTCTCCAGTAAGGAAACCCCCAACACACTACCATTTAATGTATAATTTGCATTTATATTTTTTCTATCAAAATGCATATCTTTGAACCTCATCAACCTCATTGAACCTCATTTTCCATTTTGCTGCCCAGTTTTCCAATGTAATCATCTCGCTCAGCAAAGTGGCAGCATCCTGCATGGAACGCATAGTTTTGCACAATTTAGTGTCATCAGCAAAAATAGAAACAGTATTTCCTATGCCCACCTCCAGGTCATTAATAAACAAGTTAGGGACCAAGGACTGACCCCTGCGGTACTCCACTAAAAACACTGGCCCAATTTGAAAATGTTCCATTTACCACCACTCTTTGTAATCTATCCTTCAGCCAGTTTACTATCCAAGAACAAATATTATGTTCTAGGCCAAATCTAAGTAGATGACATCAACTGCCATTCCAGCACCAAGCTTCCTGCTCCCCTCCTCATAAAAGGCAATTATATTAGTCTGGCAAGTTCTGTTAAGCTCGTTAAATACCCTGGGATGGATACCATCCGGTCCTGGACTTTAGTTTACCTTTACATGCTCAGTATATAAACCAATACAGTGTTCTTTGAGTCCAATTTGAAAACCAGACAGTTCAGGTCTCTAATTGTTTGGGATGGAATTTCCATTGTCAGATTAAAAATTGGTGGAAAAAGAGGGCAACCCTGACGTGTGCCATTAGAAAGATAAAATGTATGAGAAAGCAAGCCTTCATTGACTATGGCTTTAGGATTTTGACATATTACAGAAACAGCATGTATGATAGAATAATCACAACCTAATTTAGATAAAACCTTTTCTATTAATTCATGGTGTATTCTGTCAAATTCTTTTTCTGCATCCAAATAAATGATTAATGCTGGAGTTTTTGTCTTATGGATTGTGTAAACTAAGTCTATAAATCTTCTGGTACCATCTGGAGATTGTCAACCTTTAATAAATCCCACCTGGTCACTATTTGTATAGTATAATTTTTTATTGTTTTGTAACAAAGGGGAAGGGGGGAGGGATAAGGAAGGAGAAGGGAGGAGGGAGCAACGGAGATACACAATTTTTTCCCACAAATCCAAGTTACATATAGTAATGTGCACGGTGTTATACAGAGATTTTGGAAAAAGGAGACATACAGTACAGAGATATGAACTCTAGAGCAGGCACATGGCAGTTCTTATTCTGAGAGGGTTAGAACAGGTTAGCATAGTCCTCCATGTTGAGTGTGAAGTTTAGTAGTCTGGGGGCCTCATATTCCTGCAGGTGTGCCGGGATTTAGCTCCAGCCATGGGAACCAGATTTTTTCAAATTTAGCGGGACACCCCCGGGCTTCATATGTGATTCTGATAGAGGGTAGAGCGGTGTTAATAAGGGTCTGCCATGTTTTCACTGTGGGAACGTTGTTTCCCAGCCAGTTTAATATTACCACTTTTTTAGCATAGTATAGGATAGTGCGGAGGAGGGATCTAGTTTTGTTATCAGGCACAAGGTCCTCAAGCTGGGCCAGTAGGCATATTTCTGGTGTGCATAGGTTGGGGAACCCCAGGTTGTCGACCATATATTTTATTATCTTGGACCAGTATCTCTGGATTGGTGGGCATTCCCAGGCTAGATGTAGAAAGGAGGACCCTGCCTGATGGCATCTGGGGCATGTAGCCTCAGGGTTACGTCCCATTTTTTGCAGTTTAATGGGTGTCATATAGAGTTGGTGGATGAACTTGTATTGTACTAATCTATCCCGGAGTGAGATCAGGTCGGTATATAATACTTCTGTGGTCTCGCTCCATTGCTCATTGGTCATGTTTGGGGTTATTTGCTGCCATTTACGGCGAGCGGTGTTAAAGGGAGGCGGGATGGAGTTGAGCAGAGTTTTGTATAGTCTAGAGGTTAATTTACCTGTTTGGGGGTTTCTTAATGTTGACTCTAGATTCGAGAGGGTAAGTTCTGGCTCCAAAGTTGTGAATTGGGCTTTGAAGGCATGTCGGAGCTGAAAATAGCGGAATACCTGAAGGTCTTGTCTATTTAACTTATCTCGGAGCTGTTCCAAGGTAGGGAATTTCCCATTGTCCAGGATATCACCTAGGTAGTTGATGCCCTTTTGAGCCCAGTACTGGACATCTTGGAGGCCCTGCAGGTGCGGCAGATTAGAGTTGTTCCATAGAGGGAGAAAGGGGGAAATGGGGGGAGTAGGGCATTGTAGTAACTTAGTTGCAAGTTTCCAAGCCTTAACTGGGACGGTAACAGTGGTGGGGCATTTGGGGTAGTCTGAGGGCTTTTTGTATGCGGCATTCTGGACTACTTCCAGTGAGCCGGCTTGGTGTGACAGGATAAGGATACCTGGGTCCTTCCCGTCAGTATGAATCCAGGCGTGTGCATAATATAGTTGGCTAGCCAGGAAGTATAGGTGTAGATGTGGAAGTGCCAGTCCCCCATCTGATAGTGGAGCTGTTAGTGCTTTCCATGATATTCTAGGGGTTCTGTTGGCCCATATGAAGGGGATCAGTAGTGAGTTAATTCTCTGGAAAATCTTTTTAGTGACCCAGACAGGTGAGTTGTGCAGTTTATACAAAAATTTGGGGAGGTAGATCATTTTAAACAGATTTATTCTTCCCCATAGTGTGAGAGGGAGTTTGGCCCAGAAGGTTATTGTGGTCTTGAGCTGGGCTATAAGAGGTACAATGTTATCTGCAACATATAGTGCGGTTGAGGGTGAGATTTGGATGCCAAGGTATTGGAATTTAGTAACCCAGCGCAGGCCATGGGTATCTGCAGGGGGGTTCTGTACGGGGTCTACTGGGAGAATTACTGATTTGGCTCTGTTGATGCGGAGGCCTGAGTAGCTGCCAAATAGGGAGAGTATCTGAAGTACTGCCCGTAGGGAAGCGGAGGTATCGGCTAGGAAGAGTAGCAAGTCATCTGCATATAGGGCAAGCTTGTCTTCCATAGTGTGCAATTTATAGCCTATTATGTCGGGGGACTGTCGTATCTGCAGGGCAAGTGGTTCAATGGCAAAGGCGAATAATAGTGGCGACAGGGGGCAGCCCTGCCTGGTACCTCTATGGAGGGGGAAAGAGTCAGAGAGAGTACCATGGATTTTAATACGGGCCTTTGGCTTTTTGTATAGCAGTTGGATCCAGCTAATATACTGAGGTCCAAGGCCAAATTTCCTCAGCACTTCCCATAAGTAAGGCCATTCAACCGAATCAAATGCCTTGGCCGCATCTAGTGAGACCAAGGCACGTGAGCCACAGTTGTCATGTTTTATTTGCAGATGAGTATAGACCCTCCTGAGATTGTGAGAGGTAGATTTCCCTGGCATAAAGCCTGACTGGTCCGCGTGTATTAGCAGGGGGGCTACCTTAGCTAGCCTACTTGCCAGTATTTTAGCAAATATTTTAGCATCCGTGTTTATAAGTGATATGGGTCTATAGGAGTCACATTGTTCTGGGTCCTTACCTTCTTTGGCTATGAGGACTACAGTGGCCTCGTAGAAGGAGGGGGGTAGCTGTCCCTTTTCTATTGCGTTGAGGTACGTCTGGTGGAGGTGGTGTACTAGCAAAGGGCCCTGGAGGTTGTACCAGGCCACCGGGAATCCATCCGGCCCCGGGGTCTTGCCCGAGGGAAGCGCTGCTAATGCCTCAGCCACTTCCATTTCAGTGATAGGAGCATCCATACGGGCTGCTTCTGCTGGGGGTAGAGTTGGGAACTCTATCTTGTTGAGGAAGGCTGTGAGCTCCTCTGGAGTGGCCTGATATAGTGACTGGTATGTGTCCTGATAGTATTTGGCAAAAATGCCAAGAATGACCGAGGGGGTTGTTGCAAGGACTCCATTGGGGTCTCTAATTCTAGGGATTAACGTCTGTGAGTCCCTGGATTTAGAGAGATAGGCTAGCAATTTTCCTGCCTTTTCCCCCTGATCAAAGATTCTTTGGTTGGTATAAAGTAGTCTCTTTCTAGTGAGTTTGGTATGTGCTAGCTCTACGTTTCTTTGTGCTTGACTAAGGAGTTGTTGTGACTCTTCTGATTGCGTATTTATGTAATCTTTTTCTGCTTCCCCATGGGCAGCCTCAGCCTCTTTGACCTCCTCTTTAGATTTATTTCTGGCTTTGGCGATTACACTTATTAAGGTTCCTCTGGCCACTACCTTGGACGCCTCCCATAGTTCTTCCCTGGGGGCAGAGCCCTGGTTAAGTTCCCAATATGCAGTGTATTCAGTCTGTGAGAGTTCCCTCACTACTTCATTTGATAACCACAGTGGGCATAACCGCCAATCAGCTCGTCTGGCTTCCGTGGATAAATTTAGTGTTATAAGCAGTGGGGAATGATCAGAGAAGGCTCTGGGGAGATATTCCGCAGAGACCGTCAATTGTGCAAAACCGGTTGATGCAAATGCTAGGTCAATTCTGGATAGGGAACCATATGTGGGTGAGTGGCACGAGTATTGCCTTTCTTTGGGGTGTTTCAATCTCCACAGTTCAGTGAGGCTTAAAGCATCTGCCCATTTAGCTAGAGTAGTAGATTGGGTACCGGTTTGTCCCAGCCTGTCTAGGTGGGGGGCAAGAACTGCATTAAAGTCCCCAAGGAGGCATATAGGGGCACTGGGAAATGAGGCTATTGCGGTATAAATTTTTCCCAATAAATCATTGTCTGCGGGAGGGGGGCTGTAGACATTGGCCAGTGTTATGAGCTGATTGGCGATTCTGCAATGCAAAACAATATAACGACCGTAAAAATCAGTGTTCAATCCCAAACATTCAAACAGTACACCTTTACGGACCAAGATAGATACCCCCCTCGCATGAGTTGAGAAGGGGGCATGGTAGGTGTGGGCGACCCAGCGTTTTTTGAGAGACAGAAGTTTTTGACCGACTAGATGGGTTTCTTGGAGTAGGAGCAGGTCAGGTTTCCAATGTTTAATGTAGTCAAAGAGTTGAGCTCGCTTGAACTTGGAGTTCAGTCCCCGAGTATTCCAGGATATTATGTTTGTATCCGACATGGTGGGTGGAGCGGGGTATGGGTAACTGGACTAGTGTCCATAGGCATAATTACAGCACTGGTACGATGCTGCATCGTTGGGGTTGTACTGGTGGCACTTTTATAGTTTGCCATTGTAACTCGCTGGGTAAGGTTGTAGTTCCGTTGCAGGAAATGGAGTAGGGGAGAAGCAGTAGGGACCAAACAAACGGGGGCCCATAAAAACCCAAACACCCCCCCTGCCCACCCCCCGAACTTGGGTGGGCCTGTACCCATAACAGAAAAACTTTTATGGAGAAGGAGTAGTAGCACTGTGCTTGAGAGCCATTGTCCGTCCTCACCATCCTTAACTGACGCTTCTATGTTAGGTTTTGATGCCGTAGTGGAGTGATAGGAGCGATGTCCTGCTTTGGCAAATATGTATGGGGTTTAGGTACCCTGGCAGTAGTAACAGGGTCCTGGGATCCCAAGGGACTTTTCCCGATGTGGTGGCGCGTGGATGGGCTTATGGTAGGTAATGTTCCGGGGTTTAGGTCGATAATTGATGCCCGCCATGTAGTGGGCCTCTGGATCAGCCCGGGTTTATGGAGGAGCTTGCTAGGGCCGGGTATAATGTCTTAGCAGCGTATGGTATATGCTGGACAGGGGCACACTGACTGACGCTCCGCCTTGGCCGAGTTGTAGTGGTATTGGGTGCGCGTCCCTCTATATCTTGTGCCATATCGATGCCCCGGTTCGTGGGGGGGCCTACCAGGTCACAAGGAAAGGCACTTGCGGTTGAGTGTGGACAAGTTAGTTAGTGCTTAGGAAGGGCCGCGGGGGTTCATATGTACTCACGGGTGACGCGGTGCGTCCTCACTGTCTTGGGGAGCCAGCTCGTTGATTCCCGTGGGCTCCTCTGGAGTCGAGCCAACGATCCGCCTCAGCCGAGGACAAGAAGAAGTGCGTGTTCGGCCCATCTATAATACGGAGTTTAGCGGGAAATAGTACTGAGTAAATCAACCCTTCGGATCTCAGTCTCCGTTTCACCCCGATGAAGGAGGCACGCTGTTTCTGGACCGAGATGGAATAGTCGGGGAATAGAGAGATGGGGGCCCCGTTGTAGGTCAGCTGCCCTTTGGCCCGTGCGGCAGACAGGGCCGCATCGCGGTCCCTGTAGTTGAGAAATCTCATAATTAGTGGGCGCGGGTTTGCCCCGGGTGGTAGGGGCCTGGTGGGGACCCGGTGTGCCCGTTCTATGACCAAGAAGGGGGAGAATTGGTCCGCACCTAGAGTTTGCCGCAGCCAGTCCTCAGCAAAGCGCTCCGGTTTGTTTCCTTCTGAATTTTCCGGTAGGCCAACTAGGCGTAGGTTGTTGCGGCGCAGGCGGTTTTCCAGATCATCCGCTTTAAGCATGGCGTCTGCGACTTGTTTGTTTAAACGAGATAGTTCCTCTGGCATCGGGCGGGTTGCGTCTTCCAGAGAAGAGACTCGGAGTTCCACTTCCGATGTCCTCTCTCTCAGGTTTTGCAAGTCCTGTCTCAGGTGCGAGATGTCGATTTTGATAGTGTCCAGCTGCGATGTCATGCTAGTGTGGGAGTCAGTTATCGCCTGGAGTATGTCACGATTTGTCGGCTCCGCATGCGATGTTGGGGCCTGTTCTGCTGTGGGAGGCGTAGGGGACGCGGCCCGCTCGCGCTCTGAAATAGACTCCGGCGGTGGTTGAGATGAACTAAGGTATTTGTCCATTTTGGCTGAAGCGGATTTGGCAGTATGTTTCCCCATTGTCAGCAGGGATGTTAGTCGTATAACGGGGTGTCGAAGTAAGAGTTCTAGAAGCTGAATATTGTTCAGGATATTCTGTATGGTGAGGAGCTCACGGCAAACACGTCCTCCCAAGCCGCCATCTTGGCTCCGCCTCCCACCTGGTCACTATTTAATATATCACTTTGAATATCTTGCAAACTTTTCGAGAAAAATTGTGAATAAAACTTTAAATCGCAGTTTAAAGGAGAAGGAAAGAAACACAGGATTTCTGGTCTCCTTTTTTGTAAACATGTTGTTAGGGTATCTGAGCTCTCTCAAAGATCTTTCATTCCTGGGGCCAGAGTCTACTCAGTTCTCTCCTCTGTCCCCTCCCTTAGGAATGTGAGCTCTGAGCTACCAATGGCTAGCTGCAAGCAGGAAGCTACTTAAAATGGCAGCTGCTGTCTTACGCGTACAGAGAAAGCTTCTAGAGCTGTTTACTCAGGTATGGTAATGCTTTCTGCAGAATAAATATTTTGTTCTAGGTGGCACTAATGTGGCAAATCTATTGGCAATTAAATGCCTAAATGACTTTCCTTCTCATTTAATAAAGAGATTAGTCTATAACTTTGGTATCTTTGTTGGATCTTTACCCTCCTTTAGTAAAACTGTTGTAACATTTGTAACATTTCTTCTGATAAATATCCTCCTGATAATATGGAATTAAATATCAGATTTGGAACTAATAGCTGTGCATATATCTTATAATATATTACAGGTAAACCATACAAGCCTGGGGCTTTTTTTCAGAGGAGAAGATTTTATAGCATGTTCCACTTCTTGTTGAGAAATGGGCACTTTATTTGATCAGAGTTAAATGAGGTAAGTTAACTTCTGCCAGATATTTATCTATACTTTGGGCATTGGGTTGAGTTATTCTGTTATCATTTTTCAAATGATATTTCAGTATTATATAACAAAGCTGGAAGTAATATTGAGCAAGTGCCTCCGCAATGCTTCAAAAGTAGCTAAATCTAATTTCTGGACATTTTGGTTTAGTAGGATTGATTTTTTTTTTTTTTTGAGATGTTGGGCAAGATTGTTCTCTAATGTTAATCTTTCCAATTATATTATTCCTTCTAAAGTAGGACACTTCTTGAATAAAAATCCCTGTTAGTGTCGCTTTGTGGGCACACCATTGAGAACTAATAGAAATTTCTTTGGAGGAATTTGGATCAAAATATTCTTTCAGACATTTGTGATAATATGCTGTGTCAAATTATTTAATAAAGCTTTATTTATCCTCCATGAGTTTGTTGGTATATTCTTAGTGGGATAATACTTATAGAGATTGGAGCACAGTACCTATATCAGCTTTCCATAAACATTGGAGAAGAATTTTGTCAACTAAGAAGAAATCAGTTAAAAAGCGAGGACAACACAACCCCCCACAATAAAAACTATTATCACACAAAGAACATAACTAAAAAAAATAATCAAATATGGCTACAATTAAAGTAATGTTGTGGAATGTAAGGGGTTTAGGAAGCGCAATTAAAAGAAGGCTGGTTCTAGATTTCATTCGTAGAAACAAGCCACAAATTATAATGTTACAGGAAACACACCTAGTGGGCAGTATAATCTTAGCACTAAAAAGACCCTGGATAGGATCAATGCACCACTCTCTGTACTCAGCCTACTCTAGAGGGTTATCTATCCTAATTTGTAAAACCTGCCCTTTCGTAGTAGAAACTGTTATCTCTGACAGAAATGTAAATATGTCCTAGTGCAAGGCACATTACAAGGGAAAAAAATTAACCCTAGCAAATATATATATCCCACCCCCATTTGCAGGGGAACCCTTGAAAGAAGTCATGAATAAAATCCTGACCCTTCCAACGGCACCCCTACTGCTAATGGGTGACTTTAATGCGGTGATTGATGCAACACTAGACAAACTGAACCCCCCCAGAGTCAACACCCCAGCATTTAATAAATGGATCTCTGGTTTTTGACTAACAGACCTCTGGAGAGTACGTAATCCAGGAGCCAGGCAATACACCTGCTACTCACCTGGCTCTAATAATATGTCCAGAATCGACCTAGCCTTAGGCTGCAAGGAAATGAACAAAAGAACACAAAAAGTGGAAATACTTGCTAGGGGTATATCAGACCATTCCCCTATTATAACCACTATACTCACTTCCCCAACCTTAGCAGACAGGATCTGGAGACTCAGCCCTTACGGGGCAACCCACGCACAACTGAACAAGACCATCCACAATAGCATAGAAACATTTATAGAAACAAATAGAGAAGAGGTACCTCCAGATATCACTTGGGACGCCTTTAAAGCCTACATCAGAGGTGTCTTTATCAGTAACATTAAAGCAATAGAAACTAACCTATGTGTGGAAATTCTATTGAAATCCCAAAGGGTACAGGAAGCCGAAGCAAACTACATTGCACACCCAAACACGCAGACCCAGCAGGAATGGCAAGAAAACCAGAGGGCTCTCACCCTAGCTCAAATTGAACTCACAAAAAAGCACATGTTATACCAAAAAGCAGGGGTCTTTGAGCAGGGAGATAAAAATGGGAAATTATTAGCACTGCTCTCCAGGGAAAACTCCACAACTATGCTCATCCCAGCAGTAAAACTAACCAATGGTACAATAACCTCCTCCCCTGAGGAAGTGAACAACATATTTGTAGAATTTTATACAGACCTATATACCTCCAAATTGCAAGTATCACCCAATGAGATACAGGACTACATAAGGGACATTGATATTCCTAAGCTAGATATACAGACTTCCCATTACTTAGCTACCGACATAACACATCAGAAGAAGAAACGGCCATTGGAGCCTCCCCAAGTGGGAAAACCCCAGGTACAGACGGTATACCAATGGAATGGCACAAACAACATACCAAACTAATCGCACTGCTACTAGTGAAACTATAAAATGGGGTAAAGGTAGGTAAAACTTTACCCAACTCAATGAAAGAGACCCTTATTGTCCTGATCCTAAAATCAGGCAAGGACCCCCTCAAATGTTCATCCTATAGGCAAATCTCGCTTATCAATGCAGACGCAAAAATCTTAGCAAAGATATTAGCAACTAGAATAGCACAACACTTATCTAAAGTAATATCCCCTGATCAAACAGGCTTTATGCCTGGCCGCACAACTGACATTAATATCCTTATATTAATGTCAGTTGTGCGGCCGGGCATAAAGCCACAAACATATCAGTTACACGCGACAAACCAGGCACTAGGCTGGTAGCCTCACTAGATAATATGAAGGCCTTTGATTCAGTAGAGTGGGAGTATTTGTGGGCTACCATGAAATGGGTGGGAATACATCCCACATGCATCAACTGGGTTAAAGCGCTATACCACCTCCCAACAGCCAAAATAAGAACCAACACAATCAACACCCCTTGCCATAAACAGAGGTACTAGACAGGGGTACCCCACTCTCCCCACTCCTATTCGCACTTGCCTTGGAACCCATGGCCTGTCGTATAAAAGCCCAAAATGGCATAGAGGGACTAAAAGTAGGTCCCAATAAAAAAATTATCTCAATGTACGCAGATGACACCCTAATTTATCTGCCCAACCCAGATCAAGCACTGGCACTAGTATTACAAGCAATTAATACCCACACAAATTACTCGGGCCTCAAAATTAATTGGGACAAGTCGGTGCTATTTCCAATTGACTCTCGACCACAACAGGCCCCAAACCAGACTCAAGGTCTACAATGGGTTGAGTCCTTTAAATACCTGGGAGTAACATATACCAAATCCTTAAGATGATAGAGGCCAAAATCGAAATATGGGCAAACCTCCTCCTATCACTTATAGGACGCACAAACCTATTCAAAATGGTAATACTCCCAAAATTGACATACATCTTCAGACAAGCCCCAACCCTGATTCGTAGATCCACCTTTGCTAAACTTTAATCTCTAGTGACTACTCTGTACTCTGCCCTAACTACTCTACAACTCCCAACAAATCAAGGAGGGCTGGCAGCTCCCAATCTATTTTTATACTACTTGGCTACACAACTCACTGTAGCAAGAAACTTGACTGCTTCCATCCTAACTAACGCAGCAACTATCCTGGAAGCTCAGGTGGTGGGCTCATTAGAGGAACTAAAAAACTTACTGTACAGGAGAACAACGTACACAAAAAAGGCCTCCCCATTAATGAAGGCGACACTAAGAGCTTGGCAAACAGCCAGCAGATTCTACCCCAAACACTACTCGGAATACACCCCGTTGTGGTGCAACCCCCACCTTAAACATTTTAGAACAGTACCAGATCCACAACTATGGGCTTAATACAACATTAAGTACCTGGCAGACATCATGACGAACGGAACACTACTTCCTTACCCAGAACTTAAACAAAAATATATACTCCCTAATAGGATGCTCTTCAGGTCCTTACAACTAAGGCATGCTGCAGAAACCCAGTTTGGACACTTGCCAATCGAAACAACCCCAACCCACATAGAAACAATGATACACAGTGAAACTCCAAAAAAACCTCTCTCAAGTTTCTATGCACAACTTATACAACTTGGAAGTGTATCCTTGACCAGATTGTATACAAAATGGCAGACGGATATCCCCCACCTCACCCAAGAGCACTGGGAAGATATCTTAGATTCAACCTTTGAAGGGACCATTAGTAGCAAGGACAAGATGACTCAATTGAATTATTTACATATAACCTCCACACTCCACAGCAACTACATGACATGAATCCCAATATATCACAGAACCACCCAAGATGTCAACACACGCCTGCAAACTTCATCCATATGGTATGGGAATGCCCCACAAAACTCTGGTTTTAGGGTTAAATATTCTCCAGACATCATACAGATTGTAATGAAGTACCAGCCTAGTTAAAGGGGCATAATTGACTTTTATTCTACTCTTTGTTTTGACTTTTGGCTAAAATAGACCAATTCAACATGTATAAAGAAAAATGATAAATAGTAAATGTTTAGGTAAAAATAACAGGATTTTTAAATATGATGATATAAATAGAAGACACAGCTTTCTGGAAAATTTTTCTTTTATTGTTCACAGTGTCTCAATTATATACAAATAAGATCCCAATTCCAAAATTAAACCATTGCCTTTGGCTAGAGGTAAAGATAACAATATATAGTGTAGTATTTATACAGACAGGTATCCTCATCCTGTGGTGTACGGATATTTAGAAAGTGTTTGGGTGTAGGTCACCTGTAAAAACTATTTTAATAGAGTAAATAAAATACAAATATATCACACTTACATTAGGTGGGGCTTTTAAAAGCAGTCACTTAAATGTTCATGCGGAGTCACAGCGAGTATGTTTGAATCCTGAGCAGGAGCAGCTGGCGTTCTCCTCCTCCTCCTCATGGCACTGCTTGACTTATAAAGGCTAAAATAGAGGGGCCGGCAAAAGGCCAGGGTACCCCAAGGGGTCCCCATCTGTACGTACTGGCTCTACTAATTTCAGTTTAGATGAGAATGGAATTATCTAAAATAAGGGGAAGTCATCAAAATCCTTTAAAGATCACCGGTAAATCGAGGAATCACAAAGCAAAAGTCAGCCGTCCACTGTAGCAATCTGTATAAAGAGGAGAATATAAAGGACAAGTCAGCTTCAGGGATAATGCATTTAGCACTTAATATTTCCTATACAATACATAGGAAGCCCTAAGCCTCAGCTTTGCATCACTTTCATCAGGTGTTGAGTCTCCATTTATGCCGTAATGTAAGTTTGCTCATAGCAGCCACTCAGAAATGAGCACTGGTACAGTTAGCACGAGGACATAGTACATTGGTGCCATTTGAAACTTCATAGCAAAATAGTTTTCAATCGGTCTACAGCAAGTTAATGACTACAATTCTGTTTGTCTGATTTCCATTTGCTTTTTAGAATTCAATTATACTATTCATGGCAGGAATGCAGCAAATTCATCTGTGAAACTAATAATAACATTTAACATCTGGTCGCTAAGCTTTCTAACTTTTACAACTAGGCATTTGCATAAATCTCAGAATGCAGTATGAATAGGAGATGGTTTGAATAGAAACATGAAACAATACTATCAACTTGAATGGGAAGTTTGAGAACAAACTTCATGTTGGGTTGAAAAACATGAAGTCACTGAATGAAATCTGTTGTTGGCTCCGCCCACTTTTTCTAACCTTGGACTACAGTTATATAGTAAACTACTGTGCAAAGTTTGGGGACCCTGGTGTTAGTACTGTGAGAATGGCAGCAGGTTGGATTTCCCCATTGAAAGTCAATAGGTAAAATCTAATTGGCTGTTGGTGGCTCCGCCCACTTTTTCTAACCTTGAACTGCAGTTACCTGATGCCTAACTCTGAAAAGTTTGGGGACCCCGGTGTTATTACTGTTATAATGGCAGCAGGTTGAATTTCTGCCAAGTCAATAGGTAAAATCTGATTGGCTGTTCAAGGCTCCGCCCACTTTTGGGCATCCAACAATCATCATATTTTCATTCAGGCTGAGCCCATGTAGCCTGAATGTAGCCTCAAAGCTGTAAGATTGGCAGCAGTTTCAATTTCCCCATAAAAGTCAATGGGTGAAATTTGATTGGCTGTTGTTGGCCCCTCCCACTTTGGGGTCATCCAACAAATGTCACAAATGTTTCATTCGGGGTGACCCCATGATTATGTTATTTAAGTTTGGGTGGTGTAGCTTCAAAGCTGTAAGAGTGGCAGCAGTTTGAAAATCTTCCCTGTCAAAGTCAATGGGAAAATTGGGGTGTCTGGAGCGGCGCCACAAAAAGATGGGGGGCAGGATCGCTTAGAAAAGCACAAGCAACATAATATTTTAACAAACAGTTGGCTTGTTTTCCAGTTGCCGTGGCTGCTTGCCCTAGCAACCAGGTGGTATTTGATGTATATGCGGAAAAAATATAAATAATTCACACTGAAATAAAAAAATAAAACTAACTACAATGTTGCTCAGATTATATTTAATTCATGGATGACTTTCTCTGTTATCAACAGCCACTAGGGTTAACTTCTCCTATACTGGAAACATTATTTAACCACAGAGGTGCTTGTATGAAATGTCCCTGTTAGCGATAACGTTTAGAGTTTTTCAGTCCAAATTACCCCTTTAAGGTGAACATTAGATCAGGGCCCCCATTCCAGACTAACTGATGTTCCAGCTGGGATTCCATGTGTTATTTCTAGTAAATTAAATTGGTATTAGGGCTCATTTACTAACATAGGTGCCAATAGCAACCAATCAGCAATTACTTTTTCTAAGCACCATCATTTCAGAACCACTGATTTAGATTTACTGCCTCCAGTAGTAAGGAATCAGGCCCTGTGTCCAGAGTGAGTAAAAGCCCCCATTGGAGGCAGAAAGGGAGAACTATGAAAGCTGATATTTGATTGGTTAGCATGGATTACTGCCCTGGTGCAGATTGCTTAGTGTTGCTAATTTCCACCAGCCATAAGAACATTTTAATGCAGGACAGGAGGTTATATAAACAGCCTAAACCCTAAAAACAAATTAGTTAAGGGGCTAGTAGCATAAGGTAGGTGCTAAAGGGGCAACTAGGCCATTGGGTAACTGTTAGGAGTAACAAATAAACATTGTTTTATTCAATACTGCCCCTACCATGTACCCTATTGCCCCCTCACCACCACTAATAAATGTTACTCTTTAACAGGAAAGGTTTTGGTATTTATTCCTTTACATGTTAAGGTTGGTACATAAGAGCACGGCATATATCCAGGGGCAGAGGGGTAAATCTCCAAGGAGGCTGTCAATACTGGGAACAAAAATTAAGTATTTTATGGTGTGGCATATAGGTCCCCCTAAATGTTACTCCCCAGTGGAATAAAAGTGTATATTCGCTGGCAGCCCTGCATAAGTGCCAAATCCTGTGCCTGTGTCTCCCAACCAGCATCTCCAAAGCCCATTTTAGGGAAAAATTCTCCAGATTCACTAAAATCAGGGGCAACATCTGCTAGTCTGGGGGGGGGGGGTCTCACCCAACGATATCCCTTTTTTTTAATCTAAAATAAAGGTTAATTGGCAAGAAAATCTCTCAGAGGGGATGTAAACTTACTTCTCACAGCAATGACAACAAACAGACTGAACCAACTATCACATTTCCTAGGTATGACGTCAAGTGTTGCCGCTGTTTCTGAGTCTGGCGTAAACAAGGGGATAATTAGCTTGTAGGGTGTCCCCCAACTCTATCCCTCTCTCTTTTTATGTAAAATAAAGGTTAATTGGCAAGAAAATCTCTCAGAGGGGATGTGCTCTTACCTCTCACCATGCTGCCAATCAACGGACCAAACCAACTGTACATCCCTAGATGTGTAGTCATCTCTTATCACATGACAGGTGCTGCTATCGAAGGGGAAGTGTACTCTGTTGATGTGTAAGGTTTATATGGCATTTATTTGCCCTTAGATGTGAAATACATACTTGGCTTATTCTTTACACAGAGCATAGCTTTATATGTGTGGCCTATTGAGTGAGTGCAGTTACTGTTTGAACGATCTGCTCATTCATCAGCCGGTTTTCAGTAAGTGCTGATGCTGTTGCTAAGTCTGGTGTAAACAAGGGGGTCCTTAGCTTGTAGGGTGTCCCTTCCATAGCCTGAATAGTGGGAAGAAATGGGGTTGCACTCAGTCCTAACCTATAGGAAGGGTTTTGTCCTTAGTAAGGGCCAGGCCAGGCTGTCTTTTCTGAGTAGTATAAATGGCACTTATGATGGGTGACATTGTCCTTAGGCGCTACTGGCCTGATTTATTAAAAATCACTAAATTTCACAGCGTGGTAATAAGTTGATATTTTCAGAACAATGTGTATTCATGTCACAATCATTAATTTGATTTGTAGAGTACAGACACTCGTAGAAATTGAGTGTATTGTTTTGCCGAGTGAAATGATTCAAAGGCAAATGCACCAGCAAAGGGCTAGTGTATCCCCAGATAAGTTATGCTGTTGGTTGTGGTTTAAGAGGATCTCTCTTGGCACACAGTGATTTAATAGCACAGAACCAGAATCTATACAGCTGAGAATGTCTCTAGGGCAGCACCACAGGCCCGCCGGACATTCTAATGAAACATCATATTAATCTCAGCAGAAATCAAATAACTTTTAGTATGTGGAGTTTCAGCAGTTAACTCAGTAAGTGAACAACCCCTTTAATAGACTTGAATTAAGGTTTATTTACAGAGAGATCTATAGATAAACAGGTATAAACACAGGGACACAGGCACTGCTGAATATATCTATCCTTTGCTTATAGACAGACAGACAAGCATACACTCACCAAAAGGTTTATTAGGAACAACTGTTGAATTTCTCAGTAATGCAATTATCTAATCAACCAATAACATGGCAGTTGCTTCAATGCATTTAGGGGTGTGGTCCTGGTCAAGACAATCTCCTGAACTCCAAATTGAATGTCAGAATGGGAAAGAAAGGTGATTTAAGCAATTTTGAGCGTGGCATGGTTGTTGGTGCCAGAGGGGCCGGTCTGAGTATTTCACAATCTGCTCAGTTACTGGGATTTTCACGCACAACCATTTCTAGGGTTTACAAAGAATGGTGTGTAAAGGGAAAAACATCCAGTATGCGGCAGTCCTGTGGGCGAAAATGCAACTATACAGCTTTTGATAAAGTGGTGGGACACCACGAAACGCATCAAGCGTGTGGTCTTTTTTGGAAGTGCACACTATGCTTTTAAAGAAAATTGAATAAAGTGGAAGACTTTTTATCAGCAGTGTCTGTTTGCTCCGTACTAAGTACTATACACTGTGGAGTTTTCTGCCGTTTGGGTTCCGGCGTGACGTGAGCACACACTGACTGTCCGGTAAGTGCTCCCGTGAGTTTGAATATAATAGAAGAGCAACTTTGACTGAAATAACCACTCGTTACAACCGAGGTATGCAGCAAAGCATTTGTGAAGTTACAACACACACAACCTTGAGGCGGGTACCACTCATCTCCACTACAAATAGGAAAAAGAGGCTACAATTTGCACGAGCGCACCAAAATTGGACAGTTGAAGACTGGAAAAATGTTGCCTGGTCTGATGCGTCTCGATTTCTGTTGAGTCAGAATTTGGCGTAAACAGAATGAGAACATGGATCCATCATGCCTTGTTACCACTGTGCAGGATGGTGGTGTAATGGTGTGGGGGATGTTTTCTTGGCACACTTTAGGCCCCTTAGTGCCAATTGGGCATCGTTTAAATGCCACGGCTTACCTGAGCATTGTTTCTGACCATGTCCATCCCTTTATGACCACCATGTACCCATCCTCTGATGGCTACTTCCAGCAGGATAATGCACCATGTCACAAAGCTCGAATCATTTCAAATTGGTTTCTTAAACATGACAATGAGTTCACTGTACTAAAATGGCCCCCACAGTCACCAGATCTCAACCCAATAGAGCATCTTTGGGATGTGGTGGAACGGGAGCTTCGTGCCCTGGATGTACATCCCCCAATTCTCCATCAACTGCAAGCTGCTATCCTATCAATATGGGCCAACATTTCTAAAGAATGCTTTCAGCACCTTGTTGAATCAATGCCACGTAGAATTAAGGCAGTTCGGAAGGCAAAAGGGGGTCAAACACCGTATTAGTATGGTGTTCCTAATAATCCTTTTGGTGTGTGTATATAGCTGGAAGAAAACACAGACTATATTGATACAAAGATACAGGCAGATAGTTGTGCAGGGACAGCCACAAAGGATAGACAGACAGACACTCTCTCCTTCCCTATCTCTGTCTCTATGAATCAAATCAACAACTACCCTTCACAAAAAATGCACACACCCCAAAATTCATCAGCACCCTTACCCCAAAAATACAAGCACTCCACATATAAGCAGGCTCCACTAACCCCCTAATATTAAAGGCACACACCTTACAGAGACCAGCAAGTGCGTAAAAGATCCACAGCCTCCACTAACAGCAAGTGTCCCAGTATTCAGGCAAGAACTGAATAAACTCCTGCATTTAATCCTGTCCCAAGAAAAAAAATAACGCTACCCAGAGCAACCTTACTCAGTGCAGCACTGTGACACTGCCTTTACATTCTCTCCATAGCATCCCCGAGTAACCACTGAGGAGCGCACTCACCTATAATTTATTTATTCAGGCATTTGAAGAAGGTGCTGAATGTTACGCGCTGGAGACGTTGCCACGTCTTCACGTGATTGTGACGTCACTCGCGGGCATTAGACACTAGGAACTAGCAGCTACCCTCATTAAAAGGACATTGCGAAATCACAGGATACTGTTAGATGCTTTCAGACTGCATTACAGCTTTTTACGACCCTTGCATTATAACTTGGCTATGTGTTGCTGACAGGAGAAGGCTGTTTTATTGCAGGAGAATGTGCCTGGTGCGCATTGGTAGGAATGGCTTACTTTAGGTTAGTTTTATTATGATATCTGCCCTCTGAGCTGCTCATACGTAATTCTACTTCCTGCAGTTTATAATCCTGTTCATTAAAGGGGCTGTAAACCTTAAGCTTCAATTTGCAATAGGTCTTTATTTATTATTATTTTTGTAGATATACATATAGGAACCAGGTGGTATACAATCTCTCTCTCTCTCTCTCTCTCTCTCTCTCTCTCTCTCTCTCTCTCTCTCTCTATATATATATTTATATTTAGCTCTAAAGCTTGGATTGTATACCATGTGATTGCTACAATAAGATCACTAGGTAACCTGAAAATGACAGAAGGCCTGAAATAAAAAAGTCAACCTGACTGTCTCTTTTTAAATTTGTCAGTTATAGCTTCTAATGCTAATGGTCTACTGCTGCACAAATATGGCAGCCCTCTCCTAGAGGATCTTGGGGGATCAGATAAGTAATGTAAAAGCATTGGCAAAATGATATAGCTAATGCAATACAATGTTATGATAGAAGTAAAAAAGGATTAAACTCTGGTGTAAGTATCTCTTTAAGGCAGGGGTCCCCAACCTTTTTTACCCATGAGCCACATTGAAATGTAAAACGAGTTGTAGAGCAACACAAGCATGAAACAAGTTCCTGGGGTGCCAAATAAGGACTGTTATTGCCTATTTGGCAGCCCCTATATGAACTGGAAGCCTATAGGATGTTCTGTTTGGCAGTATATCTGGTTTTTATACAACCAAAACATGCCTACAAGTCAAGAATGAAAAATATGCACCTGCTTTGAGGCCACTGGGAGCAACATCCAAGGGGTTGGAGAGCAACATGTTGTTCCTGAGCCACTGGTTGGGGATCACTGCTTTAAGGAATACAGGGCAAGGTATGGGACAAACAGGAGTACAGCTAAAGTATCACAAAGAGGCATTTTTAACTGAGACGATTTTCAGACTTTATTGGGGGGACACGGATGTCCAGGGGGTAGAATGTGATATCTCCAGACTGATTGCACAAATGACACTGTTGATATGTGGGGGGGGGGAATTAATATAAATAGCTCAAGAAGATTTCCTCCTTCCTTCCTTCTGCTCTGTTCCTCTCTACACAAATCCCTTATGATTTCCACATGTATAAGTTTGGGGGGGGGGGTCTCTAGCACTTTATTCTACCCCCCTTCAGTTCATGTAACAAAGCCGCACTCCTGTTCCCAGCATGGGATATGCAGATGTGCTCTCACAGTAAAAGCCAACAGCAGTGTGAAACTAAAAAGAGAGATGTACAAAAGCAAGTATATATGGGAGCAGGAGATACTCTGCTTGTGTCCCAGTCAGCCAAAAATCACCAAGTCACTAGATAATGAGAAAGTAGGCGCAGGTTGTGCAGCTATTGGGGCATTTATTTATGTAGTTACTTAAATGGCCCCAACACATTAGCCTTGTCTCTTGTTTAGAACACTACATAGAATACATCTTACTTTTAGTTTTTGGAGGGTTTTGACTGGGTGCCTGCTTTCTTATTAGCCAATAGCAATAAGGGAACTAAAGAAAATATATATATATATACAAACAGCAGGTAATGGTTATCACAATGAGAGTACAGCTGCATATAACATACAGTTAAAGGGGAATTAAATGGATGCCAATGAATTAAAGGAGGAACCAGCCCACTCACATAATGTGGGAACCCTTGTTTGTTAAATTAATATAAATTAATTTAAAGCGCTGCATAACTTGGCTGGGGCTATATAAATAAATGATAATGATGAGAAAGCAGAAATATAACAGGAGAATGAAAGCGGAGTGAATGATAAGCTGTGTGCAATTCTATGCAAAAATGTGAAAAAACTTCAGAAGAACCCTAGACATAGCTGGCACCACAGAGCGGCACTATTCATGGGGCAAATAAAGAGAGGCTTTGTGTATATATGACAAGGCTGTCCTGAAACGTATGAATAAGGGTTGTAAATGTCTAACTACATACAGATGAATTGGAATAGAATATTGTGACAATGTAACGTGCTATAAAGTGACAATATACAACAATAACCTTTAATCCTGTAAAATGTTGACAAGGGGATCGACCCTCTGCCACCAATGCAGGATCTATATTCCGTAATTTTTACTATATAGTAAAAGCCACATATGGTTCCCACATTGGCCAGGCCAGGAAATGGTTACCATAAGCACTGGGGCTCATTTTTCAACATTTGGCAAATCTGCCAGTGGGCAGTAACCCATAGCAACTAATCAGAGACTGGCTTTTGTCACCATTTGCAGGTAGAACAATGAATGCAACCGTTTAATTGGTTGCAATGGGTTACTGCAAGTGGTCAAATTTGCCCATTGCTGATAAATGACCCCCAGTGGGTCCCCTCTAGGACTTTGGGGCCCCTGCTAAGGATATCTTTACACGCAGGATATGGAATGTATTTGTTGCATGGGCTTCTGCTGGACTCTACATGGACCAGGACCATATACCACCATAATGCTTTGTGTGGCTTTTCTTTCCAATTAAAAGTAGACCACTAACATAAATGCTTAATGAAAGCAAACTGAATTTGAATATGTTTACTTTTTTCAGTTACATTTTCAGTAACTTTAAAGTTAACTTCTTCAATATGGTAATGAAAGATCCTCAAACGCCTGTCAACAGATCAGAAACACTCTTCAGGAGGCAGGTGTGTCTTTGTCCGATATCATAAATGGTTATTGGTGTAGAGATCTTACCCTTGGTAAAGGTGTCCCAGGTGCTCATGCCCCAGATCTTCAGCTTAGGGAGCCATAAGGAGATCACAAATAGGAGAGAATGCTGGCAGGCACTACAGTTTTAATAGGCTACCATAGCCTATGATTAAGTACCAAACATGTAAGGCTTCTTTTTGTTTTTATGTATGGATTAAATAAACTTTAAAACAATTTTTATTTACTACAAGCTGCTTTTGACATTTTTGTGGAAAACTGGAGCATCTGCCAGCATTCTCCTATTTGTGTCTACTATCTGCAGAAGGCTTCATGAACAGAAATAGAGGCTACACTGCAAGATGCAAACCATTACTTAAGCTGGCCATACACGGGCAGACACCTACGGGTGGGCGATATCGGGGAGGCATGTAGGCGAATTCGATCGTTTGGCCATGGGTCCAAACGATTGAATTCTACACGCGGCAATGGGGCAGTCGGTTCGGGGACCGCATCGGCTCGTTGATGCGACTGGATTTTCTAACCTGGCCGATCAATATCTGCCCAATTTCAGGCCAGATATCGGTCGGCCAGGCCCCTCGGTTCTGCCCCTACACGGGCCGATAAGCTGCCGAATCGGTCCAAGGGACCAATATCGCCAGCTATAATCGGCCCGTGTATGGGAGCCTTTAGCCATAAAAATAGGCAAATTACAGCCTGCGAAATGGACAGACGAGACCGAGTGATGAGAAAAGGAAACTGTGGAGACAAAAAAGAACTCCCCAAGATCCAAAGCATATCAACTCATCTGTTAAACATGGAGTGTTATGGCTTGGGCATGTATGGCTGCCACAGGTACTGGCACACTTCATTGATGATGTAACTGCAGTTGCTCGATGAATTCTGAGGTGTATAGAAATATCTTATCTGCTCAAGTTCCAGTAAATACCTCCAAACTCATTGGATGGTGCTTCATCTTGCAACAAGATAATGATCCCAAACTTACTGCTAAGGCAACACGGGAGTTTCTTAAAACTAAAAAATGGAAAATTCTTGAATGGCCAAGCCAGTCACCTGGGCATTGGGCATGCCTTCCATATGCTGAGGAGGAAACAAAAGAAAGGGACAAGCCCCCGGAACAAGCAGAAGTTAAAGCTGGCTGCGGTAGAGGCTCTGAGCTGAGGGGGGCTATGTATGTATGTAATTTCTACATGGTGAAACTGAAATGAGGTAAATCAAAGAAAGATGTGTATTTGTCCCAAAACATTATGGAAGGCACTGTAGTAAGAACCAGCAGTGCAAAGAATAGCAACTGAAATCGTTTTTAATAGTAGGTGCAAATGTATAATAGAACATTCTAAGAATTATATTTAAATTATATTATGAAAATGTTCTTATTTGGATTTACAATACAAGGTTTACCGCAATACAGAATCTAGAGAGACAGGGGGCACAGGGCACTTGTTATTGCTTATGACAACTGAAAGGAAACATATTTAACACATTTCTTTTTATTTCAACCATTTTTAGGTTATTAGACAATTAAACTTTATGCATTGGTTTCTATACTGCCGTGTAATGCTGCTGGTTAAAGTAAGGCAGCACAAAGCATGTGGTATAAAACAAGAGAAAATAGGGGGCTACTGGGGGCATCTCCAGAGGCACAGATCTTAATTGCTATACGGGCCGTGGTGCCTTCGGCTGGTACAGGAGCCTAAAACATACAGTTTCATAACAGTCTATATTGGAGCTCTATTTCTCATTTAAAAGGATGGTTCACCTTGAAATAATTTTTTGTGTATTGTTGCAGCTCTCGAGCTCTCGGGTATATTAGCAGCTATCTGGTTGCTAGTGTCCAATTTACCTTATAAACCAAATGGAAAATGAATAGAAGAGGGCAAGAATAGTAAGATAAGGAGTAAAAAGTAGAAATAATGATTTTGTAGCCTTACAGATCAATATGTTTTTAGCTGCCGGGATTAGTGACCCCTATTTGAAAGCTGGAAAAAGGGAATAATTGAAAAACTGATGAAAAATGAAGACCAATAAAAAAGTTGCTAAGAATAGGACATTCTATAACACTAAAAGTTCTCCGGCCATAACCAGTTATTCTATGTACAAATGCACAAAGCAACACTGGGTGGTTTATGTATTTGGAAGTTTATTATATAAAGGACTGCTGTTTCCTTAGAGGATTACAAAACAGTTGATGTGAAATGTACAAGCAGCGATCACCATTTGGGTTTATTAGACAGAGTAACATGTCAGGATTCATAAGAGACTGCTCATAGGTAGGAGAGGAGGACTATTCAGCTTTATCCTTGTAGTACTAGAATGTTTCACCTCTGTGAAAGCATCTGCTATGCAGTTTCCACAAAGACTAACTCCCAGAATATGGATTATAAACGTACAGACATGCCAAGCTAAAGAGTCTAATAGAAAGAATGATTGTACATATAAGTGTAGAAAAATATTCTCTATATTTATTTAAAAAAAATGTCCCTCCCACCAGAGATAACTGCAAAATAATTACATCCCTTTGTGTACAACTTCCCTTTAGCTTGAGAATTACATGATAAACGTAGCATACATATTTTTCCCTAATCTTACCAGGAAACATATTAATAAAAAAAAACAGTATCCCCTTCTGAAATGATCAAGTCATGCAATATTCTAAGTAGCTAATTGGTGAGGTGCAAGAGATCCTTCTTGGTGCTGGCACTTCCGTTCAACACTCATACGCCATTGGGAGACAGGAGTACCTTTAGTCATAAACTATTAAGTGCTGGTAAAGGTTCAAAAAATCTGAGTGGGCTTAGTATTCAGCTTGTATAAAGGAGGGAGAGGAGCAGCACAAATCAAGGTGAAATGGCTTATTCAGGTTTATGAAGGGAAGCTGTGTAACTGCAAAGGGAACCCCCGTGGAGTGGGAGGCTTCACCCTCCTAATAAAGGCACCAGCTTTCTACACAATGTTCATGATGTCAGTGGCTTGTGCTTATCTGTCCTAGAATGTAAAATTTCAAAACAATTTTTTTAAACAGGAGATAAAGCTGAAAAAAATGGCAGAATTGCTAAGCGCTGGTATGAGCAATTTCAGAATTCATTCACAACATTGGTACTGGGCTACTGGTTGTCAGAGGGTTAAGTGACTGATGCAGGAAGTGCCTCCGGAGAGGCAGTTTTTTTACGTTTGCTGTAGACTTGCCAGCTTAGGAGGAGCGAGAACTGCACAGAGATGCATCTTGCCCCATTCACTTAACCCTTTGCAAACGTGATGAGGACAACACACACATTTGTTCTCCTAACCTTTCATGGTAGATTCACTTTCAGCAATAGAAACCACCTGAAATCCATAACTCTTAAAAGGGGGCATCTTGAATTATTTATTACCTCTTTAAAAGGAAGCTCTTAGTGAGAAATTCATTTCATTTACCCCCTGTGGTTTGTAAGGGAAGAAAAAAAAAAAAGCAATACCTCCACCATTAAGCTAATGACACAAGGGTCATTTTTTCCACCAGTGTACTTCAGCCAACAGAGACACGCCAGTAGCCAGTAAGCCTGTGCCCCAAATTCACATTAGAGCATTTTCAGGCAGATAACTGCTTGTACTAGCAGTGTCATAGGACTTCCATTAAAGTCATCAGAAAACAGCACAAACGGGTCAAGTGTTTATTGGCCACATAAAACCCACCAGCAGAGAAACTGCCTTGTGTGCCATTAGCCATAGAACTCAAAAGATCCACAAAAGGCCTGCTTGTCTTATAAACAGTTCATCTCATAGTCAATATCAAACCTTGCAAGATTTTGGCAAAGTCCTTCTTCTGAGAACAAGTAATTATAATAGTACAAGTGCTGACATTTTCCCTACAGCCATCAGGCACTAACAAACAGGTTGTTTTTTATGGTTGTGCCTTAATGCGTGAAGCAGAATACAGTGGCCTGCTCATGCCAGGACAGCTTTAAAGCTTGCACCCGTTTAGGGAGCTAAAGTGCTCTGAAACCCTTAAAAAGCACAGCTGATTTAAAAGTGGATTGCTGAACCAGATTGATGAGGTTGTACATCGTTTCAATGCAAAAAAATAAAAACCAAAGAAAAGCAAAGTGGGAAATTGGAAGGTTACTGATCTACAATCCCGAAAAAAGACAATGAACAAAGTCAGAGATACACCTAGTACTGCTTGCTGGAGGCATAATGCTTGAACTTATTGCAGTTTGAAAGCTATTACGGCGGTCATCCCACAGTAACAGTTCTTGTTGCTCATCTAGGTTGTGATACATTCATGAGAAATTCCACAGTTGTATTTTACAGAGAAGTCCACACAATCATTCCATGGCTATATCTTATTCTGTATTAAGACAAGGCAAAGATGATCTAAAAAGAAGAATAAAAAACACAAAATGTGGGGAAGGGTAGATTGGCAAGACGTTGAATCTATCCAGCAATGCCAGAAGCAACGGCAGAAGGCTGAGTGGCATGTTTTATCCATCGCTTTAAAGAACAAAGAGCTGAAAGTATGCAAGTGCTCAAATAAAAAGTGAACCTAGAACCCGTTATTTTGGAGGACTACGAATACTTATATAAAAATAATGCTGTTCACCGTTGAGATATTTTTGTGTTTTGTATCATTTTCAGTGTATTCTTCAGTTTGAGAGGTGAAGAGTCTATTGGATTCACCCAAGGACAGTTCCATTGTACAGATGACAAAGTCCTGGCATGGTTGGATGGGTTTTTCCATCACTTAACTACTGAGAACAGACAGAAGCAGCAGCATTGATTATGAGAGCCGGCAGAGACAGTGAGCATTTGCTTGCCGGAGTGTCTTTAGGATATGTGCTATCACTGTTGGCTTTAATATTTTTTTTGTGCTGTGAATCTTCAGCTCCAGGCTGCTCTTACAGATGACTTGACTTTCACAGGGCAGTGGAGGTGATCTTCTTTATACCTCTCCTCTGAGCCAGAGTTGAACGACCAACGGGTTCCAGAACGGGAGACAATGGATTAAGGTTCAAAGCAGAGTAAGTTGCTGCCATGGCTCCCTGCATTAAACAACACAAAGGTGTGAGGGCAAGTTAAGAAATGTAATTTTTGCACACTGCCTTCCTAGATTAAACAAATTCCGAATGCCCCTGTGCTCCAAAACTGTTCGGCATTACTGTATTCATAAGGGGCTGGGGCAGTGCAGCTTCTGTGCTCTTTCACTTCTTCCCTGGTCCCTGTAATTTACCCTGAAAACATTTACTATTTTGCTGTACTTTTTATTCCAAAAGGGGTAGCCATTTATTTTAGTGTTGGCATAATACAGAATGTAATGCTTTATAAATACACAATTCTGTATCCCCAAAATGTTGAAATGCGGCGAAATAAAAATTACATTCTGCTAAATACTATTTTATGATTTTCTTTATATGGTTCATATTGCCAGATACTGTCCATGTGTATATAATGGATTCATTCTATGCACTTGGACAGCTGCCCTGGGATTAATAGAAAGTATCCACAAGCAAGTTCAAGTTTTGCAAGTGCAAAGTTAAAATAGCAGTATTCATTAATGATATAAACAAATATATTATGCCAATATATTAGGCACCCCTCCCAGTGATTAGAATCTCCTGCCTAAAACCCCAGGCCAGTGCCCTGGTTTGCTAAAAACGGAACTGGCCCTTGGTACTTCTATAAAAGCTCATCACTGCCATTTTCTTCCGCTTCTTAGAAACTAAGGTTTGGCACCCCACCTTTCCTTAGGCTGGTCTAGAAGAATAAATACACTACATTACCTTTACTAGGTGTGGAGCATCTTGTCTGTTTAGCTGAAACTGAGGCAGCTGGTCACAGTGTACTATCCAGGGGTGCTTGAGTACTTGGGCTGCAGTTAACCTTTGATGTGGATCCACATGAAGCATCTTTGAAACTAGGTCCTATGGTAGTGCATAAAAATATATTTAGCAGCCTTTCTAAACAGTTATTAAACAAAATGAGCATCTTTAGAATTGATCATGAGATAGGATATGAAGCTCGCTTTATATGAAGCCACTGCCCTCTCAGGGAACCCAGAGTGGACAAAACACCAACACAACACAACAGAGCTTGGCACAATATACTGATCTGTAAATAGTGTAAAAACACTAAAATGCAGCTGTCCCTATTATACCTATTTATCAGGACTATCCCACTATAAAGCAGAAATAATTCTGTCTCCTCATACTATTAATATTATTTGAGTGAATGGCACTTCAAATGCAATTACCCCACTTTAAAAGATGGAAGCCAGTATCCAAACAGCACCAGAAGTCACTGCGCACCAGCCAAATAAGCACCTTATTGTTATGAGTGGCAACAATCTTAATGCTGACTCAGTGGGACAAAGCAAGTCTGGGAGATTGCTGTATAATGATGCAACAAACTGCAGAAAAGCAGCAGATAAGGAATACTGAGTAACTGATCTGCACACAAACTGACCTTGGCAATATCTGAAACAGAATTCCAATAGCCACCACTTAGAGAGAACTTTCCACTTCCTATTCTTGCTAGGATTTCTTCTGGTGTATCATCTGGCCCATTTGCAAAAGGAGTGTATCTGAAATATGAGAAAAATATACAGTATTACAAATAGCAGTAACCACACATTATATTTTATTTTTAATGGGTTCAAGAGCAGGTAACTGAACTGGGCAGAGCCTGCACTCATTGATCAGTATAACCTAGTGTTAAGTCTATTATGTATATTTCTGTATATGCCCCTGATGAAAGGTTTAAGCATCATGTTAACTTACCCTGTCAGCATAGTATAAAGTAGTACACCCAGACTCCATATGTCGCATGCTGCATCATAGCCTTGGCGCTTTAATACCTGAAAAAATTAGAGAAGAATATAAAATTAAGCCTAAGTATTTTAAAGTATTTATTCACAGTTCAACAATCAAATTTCATGGATGAGGTATGTAGCATTGGCTACAAGAAGCTATTAGTGCTTGTAAATGACTTGTCCTGTTTATGGCATGCTCATGGTATGTTTAGTGACAGAATTTCTGATAAATGTGAAAGAAGTATTTCACATCACTTTGTGCCTGGAAGGATTTCTGTTTAATGCAGGCAAGATGCTTGACAGTGAGAATATCGTGTACATTTTCCACCCTGTTGTCAAATACAGACTTTACTGACAAAATGGTTACAGTTTACGCCTTTTTTCTTAATGTCTGGGTGGCATATGTTAATAGGGGATACTACAGAGGAACTTTTTACTAGTCATATTAACTGTGAGCAAATCAGAGGAATAGATGAATTACCTCAGGTGCCACAAAATTTGCAGTATAGCATGGAGTCATAAGCAGGCCATTTTCTGCCCTGAGTTGCTTTGCAAAGCCAAAGTCACAAATTCTAATAGACTCAGGGTTCCCAGACTCATCCACGTAAAGAATATTGCTTGGCTTGAGATCCCTGTGGACGACCTAAAATATATGGACATGAAAAGACATGTAAAGAACATGTAATACATTAATTCAAATTAAATTGCGCCCTAGGTGTTTTAGCAACCCTATCAAATTTAATAACTTAGCTTACAAAAATGTTTTTTTGTTCTAGCTTAGTCTTATGGTCCCCATACATGGGCCGATTGTCCAAGGGACCGATATCAGCAGCTTATCGGCTCGTGTAGGGGGAGAAACGAGGGGGCCTGCCCGACCGATATCTGGCCTGAAATTGGGCAGATATCAATAAAAGATTCAGTCGGATCGGGGACCACATCACAACTTGTTGTGAAATGTCAGCATTCTAGACTATGGCAAAAGGGCCATGTTGATCACTGATCGAGTAGTGTAGATCAAAACAATGGGAAGTTGCCTTTAGAACTGTTACCTGAAAGGGTAGTGAAAAGTGCAGCTGCTAAACTAAACTAAAAATGCATAGCTAGTCCAATGCAGAAACACAGCCCAAGTGCTCACAAAAGTATTGGTACTATTATGAATATGCAGTAACCCTACAAGTCTGCAATCTGAACATCATACAGAAAGGTTAACTGGAGAGGGGCTGTACACAATAAAGACATTATTTTCTTACCCTAATATCAGCATATTTAGTATAAGTTAATGCAGCATGCAGGGCAGGTCTAGATTGGGATTTATAAAATGCCCTGGTATTTCAAATACACAGAGGCCCAAACAGCCCCCCTCACCAGCCCAACAGAGACTGTCTATGGCATCTTACTGCAGCCACTCTGGCATTTGCCAGAATTCCCAGACTGCCAGTCTGGGTCTGGGACTGATGCAGGGTGGTAGTTTGTAAACAGTACACCAGCTCTTATTAGTCTAGATACTACCTGTTTCATACTTATTTAACAGTATAATGTAAGCTTGTATAATTTTAGTTGCATAGTGGAACTGCTCTTACTCTACTCGCACATTAAACCTGAAAAGTGTCCTAACTGTTTGATGTTTAAGTGGAAGAACATGAAAATGCATTGTGTAGCATATTTCATGGTAAGCCTGTGCTACCATAAAGCACTACATTTTGCCCAAGTGATTACTTACCCACTGGGAATGGAGGTATTCTACAGTTTTGGTTATCGTGTGCAGCACTGCACTTGCCTCTCGCTCAGAGAAGAACTTTTGCCGCAGTATTTTATCTAAAAGTTCCCCTCCTTTCATTAGTTCCGTTACTAAATACACATATTTGCCATCATCATATACCTGCAACAAAAAGTTTATTTGTACTTTACAGTGAATTTAAACCATTATTACAATATTACAACAGGTAAAACTATGCCCAATGAATGCCCAAAAAAACTATGCCCAATGCAAGCACAAGAGTACTTTATTTAATGAAATGTACAAATATTAGTGTTTAAATGTATTCTACCAGTTTTAAAGGTATAGCACTCAGAATTACCCTTGGGATTGTACCATAAGTTTAGTATATAAACTACAGAATTTTTTATTACACTAGCCCAAACCCTAAAGAAATAAAGTGGGGACAAGCAGGTAAGCCCAATCATACTTACGTCTTTTAACGTAATAATATTGGGATGCTGCCCATATCGCAACAGTATTTCTATTTCCTCTGTGGGATCTCTCTTGCTCTTGTCAATAATCTTAAAAAAAAGAAATGTTTAAGAAACAAAATGAAAACAGTTCCCAAAGCTTTTCTCATTAAAAAGTTCAAAGTTGAAAATAAGAATAAAGTTGAACTACTTGGATTCAGTCACACTATAGCAAACTGCATGCCAAACATGGCATTATAGCAGCAGCACAGTTAGAACCCAATGGTTTGGTACATTTTTGAGGCAGTGAACAAGTGCAATAAAGAATACAAATTGAGTGTACAGGCAAAGAGTTTGATCAGAGAGACAAAACAACACAGAAACAATAAGAGTCCATAAGTTATAAGTCACTTAAATTTTTAGTATCTATATGTGCAATGGGCCCACCTAATGTAATAAGAGACATAAGAAACAGAACCTTATCAGCACATTAGAGAGAATATTACCTCCCTTGCACATCCGACATCCTCTCACTCTACAAGCAAAATTACTGATGCAAAATCTCTCTAAAAATCGCTTCAACAAGTAAACTTGCCCCTATTTTTATAAAAATGGTTGTGTGGAAAACGTAGTGTTAGCTAAGTAGTAGGTAGCAGTAGTACCTACTGTTCTATAACTCATTACTCTTACCTTTACTGCATATTCCATGTTGGTACCCTTGTGAATACACCTTTTGCAAATAGAATATGAACCGACACCAATATCTTCCTTCAGCTCATAGCCATCTGTGAACTGGATACTGTTCCTATGAAGCTAGAAATAAGTTTACATTAGTTCACTTAAACAACATTCATGAGCCAAAACAATTCGATTTTACACCTAAAAGGGAAATTAAGAATAAAGATGAAGAACAAAGGAGAATAGAATTAACACAGATAAAATGTTCAGCTACATGCTAGATTTTTGTATAGAGGTAACTCCCATTTCCCAAACCGTTTCAGGTATTTCTATACCCAGCTCTTTTTCCCATTCTGTACAAAAACCTCTTTTGGGAGTCTCCATATTATTTATTAAAAGTTTGTAAAGGTTGGATATAGGTTTCTCCACTGGCTCTTGAGTTTCGAGTAATTTTTCCCAGGCTGTTAATGGTACCTAACATGTATTTATGCCATTATATAGAGTGCTGAGAAAGTTAAAATGTATGTATGTTATATACAACTATAAATTAGCATTTAAAATACAAATGAATTATTAAAAGCGGCACTGTATGTACACTTCAAAGAAAAAATGTGCTTACTGGAACAATAGCATGAACCCCAACCGTTTGCATAGCTTGGTTTTCATCCTCAGATGTAATGGCAACAAAGCTGAACCCACGGAAGAGCTGGTGTGCATTGGCACTTGCTGGGATACCAGGAGAATCTAGGTGTTAAAAATAAATGTATTATACATTTGGTAAAAATGATCATAACTGTACACTAGACACTAGGTTTGGTAAAATATAGCTACATAAACCCAGGGAAAGATGAACAAACTAGAAAGGATTGTTTTACATAAGGGGTGATTTATCAAGTCAAGGTTTTTTTCCCTCAACTCAAGTTTTTTGTGCTTAAGAAACTCGGATTCGAGTTTTCGTTCCTACACTCAAATGTCTGGTATTTATTAAGTGCAAAAAATGTAAAAAATTGCCATGTAAAAGCTTGGGAGCTTCTATGGAAGTCAATGGGAGTTGTCATAGGCAAAGTCAAGCCATATTCTTAAAATCTTTTCCGTTAAGAATTTTTAGAGCTCAGAGTTTTTCCTATTAATAAATAAGCGACCATTTGATATGCAAGTTTATTCATTTAGAGAAACAAACACTAAAATTGATAAATAAGCCCTATAGTGTAACAAACAGAGAGCAGATTTAAACAATAGCTTTCATAATGTTTCCATGAGATCGATAAGATCCGGTGTTTGAAAGACTAACTCTAAAAAATGAAAATGATATATGATATATATATATTGATTGCTAAAAAATTATAATACATAGATAAAATGAAATAAAGCTAGGGTAAGCCCTACTCTAGTAACCAGATAACTGCAGAAATTGCAAACTGGAGAGTTGCTGAACAAAAAGCAAAAAAAAAAAAATTAAAATACCACAAATAATAAAAAAAATGAAGGCAAATTGTAGTCTGTGTAGGAATACAAGTCTCTACATCATAGTAAAAGTTATTTTCAAGGTGAATAATACCTCTGAGGCAGTGACTTATGAACCATCTGAGTTCAGGCTTGCATCTGAGGCCCAACTTTTGTTCAGGGCCCCATTTCCTCCAAACAAAATTATAGATATATAAAAAGACCGCTGCGACAACTGTATTTCTGTATGACATGTGTCACACCTGCCTGGTTCCGCGTTCTCGCATGCGCTCACGGGGGGGGGGGGGGGGGGGGGGTTAGGGGCGCACAAATCCGGCGCTGAGGGTCAGCAAACATATAGGACATAACACATCAGAATACCCACCATTTACTAATTAAGTTGCACACAGTAAATGAGAAACAGGTAAAAATAACCTACCTTTTGGTGTTTTTGCTGTGAACTCGGGATCAAAATAAAATGTGTCCTCTGGTCCACCAGTGGCTGGTTTAAAAGGTGGCTGGTTCTCTCTCCTATACAGTTTCTAAAAAAAATACAAACAAAAATAATGTCCCTAGAATCTTGGGTGAAAACAAAAGATATATCATATGTGTCATTGCAGAGGGAAATGTCTTACATTCCAATCAATTGTGGCAAAAAATGGATGTCTCTTAATCTCTTCAACCCCATCTGGCCCTGCTCCTTCATAAAATAGTAAAAATGCGATTAAGGATTTTTCTTTGGTCCTGAGATTTTAGCAAGCAGAATAACATTATACAAATATACATTAAGCTGAAATAAATGGTAACACTAAAATCATTTAGCTCACCTAGTCTGTTGGTAGGATTTCTCTTGAACAGCATGCGGAGGAGACTCTGAGCTTCTGGAGTTAAAAATTGAGGCATCCCAAGTTTGGCTCTAAACATATGCAAAAAGAAGAATGTTTAACTCAATAGATTTGGCAGCATTTAACATTTTTAATTAAATATAGAAAAGAGATGTGAATAACCTGTTAATTATATCCCTTTAAATGCTGCTCATTTACATCATTAGAATAGGTACTGATGTCATGTGCAAAGTGACTCTTGAAATTTGTTTATTATAAAGAATAATTTACCCCTATAAATTATATATATTGCAAGCACAGGTTGCATTTTCAAACGGTGTTCTCAGAAAACTGTGTGTTGATTTTTCCATGTTTTAAAGCAATATAATCAAGGATGTCCAATTATTGTTCTTGAAATATAACTGCTGGAATCTCACTACAGCCACAGAAAAAGCTATTTCAACATCTGGACAGCTGCAGATTGGACAATCTAAAAGGCCATACACAAGATAAACAGCTGCTAACTTTGCCCCTCCCAAATGAGTAGACAGTTTATAGGCTCATGTATAAGGGCAAACCAATACACTGCCTAACCAATAGCTATCAGGTTTAAAAATTCAGTCAGATGAGGTTTATTAATGAAGTCCTTTACCATTTGGGACATAAGCCCCTGTGACGATCTGATGGTTGGCCAAATCAGGTATCCTCGCCATATAAGTAGTTTTTTTTATGTACAAGGAGCTTAAGGGCTCTGGCACACGGGGAGATTATTCGCCCGCGACAAATCTCCCTTGTCACAGGCGACCAATCTCCCCGAACTACCATCCCACCGCCAAACATGTAAGTCGCCGGTCGAGGCATTTTCGGCGATTTGCCGAAATCGCACCGCCGCGTGTGCCATCCCACCGGCAACTTACACGTTCGCCGGTGGGATGGCAACTCGGGGAGATTAGTCGCCCGCGAACAGGGAGATTTGTCGCGGGCGACTAATCTCCCCGTGTGCCAGAGCCCTAAGAAAAAAATGCACTTAAGTATAGCTAATGCGTTATCAGTATTTTCATAACACTAATACATTCCTTGCAGACATAAAGGGATTTATGGTATGGCTGTAATTGGCTGCTGCCCATTTAACAGCTCAGGAAAGTTTATCAAAGTAATGAATAGATTCATGTAATGTACTATTGCCCTGCCCTGGTAAAAGTTGTGTATTTGCATCAAAAAGACTGCTATAGTTAATATAAACAAAGCTGCTGTGTAGCCACTGGGGCAGCCACTCAAGGAAAAAAGGCACAGGTTACATAGCAGAAAACATAGCCAGATGTAAACACCATAAAACAAGTTTTGTATCCTACATTCTCCCTTTCCAAAGAAATGATGTATTCTCACAAAACTCCCTGTTCTTGTGCATTAAGTAAGACCGAATAATGTATTATACTAGAGTTTGCATTATACTAGAGCCTAAAGACAGAGGCAATTATAACAAAATCAGATGAAAAAAAATAGGTATGGATGACCAGGAATGAAGATGCTATAAAAGGGGTAGAAGCAACTAATAAACCCTTGTAGCCCCCAAGGGTAATGCCACACATGGTGTTTTCTCTGCCCCCTAAGACTAATGTCAAATGAGGCGCAGCTTTAGTTTCTTTCGCCTTCTCCAAGAGAACCGACATGCTTCCTTCCGCTTTGCTGTGTCTCTGCATTGCCAGGCACAGCATCAGCCTGTTAGCAGATACACAGAGCGGATTTCGCATTTATGTGGGATTTTCATATTTTTGCATTTTTGTGACAATAACCACTGTGTGTGCATAGGCCAACACCATACCTGTCAGTGCAGAGACATGGCTAGAGGAGACCACATTGACCGCCTGTGGAAAAAGTCATGGCTATGCCTCGTGTGACCTTAGCTCATGTCACAAGTGATGTTTTCTCTGCTGACCTGAAAATCATTCTGTCCAAAAATGCATGCTTGCATGGTTTAGAAATCTGCCCTTGAAGGCAGCCACATTGCATTTATTTACTCCTCCAAGGAAAATGTCACATCAGACATTTGCCTTAACCATATAGCTCTAGCAGCTGGTATCTTGGTCCAAAATTTGGTCTGAATAAAGTTGCAGCATATCATAAATTTGACTCCACTGTTTGGATCTGCATGGTGAAAGGGAATTCAGGTATAAGAAGTTAAAAATTCAAAAAGGTTCTATATGGGGGATGTAACAAAAATGTCAGCAGACCTAGAGGCTGCACGGAAAGGGGGCAGAAGAGCATGGGTGCTAATGGTTAATTCTGACAGACTCTTTCTTAACCTCTACTCACACCACTGCAACACTAAGCACTATTTCTTACAAACAACTGGGATATGTAGCATCCAGTCCCAGGACCCCTTGCAAAAAAGTTATTTTCGGACCCCCACATTATCCATCCTCAAAATAAAATCATGGGTGACCCACGACATACACAAAATCACGGGTCACCTGCAGTTTTGCCTCACAGGCCGCATGTAAAACTGCAGGTCACCTGCAACCATCCCTGTCATGGGCTCTCTATTCCCCACTGGCCACCCTGCAGCCTGTGGGCCTGGCCCCTATAGAGTTACACCACTGGTAGCCTCTTACAAAAAAACTTTAAATGAAGCTGAAACACTGCAACTCACTTCAAAATCATGGTCATGGTTTCTTTTCTGTCCTTTCCTTGAAAGGGTAGGGTACCAGTGAGCATTTCAAACTGTGAATAGAACATACCAGAAGATTGTTAGCTTACAGCTTTTATGAATTCCTGAGATATTTGTCAAAGGGAGATCTGTGTACTTCTACAAATGTTTGTATTTCACTAGCCTAATCATTACAGTGGGTACATGTGACTTCCAACTAAAACGTTCACTTTAGTGCAATCATTCAATTTCCAGTAAAAAACTACCAGCTGTATAATATATAGTATTTCGTTCTCCTAAATCAAATGAAACAATATATTACCAGACTAACAAGTAGGTTTTCTGCGGCTTTATTCTGTGAATCTTTGCTTTCTTACATATCATAAGATTTCTGCTCACCACAGCAGCTGGGCAGTGAAGCCCCTGGCAAGACTTGTAATAGGTTGGAATACTGAGTTTTGCTTTAAATAACTGTGATTTTTCTGATGGATACAGTATGTTTTATCTGACATTGGAGGGAATGGCTACACAAGGCCATTCCTTCTGAAATTCTTCCCAATCTACACACAACAGCTGGCTCGCTGGCAGGAAAGGGAAGAAGCTTTTCAGTCTCAAAACACCAAATGGAGATATTGCTTCCTTCATACTAGGGATGCACCGAATTCCAGATCTGGTTCGGGATTCGGGCCGAATCCAGGCTTTTTTTTTTGAAGGATTTGGTTTCGGCCGAATCCACGGTCCTGGCTGAACCAAATCCAAACCCTAATTAGCATAAATTAGCATGTGCTAATTAGCATTCGGCAAGGGTTAAATGGGCAGGGGAAAAAAATTTCACTGTGCGCTGCAATTCTTATCCCCTTATGATCCTAATTAGCATATGCTAATTAGGATTTGGATTTGGTTCGGGATTCGGCAGAATCAGTCAGCCAC
The DNA here is from genome assembly GCF_000004195.4 of Xenopus tropicalis. Classification (NCBI taxonomy): domain Eukaryota; kingdom Metazoa; phylum Chordata; class Amphibia; order Anura; family Pipidae; genus Xenopus; species Xenopus tropicalis. The sequence goes on from NC_030678.2 coordinate 43,805,887, forward strand.
CCTGACTGATTCTGCCGAATCCCGAACCAAATCCAAATCCTAATTTGGGGGTTCAGCCGAACCCAAAACAGTGGGTATGGTGCATCCCTACTTCATACTATGAAAGGGGGTCAGTGAAAATACACAAAGAATCTTTCAATTCAAGAAACCTACCATTAGAACACCAAAAGACCACCAGTCTGCGCTCTGAGTGTGGCCTCGCCGATTTACTACCTCTGGAGCCATGTATTCCACAGTTCCACAGAAAGAATAGGCTTTCTTTTCATGGTCTATAGACTCCTTACTAAGGCCAAAATCTGTAAAAGGAGCAAAAAAATTAAGAACAGATATTAAAATATTAAGCATTTTCAAAACATACACTTGCGTCTAAGTAACATCTTTTGGCATTTTGAACATTTTTTGGCTGTACAATATACAATGTTAGGACGCCTTAAACTAACCTGTTAATTTTATGTGTCCCTCTTCATCAAGCAATATGCTAGGTACAAGAAAAAAAATGAATTAATAAATTTGTAAATCACCTAGGTGTCCAACCATCATCACTAGAGCTTCTGATGAAGTGGCAGTTTGCCACGAAACGCGTTAAGCTGATGTTTTAATGAAGATATGCAATAAAGGAATTATTTTTTATTGAAAAATTGGCCTTGGCGTGCTCCGTCCACCACATATATTTTTTGCATTCTATTACGCCTGGACCGGGGGCGGCATTGGACGTGGAAGCACGGGACCTTATTGAAGGTGTCTTAGGTACGGTGAGTGCTCCCTACATTGTCTGTATGCTGTCCAACCATCATGAATCAACCAGTGTGCCCCAAAGGTGAAAAATAACATAACACATTGTGCACCAGTACAAACACATGGGCTTGATTTACTCCTACAATTCTAACTTTTTTCTACAGTACGTTTAACCATTTACCTGCAAGGATGGAGAAAAACAGGTTAAAAGGGTAGCCAACTCCTTCAAATTAAAGAAGTTAAAATCACTGGAGGGGGTGCTAAATGCTAGACGCGCCCCCCCCCCCCCCCCGATTATAATCAGACACCTGATACACTTGGCTGGTGCTCCTGTTGGCATAAAAACTGCACCAACCGGAGATATCAGGTATGTGATTATAATTACTGGTGGGTGCCTTACATTTAACTTTTCTTAAAGTTACAAGGAAAGTTACAATCACTGGGGGGGTGTAAAATGTTAGGCACCCCCCCCCCCCCCAAGTGATGGTAATCGCTAGAAACCACTTAGTGATTATAGCTTTTCTTTTCCTTTCAGCAAGTAAGATATGGCTAATAAAACATTATAATGTCACTAGGTAAAACAGAATGCAAGCATTTTCAACTTCCATAAATTAAAAGGATGTAGACTGAGTAAAGAAAGGCAAAGTGTACAGCAGTAGGGTATTGATGCACAGTTAGGAAATTAAAAAGGACATATTAGCCTACTTTTCTGGTTTCAGGTCTCGATAAATGATTCCAAGAGAATGAAGATGGTCTAAGGCTAGTGCCAGTTCTGCCAAGTAATACTTCACATCTTCCTCTGTGAACATCACCTAGAATTTTAAAGGAACACCCACATAAGAATACACAAAGAAAATCATTATGAAAAATGCAGACACACAATGTTTCTTGTTAATCTTTTTGTGTGTGTGTTTTACCTTCTAAGAGACAAAAAAAAACCCTATTTTTGAGACAGCAAGGAAAGACAGAAATCCAGAAATGTTTTAGTTTTGTAATGGAAGGTACACAGGGATAATTCCTGCCTTCTTCTGGGCCCCCACAGGGGGGAGAGGAGGTATTGTTGTGCCGGGCCCGGCGAATTCTGCTTTAAAAGGGGCATGGCTGTGTTGCAAAAGTTACACAATTGCGTAAGCTCCTTAAAAAGTTATGTTGAAGCTTATGCAAGTTACAAAAGTTTCTAGGGAATTTTTGCCGAACTTACTTAAATTTCAAGTGAAATACAATGAAGAGATGCTTGACACTGGCAGGTGGGGGTAAACTTCCCTGGTCACTGATGAATTAAAATTCCACAGCCCACAATGAACTGACTGACTTATCAGTACTTTAACTATTTTATTAACTATTTATATGGACTGCTTATTAAATTTACTGTTTATATGTATATGTATGTATTTACTGAATGATATTAGTATCTCCTACATAAACTTTCCAGTTGGGGAATGACTGGAAAAACTCCACTGACCACCAATTTAAAGACTGACTTATAAGACCTTTTTTTCCCACTATTTTTATGAACTAATACTGACTAGTTATTAGGCCCCTAAATCAGTATCAAGAACTGACTGTTAATTAGCACATTAATTAATAAAACTCTTTATATGAACTGCTAACTACAATTAGTTAAACTTATTGCATTTTGATGCAAATTTTACTGGTTTCAGACTTGCCATTTACTAATAATCTGATTAATAATCAGCCTTAAATTGTGACATTTATATTGTATACATAAAGTTTATTCTTACTGGGCCCCTAAGCTCAGTAAGTGACAACAGCACAAAGTATGTGCAGTGAATCAGCAGAAAAGAAGATGGGGGAGCTACTGGGGGCATCTCCAGACTCACAGATCTTCCCGGCTAAAGGGCTGTGGTTGGCCTTGGGCTGGTACAGAAGCCCAAAACATAATGTACAACATTTCTAGCCTCTTCATTAGTTAAGCTTCAGTTCTCTCTTTAAACACAAATGTTTATGCCTCCTTTAAAGTAATTCAGATAGAATTTAATTGAACCACATATGCCTACCTAGTTAGATCAGAGGACTGCCATGCATCACTGTAGCTGCCATACTGACCCACACAAATGACTGCATAGTATTTAAAGCATCCACCATCTGTTTAATATAAACCACATTTGGTCTCTTTATCACAGAGTTGCATGGAGATCTGATGTAATCCTCTTTCCATGCACGTAAAATCTGACTTTACAGTAGAGGGCATATTTGTTTCTATAAAAATAACATCTAACCATATCTAATGAAAATGCCACACAGTTGCTAGGTGATTCTGTTAAAACTCACAATTCACTTTTATTAGGAAAATCAAATCCAAAATAACCCACAATGTAAACATTCCTGTTCATAAACCTGTCAGAGATACATGCCTCAGACTGCCACGATTTTAGCTTTTATGTTCATGTACTGGAACTTAAGAACACACATGAAGTTTTGTTGCCTGCACTAAATCGCCTCCAGCGTGGGTGACAAAACATTCAAAAACACCTTTGTGTTTGAGTCTGCATCACTGATATAAAACCAGTTTAGGCAAGTAATAGTAAGAAAAAGCATGATGTGGCATTTTAGCACAACTGCAAAAGTACAACAGGCAGAGCAGCAAAGTGCCCTTAATAGCTCTGTGAAGCTTTTGGATAGGAAAGGTGCAGCAATACACCACACTGAAACTAATAAAACTATTGAAAGAACACAAGCTCAAAAAAAAAAAAAAAAAAAGTGTAGAAAAGTTACACCTTATGTGTTGTGCTTCTGTTCTAAACTAAGGCATCTACAGCCCTTTAGAAATGAAGACCTGTCCCTTTAAATATGCCCCTAGTAATAGTAACTCCTTTATTGCTCACCGTTTATGCTGTAGGTTGCTCTTGGTTATGTGAGGCTAAGGATAAACCCATAATATACAGAATATATACCATATCAAATTAAATGACCTTCACAATGCATGGCAGCATAAAAACCAGTGAACTTTGCCCTTAGAATTCAAGCTCAGATCTAACCTCACTTTCTGAACATTTTAGTAAAAAGTTTAACTTATCAAAGCAGCTCAGAGAACACTGAGCATGTGCAAAGGTAAGAAACATAAGCCAGATATGGTGAGCAGTGAGCCTGTGATTACAATCACTTATCTGATACCCTGGGCCGGTGCTCCTGTTCACTGCGCTAGCCTTGGGTATATCTGTAAAAGCACCACAGAGTGGTGCTCTTCTGCTTCTTTATGCCAGGTGTGCATGCACAATAGAGCAGAAAGCTAAACTAAAGGGTGAAGACACACAGGGCAATTACTCGCCGCTATTTTTTAAAAAAAAGTCGCATCGACTATTTAGCGCACCAAAATTAGTTAGTCACAGCGACTGGTATATTATCAAATGGTGAAGTTTCTGCAACTAATCACCCTATGTGTCTTTGCCCTAAAGCAAAAGACAGCTTTTTTACACTACTGTGTATGTGGCAGCCTAGGGCAAGGGAAGTATGAAGAAGCGGAAGAAAAAGAAGGTCACAAGAATTTTGATGACAGAAAAAGAATAAAATACATTTTGTTTCTAAATTGTCGCTGAATAGCACTAAAATGGGAATTGAAAATTAATTACCTCTTTGGATAAGCGTGTAAACAAATCTCCACCCCTGAGAAAATCCAAAATTAGGTACAGCTTGCCCTCTGTTTGGAAAGCTTTAAAGAAAAAATACATAAAAAGGATCAAAGCACTAAATTTTCCAATCGAATTTGAGTTAATGGCAGAGAATTTAATGGAAAGATGGAAAATATCAATTTACTAAAATGCCTTGTGAACTACATGTAAACCCAAAAATAAATTATTGCCCAATTTACTATAAATGAACTATATTAAAGTAATTGTTAAATATAACTGCTGCTGAAAGCAGGGTCTGCCTATCTTCTTCCACTGTGCCCTGGTTGTCCTTACTTAGTGAACAATGTAGCTGAAACCAGCTGTGAATTATCAGGCAAGTCTGACTACCGCAACACTGTTTCAAGACACAATCTGCAGTGCAGAAAAAACATTTAAAAAAAAATACTGCTTTCCACTGTACCAATAACTTTAAAACCAATGAAAATTGTAAATGAATATATACTGGATTTTTTTTCTTAGAATGACATGCTCTTTAATTGGGCAAATTATCGTTGCGTTTACATCCCCATTACATTTTAGTATGATGTAGACAGTTACATTTAAAGATAATTTGCAAGTGGTCTTATTTTTTCCTATTTTAGGGGGGGGTTTGAATTATGTCATTTTTTTGTTCATCAACTCTCAGACTGGAATATTAGCAGATATCTGGTTGTTAGGATCTAAATTATCCTACAACCAGGTAGTGGTTTGAATAAGACTGGAATATAAATAGAAGGTGGCCAGAACAGAAGGAAAATTAGTTAAAGCAAAAAAGTAATAAAAATACTATAGCCCTGCAGAGCAAGAATTCACTGGAAGCAGGGGTCAGTGACCCTTTATTTGGAAACTGGAAAGGGGCAAAAAAAGGAAACTAATTCAAGAAAGAAAACAAATAAAAAATGAAGACCAACTGAAAAGTTACAATGAATAGACCATTCTATTTCTATGATTGTTAAAGGATCTGTGTATGTTTTCTTCCAAATAATGTAGTCAGTGGTCATTTCCCTAAGATAAGCAGCTAAGAAAGAATTCTCAAATATTAGCAAACCTATACATCTGTGTTCTATAGAATATACATGAATATGTGTTCTTTTTGGTGCTGCTGATCAGATGAGCAGCGCAAAGTTATCTGCAAGCAGAGAAATCTGAGAGCAGGATGTGACATTTCAGCAGCTGGTGCTATTCCATCTCCAGTCAGATTTCTGTTACTCACCATAGTGCAATTTCACAATAAACGGATGATTAACTTCCACCAAAATATCACGCTCCATTTTTGTTCTAACACGATCTCTGACTGTTGTTTAGAAGAGAAATAAAGAGAAGGAAAATAATCATTAGGACTTATTACAAGATTAGAAAGGATTATATGATGCCTATTACATAAACGCAGAACCACCACCAAAGGACTATGCAAAATAAGACTTTGTTTCTCAAAACAAAATATGTAGCCCTCCTCTTAGGCTAATAGCACACAGGCAGATTGTCGACCTGCGGGTAAATGCAGGCTGAGAATCTGCCCCTACACTTAAATCTGATAGTTGTAGCTGCACCCAGAGCTATTGCATTGGCTCCGGCACAGTGTATGTAGTTTTATGGCGAATTCCGCTTAGTGTGGTTGCACTCAGACCAACACAATGGCTCCAGGTGCAGCCACATTAGAATTTTCAAGGGGCAGAATATTGCCCTGCATTTATCCACATGCTGAGAATCTGCTCTGGGTGGCTATCCTTAGTTTTTATGACCCTCAAGTAAATCCCAAATACCTTGGAATGCTTAAATTTTAATAACAGGGACTAACATCATGACATGGGCATATAATGTACAAAATAATTCTAAACTAGTAGAAGCTAGAAAGCACAGCAATGGCAGAACAGTTATCTCTCTAAGTTCTCTGGGCTACTATGGGTGCTTTTCTAGGTCACCACTGCATAATGTGCTGACAGCAATTTACATTCCATTCCATCTATGGGGGGATGCTTCTAACACCTAATTTTCAGCTTCCTAAAAACAAACTTAAACCCATATGTAATAAAAGGCACGAAGTTTGCCCAGTAGCACAAATGCATAGCAATCAATAAGATGTTTGCTTTTAAACAGGTGACTAGTAAATGCTACCTGCTGATTGGCTGCTATTGGTTACTGCTCCTGGGCAAAGTTAGTGCCAAATTGGCCAGTGGCCCTCCGCTTTAGTGGTTCTGTTAGCAGCACATATTACACGTAGGGATGCACCAAACTGAATTTTTTCTGATTCGCCCAAACCCCGAATTCTTCGTAAAAGATTCGGCCAAATACCAAAGCAAATCCAAATTTGCATATGCAGATCGTGTTACGGAAGGGTTAAAGGTTGCCACAAGCAACAATTTCAACTTCCGTGTTTACGTGTCACATGATTCGGTTCAGCCAGGAGCGTGGATTCGCCCAAGTCCGAATTCTGCCGAAAAAGGCCAAATCTCGAATGGAAACCTGGATTCAATGCATCCCGAATTACAGGGCCATATTATATGGTTTTAAATGAAAGTAATCGAATGCACTGTGAAGTGTCACCTTTGAAGAATGCTTTTACCAAGTTATAACAACTCTGTAGAAAACAAAATGCTGATTTTAAATTTTTGTGCACAATTAATTATTAGCTAATACATAATGTGAAGGTAAATTAAAGGAAATATTCTATAAATAGGTATATTTCCCATCATTAACAGTATTGTGCTGCCCCATTTAGAAATACTGGGGGAGGGGACTATAGAAAAAGCTGTGTAAATGTAACCAATGCAAAATAGAAACCAGTATTGCCAACAGACAGTTTAGAGTGCTCAGGGAGAATCACAGTGATTAACACATTCCAGAGTGATCTCAGTTTCCTGGTAGCAGTGTTTGTCATAGACAGCATATTTCTTATTTGTATGAATGGGAATTAGCGGTCAGTAAGCATGGTTTGAGCGCTGAGCCTCTCTGATTCCGACCCTGGTAAACTAAAATGCTCATGTGCTCGTGAGTCATTGCCAAAAGTAATTACAACAAACAGATCTTTTACTTTTTTTAATATAAGATTTAATAATTTCCTTGCATCACCTACAAATCAACTATATTACACAACAGCATTATGGACCAGAAGACAATTACCTTTAAGTGTAGCTTTTTTTAATACTTTCATTGCATATAATTGCCCAGCATCAGTTCCTGAGATTTTACGAACCAGAAATACCTAAAATAAAAATGAGAACTCAAATAAAAACTAAGCCAGTGACATTAAGGGAAGAGTCTCCCTAAAAATGGTTGCAATACTTGCAGAGTAACACTGTGACAGTTTATCTAGTACCAATTAACTAATTATGTTATAAAATATCCTGTTCTTAAAGTGGAAAATAGACATTGATTAGGAGCTTCACCAGAAGGAAATAAGAAACTTTCTAAATATAATCAATTAAAAAAATCTGTACTGTTTTCTAAAATAATCCAGGTAACCTTCAGTACCCCTCTCACTCGCTACATGATTTCAATTGACAATTTGGTCAAATATATACACTGCACTCGTACGATGTGTGTGCTTCTGTTGTAAAGACAATGTATTAGAGCTCTCTTACAAAATAACCAGTTCTAACACGTGTGGAATGAAAGACTGCTAGGAAAGCTAAGGGTAATTTCATTATTTCAGAAAAAAACATGATTTTTAAGAAAATTTATTTTTTCCATGAGATGAAGCTTATATTTAAATGTCATACTCCCCTTTAAGTATTTATTCATAGGCCCCTTTAATTACTCCTGTTCCTATTCTGCCTCTTTCCAGTAGTAAAATTGGGGTTGCCAATCCCAGCAGCCAAAAAACCTATTGCTTTGTGAGGCTAAAATTTTATTGTTATTGCATTAATTATCTTTCTATTTGGGCCCTCTCCCAAGGTGGCTGCTGGCAATGAGGATTCTGGAATGCCACAGTTAAGATGGACATAAAGGGGCAGACTCTCTGTGCAGCATCCATCTTGCTCTTTTCCTGGCTTGCTTATTGCCCTTCAGTTTAAGCACTGGCACCTATCTCCTGTGTAGCACATCTGCCTCAAAAAGTTAAAGCAAAGGAGGCAAAAGACTTCTGCTAAAAAACTGAGGTGCAACATGGCCTGCAAAATGCAGGTGAAAGAGCAGGAGCTCAGTGTGCATAACTTTTAACCAGTGTTAGGGTTGTGGCACACGGGGAGGCTAGTCACCTGCGACAAATCTCCCCAAAATACCATCCCACTGGCGAGTATGTAAATCGCCGGTGGGATGGCATACGCGGCGCGGTTGCCTTTAGAGGAAACTTCCACGATTTCGGGGAAATCGAGGCACCGCATATGCCATCCCACCGGCGATTTACATACTCGCCAGTGGGATGGTATTTCAGGGTGATTTGTCACGGGCGACTAGTCTCCCCGTGTGCCACAGCCCTTAACTTGTTTTGCAGATGATAAAATTGCAGTTAAACTTAAAAAAAAAACAAAAAAAAAAACAGGACAATAACAATAGTGCCAGATAACTGGTTGAACTTACCTTGCCAAAGGAGCCTTGCCCAAGAACCTTTAGAAGCTCAAACTGTGAAGGGTCTGCCTTTTCATGGCCTTCTTTAACATGGTGTGTGATTGCAATTTCATTTATATTTCCTTCATCCTAGACAGGGACAAAATAAAACTTTAAATGCCATTTAATTATTCTTTATCCTATTAATATCTAGTAAGACATCTTTCCCCATTTCTCCTTTTTCTTAAACAGTCTTCTTCCCCACAGGAATTGCAGAGTGCACCTGCAGCCTGCCCAGTTATTCAGCCACAGGCAGTATTAAATGTATTCATGTGCATTGCAACCTTTCATAATCAGCATATTTTAAGAATCTATATTTTTTGCCCTTTGCCAGTTCATAGTCATGTGCAGTGTATCTCCAGTCCGCTAATGGGGAAGAAAGAATCCATAGGGTTCTGAATCAGATAGTGTAAGTGTTTGGGCTGAATAGAATCAGCATTTTCGCTGCCAGGCATTACCCACTAAATTCAATAGGGGATTGCAAGTGGTTAATTAATGTGACTTATTTGTACAGAAATGCCACCTACAGAGGACATGACACAAAATAAAGTTAACCATATTACTCAGAGACACTTTTGACTGGTTTATTCGCAGTCAGTAAGATGAAAAAGATGTAATGTGACTTGCATTACACATCATTAATCTGGGAGTTATATGGTTATTTTTTTAAGCCTGGTGCCCTCTATAGGGGGCATCTGTTTGTTCAATGTATATATAGGTGGTCTAATAAATTTTAAGTGTAATAAATGCCAAGATTCATTCTTCATTATAATCATCAATAGCAGACACAAAATCCGACAGTGCACCTTTAAAATGAGCAATATGTAATCTGTTTGTCTGAAACTTTCAGAAAAAAAATAGCAGAAAATGGGATTTAAAGCAGGCTTTTAGCTCAACAGACTGATCTTAGCATACGTGATAACAGCGAACAATGTGCGTGTTTCAATATATCTATTAGTGTTTTTAACTCAATTTAAACAAAGAAAGATGAATCCTTAGCTAAAGAGGTCGCTTTGCATGCAGTGTCTCCATGAACCATCTTTTGATTATTTAGAGCTCATGCTGATTTCCATGGATTCCTAAATTCAATGAAATGCACTTGCTGACTGTTCAATCTCTACAATAAGCTATGCCACCCACAATGAGATAGCTTTTTAATTTAACGAAACCAACAATCCCTGCAGAGCAGCACAGTTTCATTCCAAACTGGAGTTGTTCACCAGAATTCAGCATAAAGAACAGAGAAAAGCAATTCTCCAAAAGGTAAAAACATTTTTATAGAAGTCTTCTGCATTTAGAGCCTGTGAAACTCTAAAAAGTCTCATTAGCTTTATTGTCCATGAACCCTTAAAGCACAAACAGTGGCATCTACAAGCAGGACCATGGGACGCTCGCATTTCACATTAACCTGGAAACAGAATCTGTGTTGCTAGCACATAAAAATGTGAGTAAAACATCCGCTGATTGATGCTACAAAACACTATTGGTGAAGCGTAAAAATTGGTCTATGGCCTTGCACAGGAAACTAACCTGTGGACCTCCAGTGGTTAATCGACGACTCTCAGAACCCCCCTGACAGCTGAAAGCTATCCAGGAACAATGAGGAGTGTAGTTAACAACATGCCTAAGCCTGGTTTGGACTGGTAGACTGTTGTTTGATTAAGAGATCACGGAAAACCCCCCCAAAAAGCGGTACCTAACTTCTGAAAGCTGTTTGGTTTTATAATTGTGGGCAGATGGGAAACTCTGTAGACACCTCTCCTATGAAGTACATCACATTTTTTGTCAAAAAAAAAAAAAAAACATACATTGCCCCCCCCCCCCCCATTTTGTGAATGGGGGATACACAAAGATACATAGGATTAAGGAAGAACTATTTCCCAATCAAATGTACTAAGTAGGGACAGCTTTGCCCCTGGAAGATAAACAAATGGTGACCCCTAGTACTGGGGAAAAGTAAAAACTGACCCGTCAACAAACTTTGTTGTTTGTGCCTAAAGATGACTACAGATGATCTAATTTGGTTGGTCATTTTAAATAACAAGTGGGCCAATAATTATATGATTTTAATAAAAAAATTCTTTGGTCCATCTTTTAGGACAAATGAAACAGCAGAAAAATGTCTATCAATGCGCTTGGTTGCATACCCCTGTATGTCTACCTTTACTGATTTCATATACACATTTTATTGGTTCTGAAACCTACCAACTGGCATGGAAACCCATTGCTAGATACTGTAAAGCAAAGTCAGCCTTATCAAGTGAAATGGAAGACAAAACAGTCTTAGCCATTCTAATCACTGCTGGAAGTCTCAGCAATGCAAAAGCAACACAGATGACCCAAAATAACCAAGGACAATGGTGTTTTTGTGACTAAAGAGCATGTAGGTCCTGTGACCATGAGGTACCAGACTTCCTCTTCTGAAACACTGAATCTCTGTGCGGTAACTGAACGAAACAAAGGTCGCATGTGCTGCCTCACTCACCGGTGAGTTGTTTTCCTATTCAGATTTATGCCTATAGCAAACCTATGAATTTTAACATTCTTAAATGTAGTCCTTATAGCTTTCTATTCGTAGGTACATTAATATATCTTCTGACTGCTCATCCAGTCTGCTAAGCTCCCAGAAGAGAAGCTTCTTAAATACCAGACCCTTGACCCAAGCACTGTTCCGTGCTAACTTTATAGGACTTTAAAAACTTCATTTTATTTTTACCTAGCTTAAAAATTCCCCTCCCCAACCATACTGCATTTAAAAAAAAATTTAAAAAAACAAACAAGTTGTTAATTAAGGGATGGATTCTAAATTCTCCTAACAGCAGAGCAAGTTCATTACATGGGCCATCATTCTTTTGATTGATAAATCGGTACCTTAGAGCTCTATTGACAATGGTCCCTTTGCCATCCATATTGTTCGTGTCCCATGAGGACTAGGACTCAAATGTATTTTGTAAGGACTGGTTTCCCCTCAATTTAGACTATGCTGTGTTCGGTTGCACTCAACCAGTTGAAAGTAGGGCCTATACCTATAATAATACGTGCAGAGTTGCAACAGCATAAAAGCAGGAACCTGTCAGTGACGACTTCAACCCTGTAAACATCATTACAGGAATAGGCACTCCATTATGCCTGTATTCCCCAGCTTTCCTTTACTGTTACACTTTTAAATGCTGCCGCTTTTACAGGTATCCTTAAAACTGGAGTGTTCATTTAACATGTATATGTAGCCCAACATTTATATATTTTGTACAGTAAAAACAGAATAAATACACTGACATAAAACACTCACATTTATTATTGTTTGTATTATTATTGTATGTCTTGCTTCTGGGCACAGAAACTATCTGTATACATTAAATAAACCAGGACGTGCACTATTAGTGAATATTACATTAATAGAATGCCATTTTACTGGCCATACTATTAACTCATATACTTTAATTTCTCTGCTCACTTCAGCCATGAATATATACATAGTACAGTTAAAAATGAAGCCATACATTTTAAGGAATTTATCCAGAATGCTCCAGATCTGGGGTTTTCTGAATAAGGGTTGTTTCTATAATTTGGATAACCATACTTTAAATCTTCAAAATAAATAAATAAATAATTTAAACATTAAATAAACAAAATAGGATTGTTTTGCCCCCAATAAGGATTGGTTATATCTTAGTTGGGATCAAGTATAAAGTACTGTTTTATTACTACAGAGAAAGAGAAAATAATATGCACAAATTTGAATTGATTAAAGTGGATTCTATGGGACACGGCTTTTCTGTGATTTGAAGTTTTCTGGATAATGGGTTTCCAACTGCCTCATAACAGCACAAAATACATAGTAAACATTTACAGCAAAGTGATATCATGCCACTGGTCTCCGACAGGTCCATTCAACATATAAACCCTTAAAAGCAGAACACTTGCAGAATGGTAATGATAGTAAATATTGCTCAGAGCGCTTATTACCTAACTGCACTGATATCCTTTTAAAACAACAAAAGCCAAGTCTGAGAGCACAAACACAGGCAGGCAGCGTGTAAAAGTAAACAGAAATCCTTCCCAAATGACAGCTTCGTTGCACAGCCAAATCTCTATTAATATGTTATCAGTCCTTACCCGAAAAGAACGTATTCGCAGACCCCAGAACCTTAACATGGCTACGGAACCATAATGCTAAGACTTTCCTGCACAGACATCTGACAAGTGAAAAAGGAAGGACAAACCCCTGAAGTTCTTGCTGCTACCGGCTGTTCCGGCAATTAGAAAATTTCCTGTGAGGGAAGAGTCAGAGATTGCTGGTTAAGCGAGGCCCAATCCTTTTCCTCTGACGAAAAAAAGGGAGAGAAAAAAACAACTCACAAAAGCTGAAATCATAAAAGGTTATAAGAGAGGAGCAGGGCGGCTAGATGTGCCAGATCTCATATACATGTGCTCTGTGGTTTATAGGCAGATGTTTGGCAGAACACTATCACAAGGCTGACATTAAGCAAATACAGCTAATATTACTGAATAAATGTAAGCAGCAAGGCACTATACCATGATGCCTGATGCACAGAACTATCTAGTGACAGGACAGTAGAAAAATACATTTCTATGCAGCCTAAATATAGTATGTTAAATGCTAATCTCTAATCATGCAAGGTTATTTTTGTTTTTAATTAACAAAATTAAGTATAAAAACAACTTTTATACTATCAATTGGCAATGCCCTTTGAACAACCACAGAAAACACAATGTTTTGTACCAGGATGCTCTCTGCATCACACACACACTTGACAACAGATTATAATTATTTAACAACTGCAGGGAAGAGAAAAGGAAACTTACTGTGAGTGCACCACAAAGCACACAAATGGCATTCTGGATTAAATCCAGAGCTGCAAGTTAAACCATTCTTGGCAAATGCCAGCCTTATGGGAGCAATTATACACTAAGGGGAGGGGGTTAAATGAAGACCATGGAGCAGAAGAATGAGCAGCTTTTAAGATTTTCAAGCCAACTTTATAGTAGTTAAACTAAATTATGATCCTACAACACAGCCTAAAACATTCAGGCAGAATAGGGAAGATGGTGTTCACGAGCAAGTTCCTTTCACAGCTATGCACACAAAGTGACGCAGCCCCAGACAATACTGTTTATTAGGTGCACAATACTTTTTATTTTTTGACAATGTAATGAGATTGGATACGCAATATAAAAGGCACTGGTTCTTTAATCTTTTCCAGCTTGTTTACCTGTATCTAACACACATATATTACCGTATATATGCTACAAACATATGTTAAACTAAGGCAAAATACCTTGTGCTAATATGGCTTACTACCCAAATAGATCACAATCCACAAAAACAGCATGTAGAACTATGGCTTTAGTAGAGTAACTTAATCTTAAGTCAAGTTAGAGCTCTCACGCCAGGCCCTGTAGGGTAGAAATACAGGCTTGTGTAATATATGCAATATATGCAAATGGGCAGCTGTTTGGAAACCCAAACAAACAAATTAGACGCCTTGAGTTTTTCTAACTTCATTTGACTGTTCTATCTGACCTCCACTTGGAGTTACAGATTTATATATGTTTCATGCATGAAAAACAATCTGCCCCATGTGAATTCTACAATTTCCACTGTTCTTCAACATATATGCAAGGTCTAAATCATGCTGGAAGTTGTAGTTTAACCACATATGGGGTTATAAACAGAAAAAAAAAACAATCTATTCATAGATTATTTCCTGTTGATCACAACAGTTTCCTTGTCGGGAAGAGAGGAGAGCAAAAGAACACTGCTCTTGCCTAGTTACAATGTAAGCTATTATGGCAGCTCCTGCAGTGCTAAAAAAAACTAGAATTTAATTTCAGGGCACAAATCCTTGAAAAGCTAAACCTTGATGAGTTTGTACACAAAACTAGACAATGCTGTTGAGAGAGGGTGTTGCATTAATAAATACAAACATGTTGCTCTATATTTGCAATGAGGAAGGTAGAAATGTATTAGGACAAGAAAATCTTTTCTTCCTAAATATTAAACTCTGCATGAAACATTCAAGGACTGAAAATATTCAGAAGATAAATGTACTACAATGAATGCTGAATCAGCAGTGTGGAAACAAGACTATTTCCAGCTCAGCTTAATGGAAGAAGCTGTAGAATGCTGAAATGGTATATTGATTTTTTTTTATTTCTCCACTTACAGCTGTATCGCACAGCACTAAAGAGCTGGTTATTGATGAGAAACATATAAAATTTTAATTTGTAACGGTCTAATAAAGTGCCATCCTTTCCAACCATGATTAGATGGTAACCCTTTTGAGAGAGGTGTCTAAGGACGCATGGGGTTGTGACAAAATAGGGACCAGGGCAACAGTTGTTATTGCCTAAAATATGGTAAAATTTAAAATAAGTCACACAAACCCAAATATATAAGGATTTTGTATGCATGCAGCTATAAAGCATTGGTTTTTGACAGCTGCAACAATGATAATAATAATAGCCACAGATGCCAGTAAGTGGAAGTGCCACAGACATCGCTCAGCAGGAGACTGTCTCCTGGAAATGCTTTAAAGGTGAGCGGAGTGGTTATTAGAATGGGTTTTGCACCCTAGACATTGGGCTTTTTAAAAACACACTTTTTCTTCAATAGCTTACCATCTTTACAGCAGTTTCTATGAAAAGAACCCCCAGAAAGCAATGTTTCCTCTATTTTCTTCTTGGCTGTGTATGCAAAAATTTATGCTCATATCCCAAGTCAAATCAGAAACCAATTTGCTAGTTCAAATAAATATATCACACAATTATAGACACACAGGGCAATCATTTGCGGTAAACCCAATAGGATTGTTTTGGATCCAATAAGGATTAATTATATCTTAGTTGGTATCAAGTACAAGGATCTGTTTTATTATTACAGAGAGAAAAAAGGAAATCAGTTTTAAAATTCTGAATTATTTGAATAAAATGGAGTCTATGGGAGACAGGCTTTCCGTAATTCGGAGCTTTCTGGATAACAGGTTTCTAGATAAGGGTGCCCATACCTGTACCACTAAATGATCAACATTGTCTATTTTTGTAGCTGTACTACTAGTAGCCCTGTGTGCCTTCACCCTTACAAACGGAAGCCCCAAGAAACTTGCATGAGAGAGCTTTTGCTTCTTTACTTTGAATATGTTAAGAATATGCAATCATGTCAGGTTTATATTACATGCAATTGTTACTACATAAAATGGGAAACAGAGGTAATTTTATGTAATAGGTATGGGACCCCTTACCCAGAAAGCTACAAATTACAGGAAGGGATCTACCATTGTCTACCACAGACACCATTGTGAACACATAATTCTAATTTTTTTTCATCCTTCTTCTCTGTAATAAAACAGTCTTAACTTAGCTGCACCAATCCACAATGGTGGCAAAAACAATCTCCCCGCAATGCCATCCCACCGGCTAGAATGTAAATCGCAGGTGGGATGGCATACGCAGCGCTGCGATTTGCCGAAGCAATCTCAACCGACTAATCTCCCTGTGTGTCACTGCCCTTAAAGATTTTAAAGGGGTTGTTCACCTTTAAATTAACTTTTAGTATGATATAGAGAGTGATATTCTGAGACAATTTACAATTGGTCTTCAAACTATCGTGTGGTTTTTGAAAGATTTTTGTGCAGCCGCTCTCCAAGTCGGAATTACAGAAGCTGGTTGGTAGTGTCCAAATTACCCTAGCAACCAAGCAGTGGTGTGAGCAATTGGAATATGAATAGAAAAATAAGAAATACAATATAATAAAAATAAAATTGTAGCCTCACGGAGAAATAGTTTTCTTGATTTCTGGGAAAGTGACCCCCCATTTAAAGCTTAAAAGAGTTGGAAGAAGGCGGCAAATAATTCAAAAAGTATATAAAAAAAATGACACCAACTGAAAAGTTGCTAAAAATTGCTCATTCTATAACCTTTGGATAACCTGACAGTTAATTACCCTTTTAAGGTATGGGGATCCAAATTACAGAACAATCCCTTATTCAAAAACCCTCAACCATTCCAGATAACAGATCCTATATGTGTACTTAGAATTATGATACATTATTAAGTACGACTGATAAAACATCACAAAGCATGATAAATATATCTCTTGTTCTTATACAGTACTAGACTGGAAATCATGACTACGGGGAAGAAAAAAAGTCTTTCCGCAATATGTGGCAAGATGCCAAAACCAACCCATGACAGGATATATACATTACCACACAAAGGACTGAGATTTCTATACAGAATTTG
This sequence comes from Xenopus tropicalis, assembly GCF_000004195.4. Taxonomy (NCBI): domain Eukaryota; kingdom Metazoa; phylum Chordata; class Amphibia; order Anura; family Pipidae; genus Xenopus; species Xenopus tropicalis. Next base: position 43,823,058 of record NC_030678.2, read on the forward strand.
TGAAATAAGCAGTTATCTACTGCATGACTCAAATAACTTGTGAGGCTGTCATATACATCATTTTATATCTCTCTGCAGCAGAGAGAGACAACCTGACACAGCTTTAGCAAACAGAGATGTATTTTGCAACATGCAAAAAAATATTCAAAACTGAAGATCCAGGCTTGAGGGAATACACTTCGCAAAGGAAACGGACATAGATAAGGCAAAACCAGCTCCTAGAGTGTCACACATCATAAGACTCTCTTTGCTAATGGATAGAATTTCTATAGCTATATGGTCCACTGTAGAGTGCAAGCTCTGCAAACCAGTCTCTAAGAACTAAACTTGAGGTAGTGTGCTTCTTCCAAATATCTTTTTTTTTATCAAAATATTTCCAAATCTATATATCCAGTGATAAACAAATTAAGGATAGGACAGTATTTGTGATTCACCTTGATCAGGATTCAAAAGGCACCAAGGAAGGACACTATAAAACCCAGGGCTGTGGAGTCGGTAGATAAATTTTCCGACTCAGACTCCTTAGTTTCTGATACTTCTGACTCCTACTCCACCACTCTGACTCCTCTGTTTTTAATATACTAATGAATGTTATACATTCATTGAAGGAAAGGAAGGAGACATACATGTCATTTAACCACAGAACTACTGGCTCTGCATTGGGCTTTATTCTTATAGCAGAGAAGTAATTAATTATGACTGTTTGTGAATTGGGACATCTAAACTTAGTAGGAGTCGGAGTCGGTTCATTTTTTGCAGACTCCGACTCCAGGTACCCCAAATTGCCTCCGACTCCTCGACTCAGACTCCACAGCCCTGATAAAACCTACAGCATAAATGCCAAGTATTCCATTTGAGGGCCATACAATGAAATCCAGTTACATGTGACCTTTATCCTTTATAAAGGTTTCTGTAAATAACACAGAAGTAGAAAACAATAAGGCTGCTATGAGTGTCCATGTAGGTTTTGGGTGATTGAATGTATGCAAGAATGGTCTTCTAGTTGCATTAGGCCAGTCACTAGTGTTTCACTAAAGAAGCCACAAGCCAGTAAATTTCAGTCTTGGTAATACAGGTATAGTTTCTCTATTACCCAGAAAACCCATTAAAGTATCCAGAAAGCTCCCAAACACAGCATTGCAATATTTCATTTTAAGGACAAGGAAAGTGGGATTACCTGGGGAATATTAATAGGTTATGCCTGCCTGTCTGCAATTCCCCCCCCCCATCAACCATTCATAGTTTAAATAATTAAGATAACTAAGAAGAAGTTTGTAAAAAGAGCATACGCTCTGCTGGCCAGCTTACATACTGTACTAAACATACATATTGCAGATTGAATATGATAAACACAATCTCTAACTTTGTAACATGCATTTTCTTGCTCCCTTAACACACTGTTGGGGACCTGGCACTATGAATTCAAATCAGTCGCCTCCTCCTCACGCCCCTAACGTTGTGGTGAAAATTAAACCGGTAGAAGCTGGAAAGAGAACTACTATACACAGCACTCTGTGGTCGTGGGGTCTGCTGTATGGTAAATTACATTTTATTTTATGTGTTGCAATATAAAGGTGCCATAAAGCACAAGGCACCTTAAAGGTGAATGCAAGTCAAAATTTAAAAAGCATATTGCCAAATAGTTCTCCTATTGTTTAGTAAAAACGCCACACTTTTGGCTCACCTAATCAAATATTTACTCAGTCACACTTACTTCACATTTTCTAGAAAAGGCAGCCATCTCTAAAAAGGTATTCTCCCTTCCTTTCCCTCCTTGCTTCATACTGCACATGTGTTTCATTCCCTCCCCCCCTCCCCTCTGCCAGATCCGCTTCTGATTGGCTGGTGGGCATGTGCAGCTCAGAACAGGAGACAGGATCAAGTTACACACATGCTCAGAGAATAGGAAGGCTGCCGCTGGCAGCCTACAGGAAGGGGAGAGAGATTTCAGTGATGTCACTGTAGTCTTCACACTGCTGTAGGCTGCCAGCACCATATCTAAGAGAAGCAAGCAGGGATCTGGCAATTTACATATGCAGTAAGTACTTAAAAAGAATGCCTTTAGACTTACTTTTAATTTATATTAACCTTCCATTCAAAATAGGCCCTGGCATTACAAGTACACAGAGGTCCAAATAGTCCCCCCCCCCCCCCCCAGCCCAATAAATAGTGACTTTCAATGGCATCTTACAGCAGCCCCTCTGGCACTTGCCGGAATCCACAGATTGCCAGTCCAGGCCTGGTGGTATTTTAAGAAAAACTGGAATGGGTCTTTAATTCTGTGGGTTTTAAATTACCGTAACTTTTTGTATATGACGCTCTCTAGTGTGGGATGTAAGCTGTTTGTAACCTGGTTGCTAAGTTCCAAGTAATAAAACAACAATAAAATTCTAGTCCCAAAAAGGTTCTGCCTTCTGGTTGCTGGGCATAACTAACTCTGAATGGGCCTAATGATGTGGGAGATGCTGTACGTTTGGGACAATATTCAGGAATTTCATAAAAACTGATTTTAGCATGTTCACTTGGTTTGTTTGGTGTTGAAAAGGCATTTAAATTTAAATCATAATATAAAAACATTATATGATATTGGGAAATTACATTTAGGGGGCATTTTTGGCTTAACTAGTGAATAATGTTTATTTCTGGTGGGGTGCTTTGAATACTCAGTCGGAAATCTCCACGTTTTGGTGCATTATATATTGATGGGTCCACAAATAAATAATGTAAAATGTGGGAAAACTAAAAAACAGGGTATGAAAAATTGAAGTTTCACCGAATACATATTTGGTAATGGCACTCTTATGGAAAAATGGGGCTCTCTAGACATATAATAGAATACATTTCAGATTACATTATGAAAAAAGGGTTATTTAAAATTTAAATTATTGTCTCCTGTCACTATATTATGCTCTATCCTAAACATAAAAAGAAAAACACACAAAGATTTGTGGGCAAGAACTAATTATGGATGACTGGTGTTATACAATAACATTTGATTTTAAATGGTCTCTAAATTCTGTGTTACTGCCAACAATAAGGGTTGCATAAAAATAAACATGTAAAGTCTGACAGTCATAAATAACAAACACTAATTTAAGTAGCAAATGATTGATATGTTTGTCTGCTTTATCCCAACAAATTTTACAAATCCATGCTTCTACTGTCTGCTTTGTATAAACAAATGAACATTATATACAAATATTTGCTATAAAATCAAAACAGATTCAAACACACTGTCCTGAAACTGAGCAACTAACAGATACTGCTGTGCAGAATATGGTTTCAGGCAAAGCAAATTTATGGTAATTTACATTAGTTGTTCAGTAATAGCACAGAGAATGGGAATGCAATTGTAGGTAAGACTGGAAAGCATGTTGCAACTCTGCTTAACATCTATAAAGATTGTCATTCATCCAGGTCATTATATACAGTATCTAGTAGAATTAAGTCTAAAACAACTGGACTTTTCCTAGTTTTCTTGAAAACATTTCACAACTCAACTCATTTTGTGGGTTAGATAAAGTCTGACCCACAACATTGCTAAGAAGAGGATAGTGAACAGTAGCTTTCAAAGACTGCAGAAATGTTTTAATTATTTATATTTAGAAAGCTTCTTATCACCATAGTTCACCTTTCACAACTTATTCCTAGATGCAACCAGCACACTCATGCTTTAGGGTGAAGACACACAGAGCTACTAGTAACAGCTACTTTTCCATGGCTACTAAATGCCAGAAAATACCCTGCCATAGACGATTTCTGAGAATTGCCTCTTCTAAACACACACAGAGAAACAATTATCAGTAAATGATCAGCATTGTCTATTTTTGTAGCTATTTTTGTAGCTGCTACTAGTAGCTCCGTGTGTCTTCACCCTTAAGCTGCTGGAAGATTTCAAGTAGTGTATAGCCAATGTAGCAGTACATATGGTAAATTGTTGATTCTATGCTACAGTACAACTATGTACTGTGGATAATGGTTGGTTTGTCGCTTGGGCAGGATTGAAAATTTCAAATGTTGGTGCACCCTCTGTTTGCAAAAAAAGATTTTTGAATCATTTTATTATTTATACCTGTGTCAGTACCCTTTGAATGTGCAAGCCAGCATCTTTACTTTTGAATTCCCTCTGTAATGCTATAATGCTCAACCACACAAGAAAACTCTTGGAGCAAAACCTCAATTCACCAGAGGTTATAAATGTCAGTGTCTTAAGGTGGCCATACACGCACCGATATTATCGTACGAAACCTCGTTTCGTACGATAATCGGTGCGTGTATGGTATGTCAGCGAGCCGACCGATGTCGCAGGAAGCTGCTGAAATCGGTCGGCTCGTCGATCGGCCAGGTTAGAAAATTTTGATCGGGCGCCATAGAAGGCGCCTGACCAAAATTCTCCCTTCAGAGCTGAATCGGCAGAAGGAGGTAGAAATCCTATTGTTTCTACCTCCTTACCTGCCGATTCAGCCCTGAATGGTGTGTGGCGGATCTGACGATGTTTCGTGCGACCGATGGTCGTACGAAACATCGTCGGATCGCCACGTGTATGGCCAGCTTTAGCATGCTCTCTTTGTTTAGAATTCCAAATCTCTAAGATAACAGAGCGTTTTGGATAAATTCCCAGCTCTGGAATCTTCCCTGGAACATTCTTTGCTAGAAGAAATGCACAATTGCCAGCTTCATGCATCTACAGGTGCTGTAATACAGTACTTTAAATTAGCATGTGCTGTAAACACATGTAAATATGTTATCATTTTTATTTATACACATCATTTAACAGCAGCAGCCATGAGGAATGAAATACACCTAATGTTTGGAGACAATGGGGTATTTTATATCACTTTAAAACATCACTCGTATGACCCTGCTTAGTGTGTATCCAAACACAACTTAAATCTTAGTCCTACTACATTAAATGGGAAATACTGCGGAAAAAAAACAAGAAGGAATGTGATAAAAATGTGTTTTGGGCAAATTTACTGAATTTTCTCCAAAAACCCTACTACCTAGCCCATTCACAGCCACTTTCTGCTGCCTCCTTTCCCAGGCTGTGCAGTGGGAGCTGGCAGCACCCAATCAGCAGCTAGGCTGACCTGTGTGTGAAGGCAGGGATGTGATTGACTATCCCCCCTCCTACTGTGCTTCTTGACAAGGACTGTTACAATAATGCCACCACTCTTTTAAGGGCTCTGGCACACGGGGAGATTAGTCGCCCGCGACAAATCTCCCTTGTCACGGGCGACTAATCTCCCCGAACTACCATCCCACCGGCGAAAATGTAAGTCGCCTGTGGGATGGCACACGTTGCGCAGGCGATTTCGGCTGCGTGTGCCAGCCCACCGGAGACTTACATTTTAGCCGGTGGGATGGTAGTTCGGGGAGATTAGTCGCCTGTGACAAGGGAGATTTGTCGCGGGCGACTAATTTCCCTGTGTGCCACAGCCCTAAAACAGGCAGGGACTATGAAAAGAGGTCATTTCTAAAGATAATGATGATTTGTGACCAAGACTGAAACCAGCACTATATAGTATTTATTATTGCCTAAAACACTGGGAAGGGTGGGCAGTAATGATATATATGTCTTTTTTGAAGGCTTTGACAATCATACGCCATTTGTAGTGCGTTAATAGTTGCCTAAGCTCATAATCAATAGTTAAATTGCTGATAAAAATGTAGATACAGCATATGCTGTAGCCCAAAAGTATTCTAAGAAATTTGTGAGAGATAATTTGACATAATGGGCAAGCAAGCACAGCTTCTAACAAAGGGTGGCCAGCAATACATTTCTGAGTATGGGACCGATATATAAAAGAATTCACATAACTGAACTATATTATGTAAGGCTTAGCTGAGCTTTCATAAATGTCTCGCTCTTTCACTGCAGGGCACACTGTGATTATGTACTAGTAGTAAAGAAATGACATCTTCACAACTAATGAACTTTCCATGTTCACACATGTTCATACACAATAGGAAGCAGAATCTGGCATCCCACTGAGGATACCACAGTAGGACATTCATTTAGAATGAAAAATTTACAAGAGGAAAAGAAGAAACTTAAGAAAATAGTGTTAACAGGTCTTAAAGGAATCTATCTAAAAACGTTTTTTGCATAGTGAATAAAAATAGAAGGGCACTTTCCAAAATACATTAATTAAAATGTTCCAGAGTTTAAGTTATTTGTGTTATTGCTATTGAAAGCAGTATCTGTCTGGCTGTTGGCACTCACTGCACTGCTGCCTCCGACTCCTGTAACAATGTTGCAAACCAGCTGATAATCTGACCCAATAGAGAGAAAGTAAATGCTGCTTTCAGTAGTCATTACATTTACAAACAACATTAAGGACATTAAAAATTGTAACAAGTATATTTTAATGTGTTTGTAAATATCTATTTAAAATTACAAAAAAAATATATATATTTTTATTGCGCAAAAGTTTTTTGGTAAAGGAGCCGCTTTAAATGGGTGGTTCACCTTTAAGTTAACTTTTACTATATTATAAAAAGGCCAAAAGTAGCTTTTCAATTTATTATTTGGTTTTCATAGTTTTTTTTTTTTTTTTTTATTATTTGCCCTTTTCCTTTAACTCTTTGCAGCTTTCAAATGGGGGTCAATGACCCCTGAGCAAAAAACTATTGCTCTGTGATGCTACAGTTTAATTGTTATAGCTACTTTATATTACTTATCTTTCTATTCAGGTCCTCTCCTATTTATATAAAAGTCGTTCATTCAAGCCATACCCTGGTTGCCAAGGTAATTTGGATCCTAGCAACCAAATAGCTGCTGAAACTCCAAGATGGAGATCTGCCGAACAAACTGAAATAATTAAAAAACCGACAAATAATAAAAAATTAAGACCAATTGTAAATTTTCTCATAATATTACTCTCTACATCAGTGATCCCCAACCAGTTGCTTGTGAGGAAAACGTTGCTCCCCAACCCCTTGGAAGTTACTTTCCGTGGCCTTAAAGCAGGGGCTCATTTTTGAAGTTCTGGTAAAGAGGCAAGTTCTGGTGGCTTAAAAACCAAGAATAATGCCAAACAGAGCCTTCTGTAGGCTGCCAGTCCAGATGGGAGCTATTAAAGGAGAAGGAAAGGCTAATAAAGAGTTAATCTCAATCTGCAGGCATACCTTCAGTTCTCTCAATAGTGCCCTTAAGTCTCCCCATATTTCACCTGTTCAGAAGATCTGACGCCAAACAGGTAGAAAAAACGCTGAGCTGGGTAAAGAGGATTCCCATAATGCATGGCTCCTGCACTGACTATGTGACCGGAACACTGTAGGCGGCGCATGCGCTTTGCTGATTTTCATTGACAGAAGCAGGCGCGCTCCCCTCCGTTCCCCTTCACTGAGACACACAGGAACACAGAACAGGAAAGCAGAACAGCCGAAAGGACAGGTGAGCACAGGTGTGTGGTGACCTGGGGGGGGGGGGGGGATTGCGAGCGCAGGTGTTTGGAAATCCAAGATGGCGGCCGTGATAGACTACACATACTGTGAAGTTAAAAGGAAATTTTGGGGAGAAGTTAGTATTATTTAAAAAAAATAAAGTTGGCGATTTGCTACAGGAAAGGGGGCTGTACAACATACTAGGTGCTATAGTAGAAGCCTTTCCTTGCTCTTTAAGTAGCCAATTATAGCTCCCCAACCCTTTTTCCATTTAAATGTGGCTCATGGGTATAAAAGGTTGGAGATCCCTGCTCTACATCATACTAAAAGTTCTCCACATAAAGACCATGGACTTGCCTCCCAAGGAGAGACTGATTTTAAATCACATTTTTGTGGTTACCAGGTGTAAAATAGCAGAAAATTGGAAATATAAAATAATTCCAAAGATTGAAGATATTCTTAAAACTGTAGAGTTTAATCTCAATGCAGAAAAAACCTGGGCAATCAGATCAGGAAATTTACAGTCCTTTCTGGTGAGATCAAGTTTATTGCATTTGATATATCCAGATACTAAATTGAATGATCTTAATTAGAGGTTATAAATCCCATAAATCTAATAAATCCAATTCATCCTATAAACCCTCTCACAGAGATAGAGACTTTTCCAGTTGTGTACTCTGCATAACACAATAATTTATGAGCGAAGCGTACTGTTCTTAACTCTTAGCACCTGAATACAACTTCATTAGTTGTAGTATTAGGTGTAGTTGTAGTTTTTACTGTATGTATACTTCCTTATTGGGATATATCAATTTATTATAGTAAAAATATTGCTCTATATTTTTGGTGAAGCAAACGATACAGCTTGACTATGTTCAATCAATCCTTAGATGGATGCGACCCCTAGGATCTCAGTAGTGTCAGTTTATACGCGTTTTGCACATTTGAACTTATGCATTTTCAATGCGTGATTAGTATACGGGTATAAATATACGCGTACATAACAAATTTCTTAAGCAACAATATAAAATTATATTATATCATATTTTAACCAATACTGAATGTATAAATTTTAAACGGCTGTTATTATTTGTACTGCAGATTATTTTTCTGCATAATGTAAATATTAATGTTTGAAAATATTTTAATGCCTTTATTTGGCTATAATGTTTAAAAAGTCCCAATAAAAATTATTGAAACTACATCACACTAAAAGTTAAGTCAAAGGTGGACAACCCTTTAAAGCTAAGCAGTAAGATTTTAACTGTATAAAACACACTTGAAATAATCCCTACTCCAAAGATCACCTAAAATGTGTGATATACTATGCACGGACAGCCACTTCTCCCCCTCTATTTGTATACTACCTCTAATAGTATGTATGGATATTTTTCTTTATAGCACTACTTCTATACAAATGACTAGATTACAAACAGAGAATATAAAATAGTAAATACAAGAAACAAGAAATATATTTTCAATTAAGTGCTAAGCTTTAAAAAACATAGGAAGAAATAAGTCCCAGTGACCTCAAGCTTACCATCTAAGTGGACAAGCAACAAAATCTATTGGTCACATTAGGTTCAATTCTAGATTTAGATCTAGGTCTAAATTGTCGGTGTTTATCCACTTGTTTGGCAAGGTTGCCAGACAAGCAGATCTTTGCCTGATTTGTACATCCATACCAAGACATATGCGGGACCCATTGGGTGGAGGCCACATCAATTTAAACATACCCAATGGATATCTGGTCAATGTTCAGCCAAATATCATTTCCAACCACACCATACACAGGGAAACACATATTGTACATAGTCTATGAAAATTTCATCTTCTTAAACATACTCCTGTAACCTCTGAACAGGCAACCTTGGGACTTACTACACAGATTCTTTAAAGAATAGCTGTACCAAAAAAGGCCATTATTCATCGTTAAGCCAAAGCTCTCCCCCCATTTTACCTGTTTTAACTCAAATCTGAATCACAACATAGATAGGATTGAACCCTCTCTCCAGAAACAAAATAAAGCAATATTGCCATTTTGCATACCAAGAAAAACACGGACACCGTGCTTTTAGGGAATGCTCTGGTATGAAAGTAAGTCTACCAATTGCTATATGATAACAATGTATGATATAAATATTCTACAAGGCCAAACACCTCATATAATATACATACACATACACATATGTATACATATACATAACCAGTCTCTACTCCTGTATACCTCACGAAAAGGGTCTATTTGCCATAGCATATCATCTAGATAAATACTGTGATTATTCAATCGCTACTAAAGATTTCATTTTGGAAGCAACAGATAGTTTATTATATCACAATTTTGTTCAATTTGATGGCGTCTACTACCTTCAGAGATGTGGGACCTCAATGGGTGCGAAATTCGCATTTATGAAGGTAGTGACACCAACACTGAGGCCATTGTTGTCTATAAACATTACATAGATGACCTTATATTTGTATGGAAAGGTGAAGGGTCTATTTTTACCTACTTTTTAATTACAACAATTTAAATTTAACAGGCCACTTGAATGAGACTAGTATCTCTTTTTAAGATAACACATTTTCACATTTAGATTCAAAAGTGGTTACCATTATTTTTAAGGAAGAATACACAGGGAACACTGTATTACACGCAGCTTCCTGTCATCCAAAACATGTATTTAAAGGCATTCGTAACTTAGAAATACTTAAATATAAAACAAAAAAGAATAAAAATGCAGTTATGTTTATCACCCCATATAGTAGTCAATTTAATTCAGTCAAGTATATAATTAAGAAACATCTCCCTATTCTGTATAATGATCCTAAACTACGACATGTCCTAAGAGAGGGATGCAAATTAGTCAGTAGAAGAGCACTCACATTAGGTAACATGCTATCACCAAGTGAATTTAAACATGATAGAGTAAGAGGCAATTAGCTACAAGTGAAAGGGATGTATCGACGTGGGTCCTCACGTTGTATCACTTAATGTATCTGTATCAAAATGTTTCACGTACAAGTACAAGCACAGGAAAAAACTCTAAGATAAACAGCTACATTAATTGTAACACAACAGCTTCAGTGTATCTACTAACTTGTATGAAGTGTAATATCCAATATGTAGGATGCACAACCAGGCCTTTAAAAAAATTGCATAAGAGAACATATAAACCAGATTGCCTCTAAAAGCGAATTAACAACAGTGGGAAGACACTTTAAACTCTGTAATGGAGGAAACATATTTATGTTACGAGTTCAAGGCATTGATAAGGTTATTACAAATAATAGAGGAGGCAACATTGCAAAGAAATTATTAAAACTTGAAGCTAAGCGGATTTTTTTTGCTCAATAAACAGAAACCACAAGGACTTAATGTTAGGTGGGATTTGAGCTGTCATATATAACTTGCTCCTTTTTTTTCTTCTTTTCTCCCCTCCCTCTTCTTTCATTTGATCGCCCATTAATGTAAACTTAACTTAAATGAATTATTTATTGATTTGAACTTGATAAATCTAACAATTGATGTACATAATGGATGTTTGTATTACTTTATTGCTGGTGTATTTATATTGGTTTTAATTTTAATTCTATAAGGAAATGACATCATTGATGATGCTGCTTGCATATGCTTTTTAAACTGGAAGTGCCTTAGTATTGTGTGCCTATGAACACGTGTGCAGACACACGAAACGCGTTAGGCCTTGACCACCAATAAAGTTTTTGAATTTTTTATCCGCTTCATTGGAGTCCAACGAGTGCATGCTGTTTTGCTTTTGGTTTTGCAAACACCTCATATGCTTAATATTAATTCAGTATACCATTACAGATGCTAAAAATCATATGAATTCTTTATCAGATGTCAAAAACATTGATTTAAAATTAGATATAGATTGAACATAGTACGCAAGTTAATCTTGTCCCTTCTTTAACCTGTGATATGTATTGCAGTAAAAAATACATGAAACAATGTTACGATATGTGTTTAAATGGGTGGGGTTTGTGACCAGTGAAATCTGTGAGGAATTCAGGAGCACAGATAAAGGAATTTCACCATTTTTTTAAAAAATGTGATTTGAGTGCCCGTTTAAATCCCCCATGGGTTTTTTTTTCTTCAATATTTCAATTCAATTTTTTTAAACTGGAAAAGTGCACTTATAATGAGCGACCTGACCTACAGTGCTATTTAAACTATTCAATAAATAATGTATATTAAATTTATGAAAGAATGAAAAAAATACTTCAACTTTAAGCCAAACGGTTTACCTGTATGCATTTTTACATGAACAATATCATGTTTAATATTATCATTAAAAGAAAAGCGGATGCCCTTAACAGTATCTGTTCTAGAGTGTTTGCGATAAACAGCTTAGCAAGACACAAGAATCAACTCCATGTCAGATTGAAATGTGCTTTTATAAATAGAGTATATGGTTAAGTCATATGTATTACGAGAAAAGTGCCCAGCAATAACATGCATAAAAATAAAACTAGAAATCATTTAAACATAGCATCCTTTAGCATGAATTGAGAAGTCAGTAAAATATTTCATTAAGAAAACTACTTACATTGTTCTCATTGTCTTCATCACACATTGATTCATCTGCAAACTGCTGCCCATTCTGTAAATAACATTACAAAGACAATGTTTACCTTTCAGATGCATCATGTAGTATTAAAAGAACATCCAACTGACCTGGTAGCATTTATACTATGTGCATACCTTAGAAAACAACAGGTAATCAATACAGGCACATGTATAGCTGATATAGGGCCTGTAATATGTACAAAAATATACATAGTATGGCTAAAATATTCGCAATGTGTAACTCAACCTTCTCTTGAAAGTAACAACCAGCTTCAAATATGCTACTAAGGGAATCCACTATTATTGTACATGATTAATGGAGTCCTGTTTCATGCTAAATTTATTCTGAAATATTTTACCATGGTTCCTGGGAAATTTTGGCTTCAGCGATATGATATATAATATATAATCATAGAGGGGAAGTGATGTCAAGGTCAGAGACATGGCAGCCGCAACATATTAGAAAAGCAACTTAATTCAGGTAATAATTTCTTCCTTAAGAAAGAACATTTGTAAAAGGAAAAGGCATTCTACAAAAGGAGGATAAGACCTACATATGGTGTGTAGGTAGCCTAATTACCTTTCATTCTTTAAAGGAGAAGGAAAGGCTAATAAAGAGTTAATCTTAAGCTGCAGGCATAGCTTCAGCTGTCTCAATAGTGCCCTTAAGTCTCCCCATATTTCACCTGTTCAGAAGATCTGAAGCCAAACAGGAATAAAAAATGCCGAGCTGGATAAAGAGGATTCCCATAATGCATCACTCCCTCAGTGACTCTGTGACCAGGACACGTAAGGTGCCGCATGCGCTTTGCTGGAGAAGGCGGCACGCTCCCCTCCTCTCTTTGACACAGCAGCGCAGGCAAGAGGAAGCGAACGGCGGGGTGCGAGCGGTGAGGGGGGGTTAATCGGCACTGGGGGGTTGGGTGCGAGCGGCAGTGTTTGATCACGGGGTCGGGGGGAGGGTGTGCGAGCGGTGTAAGATGGCAGCTGTGACAGGCTGCAAATACACAAGTTACAAGCAAATTTTTGGGAAATGTGACCAGTATTTTAAAAAACAAATTTGGCGATTTACTTTAGGCAAGGGAGCTCTACACTATATTAAGGGCTACAGTAGTAGCCTTTCCTTGCTCTTTAAAGACAAAGCAACCATCCTTACAAAAATACTTTCTACAAGCAGATGTATTGTATAGTTATGGGGTGCTACTTTTGGGCTTTCTTCATATGCCGTTCCAGGTGAAGTGTAGTAGTGATTGTTTTGTTATTTGCACCTGTTGGGAGCAAATAATTTCCACTTACGGTGGCCATACATGGGCAGATTTTCGATTTTTTGGGTCCTTCAGACAGATTCTGCAGTTTATCTGACTGTGTATGGGCACCCCTCCCCCAAATGAGATCTGGCCTAAAATCATCTAAATCTCAATTTGGCAGGTTTGATTTTTTCATCAAATTGGGGATTGCTGACGCAGTCCCCAATCTGACTGTGCCTATGTCCGCCATTGTAATTCGACTGCTTGGCCATAGGGCCAAAGGATCAAATTAGACCAATATCACATATCGAGAGAATATTTGCTTGCTTGGCGACCTTGCCAAATGAGCAAATCCTCCCATGTATGCGCACCTTTAGACTGTGTGAAACAGCAACATCTTCAACCATTCTCTTAAATAAATAGACAAGCCTTTGAATTGACCATCACCCAGAAGTGACAGTATCCTTAATAGGCAGTTACAAGCTGAACAATATCTATTTCCCAGAGCAGCAAAGGCCATGCAATCTTACAAAAATGGACCACCAAATACAGAAGTTTTCTGGAAGCAACGTCAGCACATGCAAATCTCTGCAACACTGTCCCAACAGCTAGTGGAAAGACCAGAGGTTTTTAAAGAAGCAAAAATGACCTAGGTTTTACAATAGGATGTTTGACAGAAAGATTTTTACAAACACACGCTATAAACAATATTAATTCTCAGTTATTTGCTTCCCATCATTTGTGTATTTTTTCACTTAAAGGAGATGTAATCTCAAAAATAACATTTTACTCAATAAAAAAAAAAAAATTCCAAACAACTTCCCAAAAAAATTTGTTACAAATTTTCAGTGGTTTTAAAGTTGTAAATGTAATTGCGAGTAAATGAAGCATTTGCTTATACCTTTCTCCGCTACTAAGCCAGTGCTCCTCAAGCAAAGACAAGTCCATTATAATGAAACATTGTTTCAAAACTCATGACCATTAGATTATAGAAATATACTTTAGACTTTTCTCTTATGAGTAAAAATTTTATTTTTGGGTTGCAATATTAATATCAATACAACATCAAATATGCATTACTTCTGTTAGAATTCCATTTAATAAAACAACAAGAGCTGTGGATATTATAGTAAATACTATTTAAAATGAAACCAGTGTGTTTAATTTAAGCAGTCTTCTATTGCACCACGTATTTCGCAGCCACACAAAAACAAAAGAACAGAAAGTTAATTCTGCAAGTATATTAAAAAGTTACACAAGTTTCTATAAGCAAATTATGATTAGTATCCATATCTCATTAATTTCTTTTCAAATTCTCATTATTGAATTTTACAATTAATCCAACAGACTTTGAGAATTTACCCACAAAAATATTCATTTTATATTAACAATAAACAGAGCAGAAGCAACAGGGCTGTGTCGCACCCATGGCAGATTTCAGGCTGAAACTTTTTGGCCCTACATCCCACCCTATGTGCACAGTGAGGTCGTTTGACACCAACATATGTTCTAGCTCAATAAAAAAATACCTAAAAAGCATTTCATTCTAACAAGTTATAAATAATGTGACAATTCCAGCAATACCACTGATGGGCTTCATAGCTATAGAAGAAAACAGCTGTGAATCTGGGAAGGTGAGAATATCAATCTAATTAAGATTGGGCATAATTAGATATAATAAAGGACTGGTAATCTCTATTTGTGCATTCCAGCTGTTTTAGTTGGATCTGCATAGCCCATTTCCATTACACTAAAATTCAAGGGCTTATCCACAGAAACCTCAACTACCACCTGTTGATTTTAGTTTGAATGCATTATATGTTGTTTAATCCAAGGATTTTACCATCTGCTCCTAAACCATGTTTGCCATCTGGTGAGAACAGTGTTTAAAGGTGATCAAATTAAGCAAATAGATTAATGAAAACTTTCTCAGAGTAACCCTCTGAGCACTTTATATTAGTTTTCTATTTTTAGGTGGTTTCTGAGACATTACGGTATAAAGGTGCCCATACACGTTAAGATCCGCTCGCTTGGCGAGGTCGCCAAGCGAGCAGATCTTCTCCCAATATCCCCACCTACAGGTCGGCGATATTGGGCGAATTTAGGCTAATTCAGTCGTTTAGCCATGGGGCCAAATGATCGACTTAGAACGCTGGTAATAGGCGCAGTTGTTTCAGGGACCGCATCAACTAGCCCAATCAGACTAAATCTTTTAACCTGCCCGATTGATATCTGTCCAATTTCAGCCCGGATATCGGTCGGGCAGGTCCGTCGTTTGTGCCCCTACATGGGCCGATAAGATGCTGAATCGGTCTAAGGGACCGATATAGGCAGGTACAACCGGCCCGTGTATGGCCACCTTTAGACTGCAACTATCGGTTAAAAAACATCTTTAAAAATTAGAATTATTTGCTTATAATGGAGACTATGGGAGATGGCCTTCCCATAATCCGGAACTTTGTGGATAACAGGTTTCTGGATAATGGATCTAATACCTGTACTTAGAGAAGTACCCTGAAAAGTATAGATTAATTCCTTTTTTTGTGTTTATATTGTCTTTACCTGCCTCCACTTGTCTTTCAGACAAGATTTTGGTCAACCTGGATTGAGTACTGCACCACTGAGCACACAATTTACTAATTTTACATGTCCTTAACAAGTTCTTAAGCTGGCAGCTTCTTCTGTGGCATCTGCCCTTACAGCTGCAGGTTAAAGGAACAGTAACACCAAAAAATGAAAGTGTATAAAAGTAATAACAATATAATGTACTGTAGCCCTGCATTGCTACAACTGGTGTGTTTGCCTCAGAAAGACTACTGTAGTTTATATAAGTAAGCTGCTGTGTAGGCATGGGGGCAGCCATTCAAAGGAGAAAAGGCACAGGTTACTTAGCAGATAACAGACAAACCCCCATTATATGGGGCTTATCTACTAGTTATCTGCTATGTAACCTGTGCCTTTTCTCCTTTTTTCCAGCTTGAATGGCTGCCCCCATGGTTACACAGCAGCTTATTTATATAGTAGCTTTTCTGAAGCAAAAACACCATTTTTTTGCAGAGCAACAGCACGTTGTATTTTAATTACTTTAAAACACTTTAATTTTTTTATGTTACTGTTCCTTTAAGGCAAGATTGCTGTGCTTGTATTTTCCTTCCCAGCTTCTACAGTTTCACTTTTTATATAAAACTGCAGTTTGGAGAGCGTGAACCTGAATTTCTACAGAATTTTACAAAACAGTTATTATAGCACGACAGTAAAATTAAGTCATACACTGACTGCAAGGGGGGCAAGAGACCACAGGGAAACTGAAGCTACTCCATGTTTGGTCCTTGTGAGGTAAACTATTAGATTAACATACTTATTCCACTTCTTAGGTAAACAGTAAGGTTGAAACATTTCAAGCAACCTCTGAAACAAAGAACACATTTTAAATTTTTAGGTAGGCAACAATGATGGTCACCTTGAGATCCAGAAATTACTGGGACAACAGAGTGCAGATGCCAAAGATCAAATAAACAAAAGTGAATCGGAGGAATCAGCTCTGGAAAGTGGTGACAGGAAAATGTGACTTGGCAGTTACTGGCTGAATATAGAATTTTTTTTACACTTAAGCTGAGGACTGTCTTGTAAGCTTTTCTATTCTCTTTGTGTTTTTAATAAAACTACAGTATATTAACTTGAGAGTAACCTGTCTGTGTATATTACTGCCTCAGATATTACACGTGAAACTGTAAAGAAGTCCATTTCTGCTGTCTAAAAACATAATAATATAGTGAATAAGAGGTGAGAAAGAATTTGCTTTTATTCTACTATAAATACTCAGTAAAACACAACAGGTGCCTCACTTGCTAAGTTAAATGTTATCCATGAAATAAGAGTGGACAAGTAGAATTGCAGGAAGCCTGCTTGGTTTACCATGAAATAAACACTGAACAAAGCATAGCTCAGATGTGCAAATACCATTACTTCACTAAAAATATATCAACAATTGGTCAGTGTACTGTTAGAGGGGAATCTGGAATAAAGAGCAAACAGACTTATTCTAATAGAGAAAATAGGAAGAAATTGCATTAGTTTATTTTTAATAAAACTGTATATATACATATAATTATATATTATTTAAAATTTGCAGTGCAAATTCCATTGAAAAATCTATTGCTTACAACTGTAGGGTGTCTTACCCTAAAATTTGTAATTTGTAAACCCAGCATGACTGTTTTGCCTCCAATAAGGATTCATTATAGCTTAGTTGGGATCATGTTCAAAGTACTGTTTTATTATTACAGAGAAAAAGGAAATACTTTTTAAATATTTAAATTATTTGCTTAAAAAAGAGTCTATGGTTGCTGGACATCCCATAATTCTGAGTACAAGTTACATCAACACATTAAAGGATTTTGTACGCAATTAAATATATGCACAGTTACCCTACACCAGTAAAACCTGTGAGTTTGCTTTCAAATAATTTATATAAATAAGCTGATGTGCAGCCATGAGGTTCTTACATAGGAAGATTAATATTAGTCAAACGGCATTTGTGGCTATTTCATATAAAAACAGACCATTTATTGGCAAGAAATGCAAAATAAATAAATGAATATTAATTTTATGGTGTTACCAGCCCTTAAGTATATGGGACCTTAACAGAGAAAAACAAAAACTCTGTCTAGCAAGCTGATAAAAGGATAGGCTGTTCTTTCTGACTGATAAAAAGTAAGAAATTCAATGTCAAAGAATTTGCACCGTGTCTCATACTGGTCTGTAGTAGAGCAAACCACCAAATGAACAAATTTATATTAAATATAACTAGTTGTCAGAACAGAAAAGAACATTGGAAAACCAACAATCTACTTACCGCTCTTATATTCTCAAGACTAAATCTAAGGAAGATCATTCTGCTGAGCCTTTGCTCCATTTTTAAGACGTAGATGAATTACACATGCATCCAAGACTCACGCTACATATACTATAAAAAAAAGGCTAAAATGAAGCCGTATCACTTGTTTTATAAGAAAGAAGGTAAAAGGATCATCCGTTGCCATGGAAGCCATCAATGAATAGTAGGAAATCTGTTTCTTATATGATTCCCTGTGGTAGCAGACAGATTCACCATGGTAATAATTTAAAAGAAGGTGTGATTATGGATGTACAGGGAAAAAAAATAACAATAATATAAATTAATTAAAAAAAAAAAATATACAGGAATATCACATGACCACTGACCCAACCAATCAGCAGTTTCTGAAAGAGGTAATTTATTTAAACATACAGAACAAGTTTTCTCTTTAATGGCTATTGTTTTTAAACCACTTTTCCTGTCAGGTACGAGAGAGAAACTGCAGTGTCACAAACTAATGCTTGGTTAAATTACCCCACAGTCAAAATAAATGTTTTAGTTTAATCCAGTAAAAGCAGCAGCCATTGCTGCTTAGGTATGTAGTCTCCTGAATGGCAATATGTCCTTCCCATAACTTGCAGTTTTCTTGATAACTGGTTTCCGGATAAGGGATCCCATAGCTATGAATATATGAATATAAATAGTTATTTCTAGCCGTCAAAGCTAGAAATAAGATAATGTACCATATAAGATACAACTTTTAAAACTAAAAAGATATAAAAAGAGAAAAAAAATATCCCCTTCTGGTTTGAGCATTTTGCACCAAGTTAAATGGGAAACAGGCAGCATGATACAATAAATCATGTTTTTCTAAGAATACCTATGTTCCTATAACAATGCTGTAAAGCAGTTAATCCTCTTACTCATAACAGACACCAGAGAATAATCCGTAAATCCATAAATGATATTCAAAACACATGTAAGCCTAAAAAGAATGTAAAGAAAACACAATTTATTGCATGTAATTAAAATAAGAATATGTTAAAAACAATTTTGCAGATCATAGACAAACAGATCTAACTTAGAACATTAAATAGTATTTCTTGACAGAATCAGCCCTGTTTTACATGTGAAAGGCTTTCATCTTAGAGGGAGCTGCATTAATTAATAAAGGTGGCAAAACAATCCCATTAGGTTTATTTAAATGTTTGTTTTTTTAAGAAGAATTAAAGGAATTGTTTACCTTTAAATTAAGTTTTAGCATGACACAGCCATTGATATTCTAAGACAATTTGCAAATGTTTATTTTTTATGGATTTTCAGTTATTTGGCTTTATGTTTCGCAGCTCTCTAGTTTGCGATTTCAGCAGCTATCTGGTTGCTAGGGCCGTGTTTACATAATAATGATAAAATTGTAGCCTCACAGAGCAATAGGTTTTTTTGGCTGCAGGGGTCAGTGACCCCCGTTTAAAAGCTAGAAAGATGTAGAAGAGAAAGGCAAATAATTCAAAAACTATAAAAAAAAATGAAGACCAAGTGCAAAGCTGCTAGGAATAGAATTTTTTTTATAATATACTAAAAGTAACAAGGGTGAACCACCCCTTTAAAATACAAGTCAACTCAACTCTACTGGGGGTGCCAATATTAAGCTCAGCGTAAATATATTAGCTTACTTAAGATGCCAGAACAATGTTCCTATTTGCTGAAAAGTTTATCAGCCCAGAATACTATGCCTTGAACACCTAGCTCTCTCTGCTGTTGTACTTGGGAACCTTGGTCCTTTCCTGAATAGTATGAATGTGCAGTAGAGTAAAAATGCGAAAAAAAACTTTAAAGGAGACGTATCATGTTAAAATTATGAACGTACCAATAAATTATACCCCTCTAAATATAGAAGGATTGTGCATGAAAAAGTTGTGTTTCGGACTGATTGAGAAATTCCCCCAAAACCCTACTAGTCCTGCCCATCTGTTCCACTTCCTGCTGGCTGAATTCTCTGGAACTGTAGCCTGTCTTTGGTTGTGTGACTGCAGGGCTGTGATTGGCTATTCCACTCCTACTGTGCTTCTGGCAGGGACAGTTAATAAACGCCCACCCCTCATTTGAAACCCAATAGGATCTATAGGAACCTCCAATAAATGGGCCATTTTTACAGATTGTATTTATTTTAAGAGCAAAGTAAAACCAGTACCGTATATGATTCATAACCGCCTACAAGATTAGAGTTTTTTTTTCTTTTATCCAATATGTCTCCTTTAACTTCAAAGTTCAGATTTTTTTAATGTACTGTGCATGCAGGCTCTCCAGAACAGTAAAGAGAATAGCAGGTACATTGGTAAAGATGGCGATGCACTGTAGCCTGTGTTGGTGCACTTTTCAAATAAACACTGACCCCCCATCGGTCACACGAAAGATCGTTCCCACCCTCCACAGACGTTCAGGGCTGAATTGTCAGATATGGAGGTAGAAACAATAGGATTTCTACCTCCTTCTGAAGGCCCTGAAGGCAGATTTTGCGCAGGCGCCTTCAATGGCGCCCGATCAAAATCTTTTAACCCACCCGATCGGCAAGTCGACAGATATCAGCAGTTTTCTGCCAAACACGCACCGAATATCATACAAAACGAGGTTTTGACAGATATCAGCAGTTTTCTGCCAAACACGCACCGAATATCATACAAAACAAGGTTTTGTACGAAATTATCGATGCATGTATGGCCAGCTTAAGGCTATGAATTTTATTCACTAAGGGTACCTACCATATTGCAATGAGAACTAAATAAAAAGCTTAATAAAAGAATTAGGCTAGAAATGCTGTACAAAGGCAACCACAGAAGTTGCCCCCCTACAGATCCCTATGATCTTTTCTGCTACAGTTCCCCCACATGCTTTGTGCTGCTGTCAGTTACCTGAGCTTGGGAAATGTACCCATAATATACTGTATATATAAAAAATGAAACTCACAATAAACAGCTAGCTAGTAATTTATATTTTCATTACACGACAGCTCAGAAACTAGAAGAATCTGTATTTGAAATGAATAATCATTCGCCCTGTAGTTTTACCTTCTATGGCATGAAAACTAAAATTTCACCTTGATGATGTTACAACCCCTAAGCTTAGCTTCTCAACAGCTGCCCAGAAAACAGTGAGCATGTGGAGTGTCACTGACACGACTAACAAAATCCAAGATTCTGACCCACTGTGCACAATTTTGAAGGTTTAAAATTATTACTGTTATAGAGATTCTGAAACTTTGGGCAGTGCAGTAAGTCCAGTATATAAAATATGGCATTTCAACCCTTGCTGGGTTTTTAGGTTTAGTCCTGTTCTAACATATGGTAATGCAACACAACTTGTAAATTTCAGAAGCTTTCCATTTGAGCATTGCAAAAAGACTTGGGCACTATAGCAAAACTATCCAAGACATAGCATATAAGGTGCAATGTAGATTCAATTTAAAGTCATCAGAACAGTTTGATCATACATCAGTTCAAGTTGGTGACTGCAAAACTCTGACTATTGTGCAAATATATATTTGCATTTATCTGTAACACGGATATGAGTTTGGAGGGGCTGACCAAACACTGCAACTCATTTATAAACATTGGGCAAATTTGTACTTGGGCATTAACCCATAGCAACCAATCTTTGATTAACTTTTTTCAACCAGTTGCAGGTAGAACAGTAAAAAGAAAACGGGATGCCACGGGATACTGCGCAGGTGCAAATTTGACCAGTGTTAATGGATGACCCACAGAATCTATGTAATTATGCCTTTTTGGGCCAAAATCTGCCTGTGTGCATGTGGATGCTACTGTTGCCCAGACAATTACTGTTTTTTGTTTTTTTGTTTTTTTTTAAATGGGTTTCATTTTAGATCATCAAGGGTCCCCAAAGGTGTCATATTGTTTCTATAAAGAGATAATGTCCCTTTGCATTTAATAATGTGTTCAATGTAAGTTTTAGTTAAGGAGTATGAAGACAAATAATTAATATCCCTAGCAAAATAACTACATAGCAATATAATTAAGCACTTTCTTCATTTTGCAGAACAAGAAGTTTATTTTCTTCTAGTCCTCCATCAAAGAAGCAGAATATGGCATGCTTGTAGAAAGAAGAAGCATTCTGACAGCAAATCCAGGATTAATTCCAATTTGTTCCTCTCGGAATACATATACAAGGCATAACAAGAATAAAATGCACTTTTTTGTTGAGGCAGTGTTAAAGAGATACTGACACCAGAAATTAAACCTTTTTTTTACATCTATCATAAAAATGTCTTTGCATTCTGTTTATAATTTTGCCATAAAAGTATTTGTCCGATGCTTTGACATTACCTATCTGATCTCCCATGTTCCTCTATGAGGGGGCTGCCATATTTGTGCAGCAGTAGTTCATTAACTTTAGAAGCTATAATTGATACATTGAAAAAGGACAGTCAGGCTGGCAAAATAATCAAATTTAGGAAATTCAAGTAACAATTAGTTACAAAAGCAGCCCTATCAGTGAAAAATGATCAACATGACCTATATGTAACTTTTATGTAGATATTCATAGAGTTGTTTTTGGTGTCAGTATCACTTTAATGCATATTGTTTTTCAAATGTCTGGGTATACAGATTCTGGACTAAACAGCCTGAGTGATAAATATCTAGAAGAAAGATGTGTATTCTTAAAAAAAAAAAAAAAATGTGCTCACTAAGAGCCTCTTAAAAAAAAATCAATATTAATTTACAAAGCGGGTGTGTGTGCATGATATAGATATGCTGCACCGAGCTTGTCAGATATAAGTCAGGGAATCACTATTTCTTGACCTTTGCTACATTTTAACATTCCCACTACATGAAGGCAACTTTCAGGTCTTGTCACTCACAGAATGTCAGAACGACAAATATTGTTAAACAGCATACACTGTATTAGATACAGCTGTCTCTCTTGTCAGCTATGTGTTATAACCCTACCCATCAACAACTGAGAATGCTCTCTCATAGATGCAAGTGTATATACAAAAGGCTCTACGTTTATATTGGTACGATACAGGTATAAGATCCTTTATCTGGAAACCTGTTATCCTTATTGGAGGCAAAACAATACTATTAGGTTTCAGTAATGTTCAAATTACTAGTTTCTAGTAGAAAAAGGTATTAGGACCCAAATTACGGTAGAGATCCCTTATCTGGAAACCCCCAGGTCCCAAGCATTCTGGATTACAGGTCCTATACCTGTACACACAAATATATGCATGTGCAAGTGAAGGCATATACACGTCCAAAGACATTTTTATGTAGTATGCTAGCAATCATCAAAAAAGTAGTATGAAGATCCCTGGATGCTCTCCATCCTTTCCAGCAAACTCATCAACGCCCACGGATGATGTAGCAACATCCAAGCGGCTGAGAAGCAGCTGACAAATAATATGATCATACATCCCAGAGAACTGTATTCAACAATGTATACGTGGAGAGTGATAAACACTGGTAATCTATATTGTGCCACTTTAAAATAAAAAAGAAAACGTGTTTAAGATATACAAAATAAAAATATAGCATACTGAAAGCCCCTTTGCTTAGAAATGCTGCCTCCTCCATCCCAGAATTCCCTATTTGGTGGCAAATACATTCAGCAATGGTCATCAGGTTACAGAGGAATAAGGAGAAAAACGTCAGAGAAAGGTCAGGAATAGAATATTTTGTTGGCTCAGTAAAAGAATGAGAACAGCAATAGAAAAAAAGAGAAATTTGCGTGCATACACATAAGTAATTAGTTAGCAATATATTGTTCAATGGAATCTGCATTGTGAATTGTAAATATTATATATATAAAAAAAATATTTGCATATTTACATTTGAGACCCCCAACCCAGAGTGCATATAAAATATAGAAAGCTTTCCAGAAAATCACAGTAATTTTACTGACCAAACCAGCTCTGTAGCTTTCAAAAGTGACTGCAGAGACAACTAAGAAGAGAGCAAAGATTGATGCACAGGAAGAGGCAAGAGACAGTTTATTTAGGGACTTCCTGTACACCCAAGAACACACAAATACTAGAAGTGCTTCAGCTTCCCACCAGTTACTAAAAGATGATTTCCTAGGTTCCGCTAGAGGTGGCGTGGGCTATGCAGCAATACCAATAATCTGAGTCTTTAGTGTGCATTACCCCTTTAGGTGGTTTTTGAGAAATATGTTTGTGTTTACTAGAAATGATACACACTATATTTATAAATACAGGTGCAAAGATACAATGTATTCTGTTCCATTTCCTTTGTTTTGGATATAAAACAGATGAGCATACAGCTTAAGCTGCTGATGTACAAGATTTCAAATGTTAAACATATAAATTATAAAGCCAGGTTCTATATATCAAACACACTACCCAAACAGGAACAACTGATCCCAAATGAACCGATATGTGTGTGTAATTAAACTGTAAGGCAGACGTATGCGCCATGCCTTAAATTGGAGGTTTTATAAAGACAATGAGTATTAAACTTGCCAAATTATCTTGGAACGCTTCCTGTCAAATTACTGAACGGCATTGGCTGCCAGCACTTTGTCACATCGTCACTCCTTTCCTAGCCCTCAATTAGTCATTCAACCTTGAATCTCTAAAATCTCCTTTACCTGCAGCGCAGTACCTTTGCTCTGCTCACTTGCACACTATCAGGCACTGCCCTGTGTGCTTTCCTTCATTTCACTTCTAGTCCCTGCAGTATAAAGTGAAAGACACCTCCCTTCGTCCTTCTATATTTACAACAGAGCTTATGTCTTAATTGCCCACATCTGCACATTACAAAACCTACAAATGCCAGTCTCTTGCAGCCTCTTATCTACAGAAACATTCCTGTTGCAAGGCATAAATACGTGCACTAGCACAATTTTTTTTATTTGGTCTAACTGCCCTTTAGTGAATGGCACAAAATAAACCCCACTTGGTCTATCACTAACTATAAAAGGTAGGGGTGGGTTTCCAAAGGCAGGGGAGACAAGTACAGACCTGTACATGGCTACATTCTGCCATTTGCTGCCAGTTTTCTACCAGTTCTTTCAGCCATTATGAATAATGTGGAGAATTATTTAGAGGGTTAATGAGATTCTATTAATAGAATGTAAACATTCCGAGAAAGGGCTGGAATTCTAGGGTCATATACATGCAATTTGTTATCCAATAACCAATTTAGCTATAACGTACATTACTAATTCTATGGCTTCACACAATATTATAGGAGGCTGAACTCTTACTTAATAAGAAATAGACAAAAACACATAAAAGAAAAGAACTAAAAATATAAATGCGTCTTAAATCCACTACCTCCAGGTCCTTAAAGGGCAACCCCACCCAAAAGTAACTTTCCATTCTACATTAAACATTTTCAGTGGCTTTATAGACATCTCTTAATGTTATCAGTTTCTGACTGTTGAAACAATGTAGCAGGTCAACTCTCCAGGTTTGTTAAGGAGCTGGAGTCAGAACCAGAAAGGCAAAGGATTCCGTTTTCAATAGCAATTATGCTTGAAAATAACTTTTAACTAAAACGTTTAATGTATATTAGTTAGTTGTTCAGAATAGCATTTTCTATTATTATGCAAAAAAAAAACATTTTCAGCGTGGAGTTCCCCTGTAACTCAATTGCTACTTGGCATTCCCCACCAAGAGCTGTCAGTGAGTGCTGCAAGATGGAAAGAGTTAAACAGCCCAGAGATAGTTATGTTCTGGCACTCCCGCTATTGTGTTACTACTACTCCCAGCATCCTCTCAGAAACGCAGCTGGTAAGAAACGGAGCTGCTAAAAGTTGAAGCTGGAGTGCCAGGGAGTCTGTACTACTGCCCGAACTAGATAGCCCGAAGCACTCACACTTTCATACTCATTCGGGATGGAAAGAGATAAGTGCCGATCAGGCGGAACCCTTCCCTGTGAAAGGACTGTGTCCCCTTCTCTCTCTGGCCGAGATACCCGCACCTTCCATTATTTGTATCTTACCTCGCTTCCCACTTTCTGCACCGGCACTTTCTGCCACGGGTCTGCCAGCTGCGCCAGCGGCATCTTTTCAACCCGATGTGATTCCAGCAATTGTCCCCAAAAATCACCAAAGTGACCGAGCTCCAGTCCGCCCCCCTAGAGTCACCGTGAGCTGTCCGGTACTGCGCGGCAAGCCAGAACCACTCCAGCACAGCTCTTCTCCCTTCTCTCACTCACACAGATCTTTACTTCCTCTCACAACATGGCGTCCCCAGCGGTACCTGCCGCTCGCAGCAAGGCACGGTGCGCGTCACCCCTACGTCACATGCAGTGGGCGGCCTTCCCCTCCCTTCAGTTCGGAGTACAGGTGACAGTCGGGGGAAGAGGATTCTGGGTAAAATTGCGTCATAGGCGGAATGCCTGCCCTCCCATGTTAGATGAGTCTCCGGTTACGCAAATGAATAAGGTTTCAGCTAGACGCTGTGTCGTGGTTGTGTGTGGGTATATGTGTGGGTATATGGGTGGGTATATGGGTGGGTGAGCCCCGGTTCCCAGCCTTGACTTCCGTTCTTGTATACAGATTCATGCCTTTTTACACTCCTTCGATAAAGAAAGATTTGGCCAGTGTTTGTAGCTCATGTAAGCTTTGCTCATGCCTTCAGTGGATGTAAGGGAAATGCAGTGCTTATTCTATAAATGTAATATCTCCGGTCTCTCTCTCTCTCTGTGAGTGACAGCTTTCTTTCTCTCGCAGGATGTCTCTCCGGCAGTCTGTACCTTGCGCAATTTGTGCGTGTTATCTCTTACATAGGGGCATATTTACAGAGGTTGGCATATTGTTACCGAAAATAAAAATTTGCCACAACGTTGGCAATTTACTATAAAGGATTATAATTGTTTGTGAATCGAAACAAAACATTAACCTCATTTCGCCAAGGTAAAAATTTTTCTAGTGTGAAATATTTGCCAATTTATGAATAGCGCAGGAACGAATGCTAGCCAAGAGAAATGGCTCCAGGTTTAGGCTAGCAAACTTCCATTATAATGACACCTTGGCCACTTTGCATCTCATTTTCTATGTTATCTCTTCCATGCTAATATCCCACATGTCATTTATTCTCTAGCAAATTTTAACCACTAGAATTGTACAGGGAAAATACAATGCTTTAAAAGAGTACTTATGCCAAAAGAAAATTTGTACTTATGATTTTTTAGTAAATATGAGATGTTTTGTGAAAATATGCCACACTTGAGCAAGGGGGATCCCCAACCAATATGTTGCGCATCAACTTTTTATTGTTGCTCCTGACTTGGGGGCAAGATTTGGTTGAATAAAAACAAGATTTACTACCAAATAAAGCTTCCTGTAAGCTGATAGTGTGCATAGAGGCTGCCTAATAGCCAATCTTAGCCCTTCTTTGGCACCTACATGAACTTTTATGGTGCTTGTGTTGCTCCCCAAGTCTTTTTACATTTGACTGTGACTCATATGTAAGAAAGTTTAGGGACCCCTGCCAGCGTTGGTAGTTAGGAGAGGGTCCTATGACGTGATGCTTGCAGTTTCCAGTAACAAATAATTACCTGCTTAAAGGGGAAGGAAAGGCTAAGTCACTTGGGGGTGCGAAAATGTTAGGCACCTCCAAGTGACTTAGATCTCTTACCTCGTACCCTGGGCTGGTGCCCCTGTTAGGAGAAAAAAGCACCAGCCCAGGGTATCTGTAGGAAGCGCTTCCTCCTTCCTTTATCTTCTGCCGGCGAAATCCGTCGGCCGGCGCATGCACAGTAGAGTGAAAAGCCGACTTTCTTGTTTAAGTTCGGCATTTCACTCTACAGCGCATGCGCGCGCAAGAGAAAAGGAAGGAGGAAGCGCTACAGCTACCCCAGGCTGGTGCTGTTCTCTCCGTACATGGGCACCAGCCCGGGGTAAGAGGTAAGCGATCTAAGTCACTTGGGGGTGCCTAACATTTTGGCACCCCAAGTGACTTAGCCTTTCCTTCTCCTTTAAGTGTGGAGGTTTTTTCTTAATGTGCGGGGGCTCAGAAAAAAGTTACGTCCATGTGGGGAAGATCTGGCTTTCAGGCGGGCAGATACCCAAGGAGAATGGCGAGCTAAGCATTATAAAGCCACTATATGTGAATACTACACTGAAATGTCTCTCATTCACCCAGGTCATGATATACAATATCTAGTAGAATTAACTCCAAAGCAACTGGAGTTTTCTTGAAAATGTTTCATTACTCATCCTAGTTGGCTTCTTCAAGTTGAACTGCCCCTGCCCTGTGATGTGCTCATGTTTTTGATGGAATTAATAAAGCTTAATTTTATTTCATGATATTGTTCTCATGACTGCTGCTCTTTCAACTGCAAGTGATCCAAAGGTGCATGATTATTTCTGAGATTAACATTCCCAGAGCCAGAATGGGATACAGATTTGTGGTGCAGAGGGTGAGTAATTCTTCCATTTCTCTTCCGGTAGTTTTGACCATTGTGCTTATCGTTTGGTAAATACACAAATGCATATACATGCTTTAGTCGAACAAATATTTGCCATGGGTCAGTATATTTAATAAATATAGATTAACTGATTCTGCATTCCAGAGACCAAAGCATTCAGTTTATTCACTCTATAATTTGGGAATATATAGAAGATAAAAGATCATTTACCTGGATAAGGTAAATGCTAATAAAATGAAAGAGAACAAAATGTTAAAAATTATTCTTGCAACATTCTGAAAGGGTTAATACCTCACTGCCCTCACCATGAAAAACCACCTACGCTGCTTTAAATAAAAGTTCAGTTCCTGTAATCTAAAGGATTTGCATATGCAAATTAGTGTAGGGAAGAATCCATCATCAAAGAATGCACTTATCAAAAATAAACTTAATTTCCCACTTTGCTGCCCAGTTCTCTAATTTAGTCAAATCATTGTGCATAGTGCAATATCTTGACTTATAGTTTTTCACAATTTAGTATCTTAAAGAGATACTGATACCAAAAATGAAACCTTTTTTACATCTATCATATTGTCTTTGCATGCTATTTATAATTCTGCTATAAAAGTATTTGTCAAATGCTTTTTCATTACCTATCTTATCCCCCATGTTCCTCTATGAGGGGGCTGCTATATTATGCTGCAGGAGTCCGTTAGAAGTAGAAGCTATAACTGTCAGGTTGAGAAGGGATAGTCAGATTGACAAAAGTCAGGTTTAGGAATTTCAAGTAACAATTACTTACAAAAGCAGCCCTATCAGCAAAAAAAATTGTACATATTCCAGGGCAGCACTGATTGCATCTAAATGAAATTGTAATCAGTGTCCCTGAATTTTCATTTGATCTGGTCACCCTATTGTAATATAATCTAAAACCTAAATATAACCCTATCTTATACAGGTATGGGATCCCTTATCCGGAAACCCGTTATCCAGAAAGCTCCGAATTACGGAAAGCCCGTCTCCCATGGACTTCATTTTAAGCAAATAATTTAGAATTTTAAAACTGATTTTCTTTTTCTCTGTAATAATAAATTAGTACCTTGTAATTGATCCAAACTAAGATATAAATAATTCTCATTGGATGCAAAACAATCCTATTGGGTTTAATTAATGTTTTTTTGATTTTTTAGTAGACTTAAGGTATGGAGATCCAAATTATGGAAAGACCTCTTATCCGGAATACCCTTGGTCCCGAGCATTCTGGATAACGGGTCCTTTACCTGTATATGCATGAAGACACAGCTCATTTTGAAAACCCCATAACTTTAAAGGACAATGAAAGGTTAATATAAATTAAAAGTAAGTCTAAAGGCATTCTTTATAAGTACTTACTGCATATCTAAATTCCCAGATCCCTGCTTGCCTCTCTGAGATATGGTGCTGGCAGCCTACAGCAGTGTGAGGACTACAGTGACATCACTGAAATATCTCTGTCCATCCTGTAGGCTGCCAGCGGCAGCCTTCCTATTCTCTGAGCATGTGTGTAACTTGATCCTGTCTCCTGTTCTGTGCTACACATGCCCACCAGCCAATCAGAAGCAAATCTGGCAGAGGGGAGGGGGGGAGGGAATGAAACATGTGCAGTATGAAGCAAGGAGGGAAAGGAAGGGAGAATACCTTTTTAGAGATGGCTGCCTGTTCTAGAAAATGTAAAGTAAGTGTGACTGAGTAAATATTTGATTAGGTGATTACTAAACAATAGGAGGACTATTGGGCAGTATGCTTTTTAAATTTTGACTTGCATTCTCCTTTAAAACACACTAATACAAAATGATGTACAGAATAATGGAAATTGATGACTTTAATACATTAAAGGCCCATAAGAGTACAAAAGACAATTTCACGCCAGAAATATTGCTATGACCATCTTGCTACATGTTTATGTAATGCAATGTTCACCAAAGTCATGCAGCCAGCATAACAAACCAGCGCCACCATGGTAAGCTGCACATTGCATCTGACAACTAACTGAGAGTGCTGAAGGGTTGTAGTCAGCATCTAAAAATTTTTGCCAGTTTGACATCTTTGGTTCATCTAAACCCCCAATAAATGAAATCCTCCTTCCTTTCAGATTTCTTTGTGCCTGTACACTATTTTATTTGTAATTATAACTCACTACTGTACAGCTTTATTGGTTGCTATTGAGTAAATAATAATTATTTTAATGACATAGTTGCTTGGATCCGTTTCATTACATAAATGCCTGGCATTTGGCAGAAATAGCAAAGGAAAATGTTGTAGTTCCCCATTTAGGAGGACTTGGCATTACAAGTTACTGCTGACCTTGTCACTGTGGGCTGAGTTAGGGCAAGTTATGCATAATTAGCAAGTGCCTCGCTAAGGAAGTAGATGATTCACGTGCTTTATTCATGCTCTATTATTCCTTTTTTTTCCATTTCGGTTTTACCCAGTTTTATTCTGAAGGTAACTATGCTGCGTGGGTTTAAAAAATTAACAGGATCAAACGGCAGATTATTCTACTATTGTATATGTATGTATGTATAATCTTTCTATATATATATATATATATATATATGTAAAAAATGCTGATGCACACCAGGAAAATTTTATCAAAAAAAAGATACTTAGTTTATTTAGATCAACGTTTCGGTCCTCACCCGGGACCTTTATCAAGAGGTCTTGATAAAGGTCCCGGGTGAGGACCGAAACGTCGATCTAAATGAACTAAGTATCTTTTTTTTGATAAAATTTTCCTGGTGTGTATCAGCATTTTTTACATATTTGCATTGTTTATCTGATTTGCACCCAGGTTGTTATCCCTATAAGTGTGTGCCTCAGCCTTTTTTCTATATTATAATATATTATATATATATTATATATATATATAAAAGTAATTGCCCCCTGAACCTAATAACTGGTTGGGCCACCCTTAGCAGCAATAACTGCAATCAAGCGTTTGCGATAACTTGCAACGAGTCTTTTACAGCGCTCTGGAGGAATTTTGGCCCACTCATCTTTGCAGAATTGTTGTAATTCAGCTTTATTTGAGGGTTTTCTAGCATGAACCGCCTTTTTAAGGTCATGCCACAACATCTCAATAGGATTCAGGTCAGGACTTTGACTAGGCCACTCCAAAGTCTTCATTTTGTTTTTCTCAGCCATTCAGAGGTGGATTTGCTGGTGTGTTTTGGGTCATTGTCCTGCTGCAGCACCCAAGATCGCTTCAGCTTGAGTTGACGAACAGATGGCCGGACATTCTCCTTCAGGATTTTTTGGTAGACAGTAGAATTCATGGTTCCATCTATCACAGCAAGCCTTCCAGGTCCTGAAGCAGCAAAACAACCCCAGACCATCACACTACCACCACCATATTTTACTGTTGGTATGATGTTCTTTTTCTGAAATGCTGTGTTACTTTTACGCCAGATGTAACGGGACATGCACCTTCCAAAAAGTTCAACTTTTGTCTCGTCGGTCCACAAGGTATTTCTCAAAAGTCTTGGCAATCATTGAGATGTTTTTTAGCAAAATTGAGACGAGCCTTAATGTTCTTTTTGCTTAAAAGTGGTTTGCGCCTTGGAAATCTGCCATGCAGGCCGTTTTTGCCCAGTCTCTTTCTTATGGTGGAGTCGTGAACACTGACCTTAATTGAGGCAAGTGAGGCCTGCAGTTCTTTAGATGTTGTCCTGGGTTCTTTTGTGGCCTCTCGGATGAGTTGTCTCTGCGCTCTTGGGGTAATTTTGGTCGGCCGGCCACTCCTGGGAAGGTTCACCACTGTTCCATGTTTTTGCCATTTGTGGATAATGGCTCTCACTGTGGTTCGCTGGAGTCCCAAAGCTTTAGAAATGGCTTTATAACCTTTACCAGACTGATAGATCTCAATTACTTTTGTTCTCATTTGTTCCTGAATTTCTTTGGATCTTGGCATGATGTCTAGCTTTTGAGGTGCTTTTGGGCTACTTCTCTGTGTCAGGTAGCTCCTATTTAAGTGATTTCTTGATTGAAACAGGTGTGGCAGTAATCAGGCCTGGGGGTGACTACAGAAATTGATATTGAAATTGAAAATTGAAATTGATAAACCACAGTTAAGTTATTTTTTAACAAGGGGGGCAATCACTTTTTCACACAGGGCCATGTAGATTTGGAGTTTTTTTTCTCCCTTAATAACGTAAACCTTCATTTAAAAACTGCATTTTGTGTTCAATTATGTTATCTTTGACTAATAGTTAACAGTTTTTTATGAGCAGAAACATTTAAGTGTGACAAACATGCAAAAGAATAAGAAATCAGGAAGGGGGCAAATAGTTTTTCACACCACTGTATATATATATATATATAATAAAACAAAAAAGTGTCAGCACTCACAGGATTTAAATTATTTGAAAAAAGGTACATTTTATTACAAAATGTGAAAAAGAACATTACAGACCTCAACGTTTCAGTCCCCCACAGGGACTTTCATCAGGAGGCAGAGAAAAGACAGTACAAACATCTCTCACTCTCATGACCTTTAAATCTACTACTTATATATGCAGCACTGTACAACAGAATAAAAAATTAAAAGACCAAACAGGTTAATACAATAATAAATAAAAATAAATACAAGGTAAAATTACATGAAAGGTTAAGGAAGAAGGATGCCCCTGCCTTCTAGAGCTTACAATCTGAGTACAAACCCCTGCAAAACTGAAAAGTCTGTTTAATGAAAAATTCTTCAGTAAAATTGTACAGAAATAAAATGTACCGTATATATATATTTTAATTAAACAAAAAAAAACAATGTTTAACTCCATTATCATATATTTTTTTACCAACTCACATATTACCAAAAAGGATTCTGCAAGTTGTGTGGTTCTTAGTACATGAGTGCTGTTTTAGGATTCTCATTCTAAGGGACTTTGGCTCACTGCCCTCTGTGCTGTCGCTGAACATGCCGATTGCTGCATTGCAGTTATGCAGGCAAGATCAATGGAAGACCACGTACCATGAATTAGTCAAACATCAAAATGAATATGGACTTTTACAGAATATTTGGGACAATAGTGGGAGTTTACAGTATATGTTATAGTAAATACCCTTCTCCAGAGCTGTCAACTCCCCCAGTAATCCCTGGAGTTGCCTGATTTAGGTGCAACTGGGGGTTTTCTGCACTCTGAGATGCAAATTGGAAAGCCAGTGCTGTGTTAATGGGGCGTATTCAGGTCTCTGTGCTATAGATTTTATGATATTTACATCAAAGTGTGTATCTGGAGTCTTTTGTTGCCTGAAAACACAAAATCCAAAATGCAAACCTAAATAGTATTTTCTATTTGTCTGATTAAAATAACACCCACACAATAGAGCTCAGTTACAATAGTAGGTTATGCATAGAGGGTTCAGTTAACCCATGTGGCCTATAAGCATAGTTGTACACGCTGCACTGTCAGCTCACAGTAGGGGCTGATATTCATTGCATTGCATGGTCAGCTTCCACTGAAGGGGTGGGGCATCATGGGATATTATGTTATGCTTGTGTTGCACATTATTGTGTACATTGACAGTGTAAACAATATCTATGTCAGAAGCCAAGCATTTAAAATTAAAAGGTAGAGGTTGGGTCTAAAAGGGGAAAGGGTTGAAATCGCAAAAGCTGGACAGGAGAATCCTGCAAAAGGAAGATGGGGACAGTGGGTGTTAAAAAAGTCATGTCCGGGGCTGGGCCGATATCCGCGGGTTTACTCGCAGGTCGGGCGGGTTCGGGTCGACCTTGGAACATCACTTGCAGGTCGCGGGCGGGTTGGGGTTGAGCTATTCCACTCGCCCTCCCCACCCAAGACCTAACACTACCGGCAGCCTCTTCCGGCTTCTGTATTTATAGGCGCGCCCACGCCACACCATGCCCCTTTTGTGACATCATTGTGGGGCGGGCAAGGGTCTATAAATACAGGGGAGAAGCCAGGTCTGCTAGGGTTTTGGTTGGGAGCAGAGGGGTTAGTATCGGGTGCGGGTAAGTTTTTCTCGACCCGCGCATCACTAATAGCTACCAATCAGCAAGTAGAGTTTACTGGTCACCTGTTTACTGCTACTGCTATGGGTTACTACTACTGGGCAAACTTAGCACCTTTTATTACATATGGGGGGGTAGCGTGCATAGAAAACCGATGCCGGGCAGAAACTGAAAGCGCAGCTGCAGTCATGCAAAAATTGCAGTCATGGCACATCCTGAGGGGATGTGGGGCATTCTTTTATGTAAGTACTCTAAAGGAGCAGGCTGTGTCAATTGTTGCAACAGACTTGTACATTAACAATCATGGGCAGACATCAATTTGATGCCAAGCATCAAACAAGTTTCGGAGCAGTTACATATGACACGTGCACAATTGCATCAGATTCCCCCTTGTGCCAACAGAAATGCTGGAATTTATTTATAAATGAGCTATTAGCCTGAAGGAGAGCAATATGGTATAAAATTCTATATGAGTCACCTATTTTACCCCAAGGCGCAAGTGTCTCAATTTTATAGTTCTCACTTGTGCCTTGGGGTAATCTGTGCTCTGTTCCTCACATATAAATGAAAATCAGGTTCTAGGAACAGTGTTAGGAGACGCAGTTAGCTTGCTCGTTACTGCTTACCTTAAGCAGGAGGTAAAGACTGGGCCCTGATGCTGCACCTCCTGACACTCCCTAACTTGTGCAGCAGAATGACGTGCAAGTTAGGGGACCGGTGGGGACACCTGTATGTACTTTTTACAAAATTGTGATTGAGATGAATCCTGTCAGGTTTTAGGTGGTGATATTTTTTTATATATATTATTTTTTTTACACTTTTCTTTAAAAAAAAATCTGCAGAAAAAAAACATTTTATTTATTTATTTTTTTTTAAAACTTTTCTTGAAAAAATCTGCAATCACAAAAATAAATGAATAAAAATGATCAAGAAAAGAACCATGGCAAAACTCAATCTTTAAGTTAATAAATCAGACCCTATTTGTCTGATCCAAATCTGAAATAGTGCCGGGCTTCAGGCAAAACCAGAAATGAAACGTGGATTTGGTTCCTAACACAAAAAAAAGAGACAGACACCATTTATAAAGGATCAGTATTTGGCCGAAATCAAAAATGTCCATCAGCCCACAAGGCAATGCAGAAATACAGGAATATTTTTTACTGCTCCTGTAACACATATCAGTCAACTGCACTTAAGGGCAATGAAAACAACTGGGTGATTGTTTGCTCTGGGTTAGGCTAGGCTTTATAGCAACATTTGTCTGTGTTTTAGCATAACAAGCTTTTCTGCTGCCAGAACAGCCCTTTCAAAATTCTCTATATAGCAGTGCTGTCCAACTGGCGGGTCGCAACCCCCCACCTGTCTGGCTGCTTTGATGGCTTACCTTTGTGTAAGATTTAAATGGTATCAGTACTGAAATTAACTGGCCCCCTGCATGGCTCTCACCTCAGATTCAGGCTGTAATCCCCCTGTATTGTTTAAAAATGTAATCCCCTGTGTTGTTCACACCTTTTAATCTCTGCATTGTTCATCCCCTGCAGTGTTCACACCTCAGGCTCAGGCTGTAATCACCCACATTGTTCTCCTGTTCACACCTCAGACATTGTATGTACTGCCTGGACTATGCTGCCTGTGTGTATGGCACACATAGGCAGCATAGGGCAGGGAGGGTATGGCACACACAGGCATGGTAGGACAGGCAGAGTATGGCACACAGGCATGGTAGGGCAGGCAGAGTATGGCACACACAGCACAGGGCAGGCAGAATATAGAACTTACAGGCAGCATAGGGCAGGCAGAGTGCTGCCTGTGTGTGGCATACTCTGCCTGCCCTATGCTGCCTGTGTGTAGCATACTCTGCCTGCCCTATGCTGCCTGTGTATGCCATACTTTGCCTGCCCTATGCTGCCTGTGGGTGCCATAATCTGCCTGCCCTGTGCTGCCTGTGGGGGAGGTGAACCTGGCAGGGGTTTGTTCTGGGAGTTTGTTAGTAGTTGGAAATAGCCAATAAATGGTGTGTAATTATGTTGCTGGGGGTTGCTGTGCTATCCACAGGTGAGGAGGGAATATGGATTTAAGGGTGTGTCTTATGACATAATATAATTCTTTCATATATGAATAACAGTTGATATCCGCGCAGTGAGGACTAAGCATTTGGGTTTTCGTTGCACTACCACCATTGTGATAAAGTGGGTGTGGTTTGAAGTGGGTGTGGTTTAAAAGGGGAGTGGTCAAAACTGGCTTCCATTAGCGGCCCTACATCACGTATGCTAGAGAAATTCCGGCCCTCGGCACCACAGAAGTTGGACAGCACTGCTATATAGGATAGAATAGTGTAAAAAGCAACCGTAATTACCAGGAGATTGTTAAAAAAGTTAAGAAAAGAAAACAACATTACAACATAGAAATCATAATTGGATGAGCAATTAGTTTTTGTTGCAATAAATTGTTCAGAACAACAGATAATATGAAACTTTATTGCTAAAAAAAAAAACTAAACAGAACTGCCAAACATTTATTACTTTCATTTATTATGTTCAATTTTGCTGTAACAAAAATGGAACTGAGGAAAACATTAGCTGTAGCAAGAGTACAGTTAGATGGAAGGTCCATTATTATAAATGACGCGTAGGACCTGAGTCACTGTACTAATTCACTGCAGTGCTTGCCCCTTTTATTCACCCACATCTCTCGCCGGCTGAAAAATGAAATAGACTACCGCCATAGAGGTTATTCACAGCGTTCCGGAAGGAACAGAATGATTTGTCTGTGTCTTTATAAAAGGTGAAAAATCAACTAAGAAAAAAAAAGGTAGCAAATATTATTATATTTATTCCATCATGCTATCAGCTCTGAGCAATGAATAACAATGCTGGGTCCAGTAAAAGTATATATATATATATATAAATATATATAGTAAATATAAAAAACAGTGATATCATGGGTGTGGGCATACTGGGAATTTGATACTTTTAAAGGCCAGTTGAGTTCTAAATAGGAAAATATATAGTTTTATATTAATATCATAAAAAAATTGCATGCCTTCCTGAATAGACTCAAAAACAGGTTGAACGACAAATCAGAGGTGTGGCCTATATTTTAATATTCAAATGTTGGGAGGTATGCAAATGTAGGAAGCCCGTAGAAAATACATATGGCAACCCTTCATATCTTCTTGAATTTTAACTCCCAGAATCCCACAATAGATAAAACATTTTGGTGTTCGGTGACATTTTAAGGTACTCGGCTTACCTACCGTTGAACCTGGAGCCTTTAAACATTCCTGTTCTCTAGCCCACTTCTGTTTTTTTAAGACAGAGGAGGCCCCTGAGTATGACTACATGCAAAGAACATCTGTACATAGAAAACCTCTAGGGGTAATATGTTCATTATTTATGTCAGTTATCCATAATATATACCTAATAGTTTGGAAATGTTATTTCATTAGACAGATGGAACATTATTCTTTAAAGGGAGCTCAGTCTTCAAACTGAATGATTTATAGTATATTTCAGTTCACTTCCCATGTACAGCAGCCCTATGCAATAAAAGGCCCCAAGAATATACAGAGTTCTTACCTTCTCAGTCTGCTTATCAGGGACTAGCCTATTCTGGTAATACAATACGCCAGAATGATTGCTCTGAACTGTTCAGTGCCTACTTTTTGGGGTGAAGTTTTATGCCTGCCATTATATTTTATAGATAGCAACTGCTCTAAGTTGATTGTACTGCTTTCAGTTGTTCATTCAAGGTCATGGTTTCATGGTATCTCACAAGATTTAAATAGCATTGCTCACAGTGACAGTCAATCCAATAAACTAATATGCACTGAGAACTCAGAGTTGCTATGCCAATAAAAAAAGTCAACATTGAACATTGTGGTTGGAAGAGAAGTGCCCAAAGCACACTCAGCAAATTTAAAAATAACATGATGGTTCACATAACATCATAAAATGTAAACAAAGTTATATCTGTGGATATTACGGCTCATATACCTTTGCTAGAGTTAGGGGTAGGCAGAAGAACACGTCTAAGGTGCATTAATTTTTAGTGTGTGTTGAGTTGTGGTGGTTAGGTGATGGCATATGATGCCATGGGACTTGCTTTGGGTGCCCTTACCCATTGGCCGGCACTGACTTTTTGCACTTGACAGGTGTACTAATGTTGCAACCATGTGAGTACCCACAGCAGCTCTGTATTCAAAACAAGGCACAATTATTTGTGATTCATTCCCCTTATAGAACAACAGGTGGAATTGTGTAGTGTGCAAAAAACACAAGATGCTTTGTGGCCTTTTTTTCTTGCCTTGCATGTTGCCTCTGTATTCGAAATGCCATCTCACTTTCTGTTCAAACTCCCTTTTTACGTGAGCATAGACTAATTTAAGCTCCAACCACCCAAAAGTGAGTTCCTGGCAGGTAAAGGATCAATGGTTAAATGCTAGGAAAGGAAATATATCAGAATACTGGTATCCCTGTCTTGATCCAGATTGTCTAAATGTCTTCTGCTGCCTTTGTTGACCACAGATACAAGGGATGCACTAAATCCATTATTTCATCATTGATTTGGTTGAATATAAAATCTTTCCCGAAATATTATGGTAAAATCTTGAACCAAATCAAAACCTAATTTGCCTATGGAGAATTGAGATAAAATGTCAGTCCTGAACAAAAAATAGTCTGTTAAACACTTTCTGCATATAGTGCTGGTATTTAGCCAAAAACCAAAATCCTAAATTTGTTGCAATCCTTACAGCTACAAAGCCTGCTTTCTGTTGCTGTATGAAGAGTACTGGCGCAAACATTGCTCCTGTTCTGTTAACTTGAACAAAAATAATAGAATTCTTTTTAACCAGCAGACCAGTAAATGCTACCTCTTTGGTAGCTATGGCGTGTATTGTTTTTTTTCAGTAGACATTTTTGATTCAGGCAGGCTATGCAAAGTATGGCCATATTCTTTAACAACAACCTAATTCTGATTTAAGCTTACTCTACATTCCAGATAACTTGAACAATCAGGGACACATCAAAAAATTGCAAATTGTTGGCTTATAGTGATTGCAAGCTGATTTTATTTCAGCTATTTGCAATCAGTGCAGCACTTCTGTGGGATATTCTGAAAGCATGCCTGATTTTTTACATGAACTTGTAACCATACTTCCACCCGAAAATGTTTTGTTTTTGCATAGAACATGTAATATATATATATATATGCCCAACCCTCAAGAAAAAAATACTGAATGCAAGCAGTGTCTGCAGGGGGAGCCTGCAAACTCTAGTTAAGTCACTGATAGAACTTTAGTTTTCTTTTTAAATTTGATGGCATGCTTGGAGATTTACATGGTGCAGGTTAATACTTTAGCTGGACCACCTCCATCAATGGGAGTGGACCCACACTGACCCATCAGTAGATGTAATCAAAATTCCATTGTGTACTGTTCACTTTTGGGGATGTAACACAACCCACATTTTGTGCTTTAGCTAATCCTTGAGAGTTGACATAGTAAGTTAGGTTGAAAAATGACATACGTCTATCATGTTCAACCATAATACCTATATATAACCTGCCTAACTTCTAGTTGATCCAGAGGAAGGCAAGAAGCCTCTCTAATTTGCCGCAGAGGGGAAAAAATTCCTTCCTGACTCCAAGATGGCAGACCCAACTTGGCCAGTCTTTCTTCATAACTGAGACTTTCCATACCTTTACCAGCTCTGGGTCTCTGGACCCTCTCTAATTCAATAATGTCCCGTTTGAGCACTGGAGACCAAAACTGAACAGCATATTCTGGATGGGGCCTTACCAGCGCTCTGTAAAGTTTATTATCTACAAGGACTTCAAATTTCTTCTCCATTATGGATTTGCCTAGTGCAGTCCCATTAAGGGTATAAGTGGCTGCATATTTTTACATCTCAGGTGCATGACCTTACATTTATCCACATTAAATCTCATCTGCCACTTAGCCGCCTAGATTGCCATTTGGTCAAGATCCTGCTGCAAGGATGCCACATCCTGGATAGAATTGACTGGTCTGCAGAGTTTTGTGTCATCTGCAAACACTGATACATTGCTTATAATACACTCCCCTAAGTAATTTATGAACAAGTTAAACAAAAGTGGACCCAGTACAGAACACTGAGGGACCCCACTGAGAACCTTACTCCAAGTAGAGAATGCACCATCAACAACCACCCTCTGTACCCGATCCTGTAGCCAGTTTTCTATCCATGTGCAAACAACTTCACTAAGACCAATAGACCTTAGTTTAGAAATCAGTCATTTGTGGGGAACAGAATCAAATGCTTTGGCAAAATACAAATAGATTATATCTACTGCATCCTCTGTCCAGCTTCTTACTTACCTCATCATAAAAAGCAATTAAATTGGTCTGACATGACCTGTCCTTCATAAAGCCATGCTGATTACTGCTCAAAATGCCATTCTCCAGTACATAATTTTGTATGTCATCCCTAAACTAAGGTTGCCCACCAGTCCTGACCAATATACATGTACTAAGGTTATCAGTCGGTTTGGTAACTGAACAGGTTTTAAAATTTCACTACTTCTCCACTTTTGCACAGCATACATTAACCACCTCTGTATTTCTTCTAGTTGGTTTAAATGGAGCTTACTGTAAATGTTTTGGTGAAAATATATAGTTATCATTAGTCCCTAATGTTTAGATATTTAATGTGACAGTACACAAACAAGCTCACCAATGTTCTCTTTTGTCTAATTTCTTGGACACAAAACATTGATATTTAGATCATTTTGTGAGCACTTTTTAAACCTGTGTGCAAAAATTATCTTTCTGTGTGTGTAGTAGTGTTTTGTTCAGAAAAAGCTCTAAATTATATGTTTTCAAACAAATTACTTTGTGTACACCTGCTTGTCAGCCTGTTAAAGTGATACTGACAGCCACTTAAATTTTTTAAACCTGCTGTT
Source organism: Xenopus tropicalis (assembly GCF_000004195.4). NCBI lineage: Eukaryota > Metazoa > Chordata > Amphibia > Anura > Pipidae > Xenopus > Xenopus tropicalis. The sequence goes on from NC_030678.2 coordinate 43,864,462, forward strand.
GTGTTTTAATTTGTATCAGCTTTAAATTCCTTATAAACTAAATCTGCAAAGTTTTTTCGCTTCATAATTATGGTAGCACGAATTACAGACAAACGGAGCAGCCATGTTTGTTCCCCTCTTCTAGGTTTTAATTTAAATGCCTCCCAAGTGAATAAATATGTCCAATCCCAAACCTTTAAAGTTCATGCCCTTGCCAAAAAGAAGGGACGCCACTGACTGGCTGAACTTACTAAGCCTAAAGTTTCAACATCTCAATATCACCAATGATTCAGGTCTTTACAGTTGTCTGCAACACTCACATGCTTGGTGTGCTCTGTTCAGCTGTTGAAAAGCTAAGCTTGGTGGTTGTTGCAAATCCTCAAGCAGAAAATTAGGTTGGTCTGTCTTATTAAACTAATGCTGCAGGGCTGATTATTAAATTTTGTTGCCAGTTGCACTGATTTCTGAGCTGTCATTGTAATTATCTGGATTAATTACTAATTAGCCTTATATTGTGACATTTATATATATACTGTATATTTTAAGTCTGTCCCTAAGCTCAGTAACTGAGCACAGAACACAGGCAGTGAATCAGCAGAAAAGAAGATGGGGAGATTCTGAAGGTATCTTTGAAGGCACAGATCTTCCCTGCTAAAGGGCTGTGGTTGCCTAGGACTGGTAGAGAAAGCAAAACAACATTTCTAGCCTACATCCTTTAGTTAGGTTTTAGGTCTCCTTTAAAAGTTTCAAATCAATGCTGTGTAGATTATATATGTTTTTGAAAATTCGAATGAGCCTTGGAGCTGGCACATATTGGGGGTTTATCTGCCAGGAACATACTGGGCTATATGGTAATATTAATCATGTAACAACACTATAATAAAATGATTTGTATTTCAGTTTTGGTGTTCCATTAAACTAGATGAAAATCCTGATAAATCATGTAGCTCCTTGCAGCATGTTAAAGATCCTTTAGACTGACAAAGGTTTTAAAGTTAGACAATGAAAAATAGCAAGTGATGCATAATATATCTGAAAGGCCTAGAAATAGCACTAAAGTAGTTCTGCATGTTATATGCTCATTGTTTTGGGAATTAAATCCCTGAATTAATTTTCAGTAATGACAAGGTGTAATTTGTATTTGCTGGCAGTGACAAAGTCATGGTTCAGTAAAATTCATCACTGAATTAAAGTTGTTTAAGCACAGAGACTAGGGAGATCATTTACAAATTTAGTGAAAAAAAAATAATTCAGGGTCGGACTGGGAGGGCGAGACACCTGGAAAACACACGGTGGGCCCCAGTTTTCATTGGCCCTGCCAACCTAAGCACCCTCCCCATTGGGAACTGTAGGCAATCCCCCCCTACCTCGATTACACTTGCAAGTAGGAAGTAAAAAGTACATGGGGGGGATAGGAATTTGCCGTGAGGAGCATGCAACTTTATATCTATGGTGGCCCACCAGTCCTGACCAATATACATGTACTAACGTTGCCCACCAGTCCTGACCAATATACATGTACTAAGGTTATCAGTCAGTTTGGTAACTGAACAGGTTTTTAAAATTTCATCAGCTGATGGATTATGTGAGCTGGTGTAGTGAAGAGCTGCAGCTCTTATTCACTTCTACAGTACTACACTATCTCTCCACTTTTGCACAGCATACATTAAGCACCTCTGTATTTCTTCTCGTTGGCTTAAATGGAGCTTACTGTAATGTTTTGGTGAAAATATATAGTTATCATTAGTCCCTAATGTATAAGATAAATGTTGAGTCTAATTTGATGTATATAATAAATGTTGAATGTAGCACTGAAAAAAATCATTAGAAAATTGTTAAAACAATAGGAAGACAAACTTTGCCGAAGTTAAGAAATTTGTAGGATGCAGACATAGCAAGGCAATCAACACGGTTAAATGAAGACAGTAAGAAAAATAGGTCACAGTAATTGGAGGGGAGGGGTATAAGTGCAATATTCAATATAATTAATTAATGAAAGGCTTGGAAATGCATGGAATAGACTTCCACCAGATGTGTCAAAATAAACTGCGGTATAGACATTTTTAAATACAATATATATATGTTTTAATAGGATTTAGGTTTTAGTTTTTAACTTTTAATTGGCAGATATTTATGGCAAATGCCCCATCCCTTAAAGACAAGTTACAAATAACCCTCATAGCCTGAAGAAATGGACTGGATTAGCATATCCTGTTATCAGGCTACAGGAAATAGGGAAGGAAGGACTTTTAAAATCACAAGACTTCTATTTTAAAGCACAGGAAATTGTAATTTTCATGAGCATAAAATATTCAAGTTAGTTCCTACTTAAAGGAGTAATCACTAGTCAGTACCAGCATTCCAATATAGCTGGCTCCTCTGAGTCTTATGGGGTTTGAAGGAGAAAAAAAGTTATAATTACTGGGGTTGCCAAAACTTAGGCACCCCCCAATGATTTTAATTGCTTTCCTGATAGCCCAGATAGCTGGTGATCCTGTTAGCAGAAAATTGTACCTGCCTGGGGTACTTCTGTACACAGGGCCAGAACTAGGGGTAGGCAGAAGAGGCAGCTGCCTTGGGCGCAACGATTGGGGGGCGCCAGGCAGAAGCCTCTGCTACCTACCCCTAGCCCACTCACTTTAGTCATTGCCCCCACCGCTTGTCATTACGCGGAGGGGGCAATGATCTAGCCGCTAGCGCATGCTAAAGGGGGGAATCAGCGAGGTTGCTGACCGGGTTGCCTAGGGCGCCCGGTCAGCTTGGCCCCCCCCTGTCTGTACAAGCACAATGTTGGGTTCTTATTCTCTGCTTCTTTTTCAGTGGGTGCACAGTAAAGTGAAAAGCCGAACATGAAACAGAAAGCCAACTTTTTAACTAACCTTTTGCCAAATCTTAGGCACCCCCCACTGATTTTAATTGTTTTCCTGATAGCCCAGATAGCTGGTGATCCTGTTACCAGAAAATTGCACCTACCTGGGGTACTTCTGTACAAGCACAATGTTGGGATCTTCTTCTCTGCTTCTTTTCGGTGGGTGCACAGTAAAGTGAAAAGCTGAACATGAAACAGAAAGCCAACTTTTTCACTATCTCTAAACAATGTATAATAAAGGTTCAAATTCAAAAATATAAATATTACAATAGGACCATCTAGGATGTTTTATATAGAAGCATAACCAATAAAAATAGTTAAGATGACTTGTGCCTTTTGGAGGTGGATTCCCCTAGCTTTGTTTGACACCCACAAGCTGACTGAGGTGTCCCACAGAGTGAAAATTTGTTGTTTTATCGCATGTGAAACACGGTGGTCTCATTGCTGTAATCTCATACTGATTATTTGATCTCGGCATGGCACCCATGACAACTGGTGGTTGATACATCTATATACTTTTATGCCATAAGTGACACAATATAACTAAAGCAATAAAGCCTACGTTAACCGCTGTGAATGTAACGTCATAGGACACCATTGTTAACTCCTGCACTTTTTTGACAAAGTCCATGTAGGTCTGAATGTGGTGTACTGTGTTTCCAACTAAGGGAGCTAAGATGTTGGCCACGTATTTAGCGATGTTATAAGTCACAGAGTTAATGCTGCTGACAATTGGCCACAAATGGGCTTCTTCTCTGTGTTATTTTGGGAGTCCATATAGGCATGAAGTGGCATCACCTGGGTATGTGTTGTCGGTACGTGCTAATAAACTGGTGAATTTGTTTATTTGCTTCTCCTTGCCCTTGGCATGTTGAGCAAGTTGCGCCCGCTCTGTGAATTCAACCACTCTTTGCAAAGTCTGCACTGGTAGTTGTGCTGCCAGTCTCTGTTTCACATTATCAGATTTATGAATCCGGACCTCAACTGCAAAGTTAGTCTGTCTCACCCGTTCATTTAACAGTTGTTTCTGGGCTTTCCAAAGGATCACTTTGGCCCTGTGACCTTTAACTGAAGAACCCAGACTTAGGCTGCGTGGTGTGATTCCCTGATATCGGCATTGTAGGTTAAAATGAAGATGCATTCTGTAATCCGCAAGTTTTCTGGTCCTCTCATATTCCCTGATATTACTGATTTTGAACATGGCCTCAGTAATATGATTTTTATGACTTACATGGCAGCCAGCATAATACTTAGAAGTGAAATTATAATAAATGCTCAATTTGCTTTGTGGTACAATTTGTGATAATTGAGATTGACTCCCACAGCTTGAGTGGGCAAAAGAAAACTTTATAAATATTAGAGTTAAGAGTTATGGCTATCTCTGTATTGCTGTTTGTCACAGGAAGGAATTTTAGTTCCCATAGATGTCTGACTTGGAGACTTGCAGCCTGTTGCCATAGGAGGGAGTTGTAGGTCAGTGAAAACCTGGAGAGATGGACAATACTCTGCCAGCAGTAGAAAAGGGGTAGGTCACCTTAAAATGAACTTTTAGGAGCATATTTACGCATTCAAATACATAATGGAGTATCAAGTGTAAATGAGCAAGGGTTTTGGGCTGCCTAAATATCACTAGGCCTCCTTGTGTTTACATACATACACATCATAGGAGATCAAACATGGGTGAGCAAAAGGTGGAAGCTTCCTAACACTTAGGACCGTGACACATGGGGAGATTAGTTGCGCCGTGACAAATCTCCGTTGTCGCAGGCAACTAATCTCCCCGCAATGCGATTCCACCGGCTAGAATGTATATCACTGGTGGGATGGCAAATCTGAGAAATCTAATATAGTTTAAGGGCTCTGGCACACGAGGAGATTTGTCGCCTGCGTTTTTCCCCCCCTGCGCTTTGGCGACAAGTCGCCACAACAATACACACGAAGAGATTTCATGCGAGTTGAGCTCCAGGCCATCTGCTACCCATGATACCACTCAACAGTTACCCCTCCCACATGTTTACTCAAGTCGCTTAGAAAAGGGTCTGTGTGCGATTTGAAACAGCAGGCAATTTGAAGTAGCCTCATATGTTTTGACGCTGGCGATTTCCATTGGTTTAGCATTGGCGTCTTGTCGTTCGTCTTGTCGCCAAATCGCTCTTTTAAAAATCGCCAGTGACAAATCTCCTCGTGTGCCAGAGCCCTAAAGGAGAAGGAAAGATAAAAACTAAGTAAGCTTTATCAGAAAGGTCTATGTAAATACAGCCATAAGCACTCACAGAAAAGTCCTCTATCAAAACAAAACAGAATTTCTTGTCTTCTTTTGTGTGTAAATGTATTTTGTTATCTGACTTCCTCTCAGAAAAATTCTTCATTCCCGAGTCTGCGCAGCTCACTCCTATCTTCCTTCTCCTGCTCATCCCCCCATAAGAATTCATAAGAATTCACCCCCCCTCCCATCAGAATGTGTGATCTATGCTACCAATGGCCAGAGCTGCAGCAGGAAGCAACTGAGACCAAGCTAAAATGGCATCTGCTATCTTAAACAAAGACAGGGAGCTTCTAGGGCTGTTTACTCAGGTATTGTAAAGCTTTCTGCAGAATAAATATAGCATTCTAACTTGCACTAATGTGTTGATATATAAATACAGTGGGAATAAATATAATAAAGCATACTGAAAAAATATACTAAAGTTTACATTAAGTCCTATTACACTGAAGTTTACATAAAGGGGCAGTTTTATTATAAAATTTTAATAAAAGTTTATTCCACAACTGTGTGCTTGGTCAACAAAAAGTTCAACCGACACTAACTTGTTATCTGCACCCGACCCAAATCTCTGTATTAATAGACCCACACCTACCCCACCCCCCTCTGACATCAGGAAAGGCGCAGGATATGTGGGAAAAGTTCAGCCCAAGCCCGCCCGTGACCCTTGGAAACTGTGTGGATGTTGGCCTGTGCGCCTGACCCATACAGGTCCCATGCCGGCCCTGAGAGCAGTCCTCGCCTCCCTCTTAATGCCAGCATAACATCAATAGGTGCTTTTTTGTGATGTAGGTACCACAACACTTTTAAACAACCTGCCTTGCCTTGAACACTTAGGGGCTGATTTACTAAGACACGATTTCGAATCCGAATTGGAAAAATTCCGATTGGAAACGAACATTTTGCGACTTTTTCGTATTTTTTGCGATTTTTTCGGCGTCTTTGCGATTTTTGCGAAAAAACGCGAGTTTTTCGTAGCCATTACGAAAGTTGCGCAAAGTCGCAATTTTTTCGTAGCGTTAAAACTTGCGCGCAAAGTCGCGCCTTTTTCGTAGCGTTAAAACTTAAAAAGCGCAAGTTTTAACGCTACGAAAAAATCGCGACTTTGCGCAACTTTCATGATGGCTACGAAAAACTCACGTTTTTGCGCAAAAATCGTAAAGACGCCGAAAAAATCGCAAAAAATACGAAAAAATCGCAAAATACCGATCATCACGAAAAAAACGCAATCGGACGCATTCGGCCCGTTCGTGGGTTAGTAAATGTGCCCCTTAGGCTACTGAATGAAAAAATTGCTTAGTGCGCTACTGAGCTATTTCCAGATTCTATAGCCCAATATATTTTAGTATTAATTCTTATTGGAGGCAAAACAATACTATTGGCTTTATTTAATGTTTAAATGATTTTTTAGCAGACTTAAGGTATGGAGATCCAAATTATGGAAAGATCCCTTTTCCAGAAAACCCCAGGTCCTGAGCATTGTAGAAAACAGGACCCAGGTCTTATACCTGTAATTATCGTTAAAGGTAAATAAAATCTTATGCCCATTTCACTTTGGATCCTAAATGTATGCTCTTTCAGATCCTAGCAACATGAAATGTAATGCTAGTGTTTCTTTATTAGAGCACTCGATCTATGAATGGAATAGTGGCATGCTATAAGAGCTCCTTGGATGGCACAGGAAATTGGCCAATTTTTCTTACTTCTTCTTATTAAATGTCTACAAAGAGCTTTTATATTAATTCTTTTGTAAAGTCTGTACAAAAAGCACCTTACCCAATTTCCTACAAATAGCTTTTTAATGCAGTGCATCCGTGGAGCCCTTTGTAGTGAAAGTCATTGGGGCTCTCTCCATAAAGAATCAAGATTACAGATGGCCATCAGTGATTGCTGCTGAACGTACATCCAGTCCCTACTGGAAAGTACTTCCATTACCCATTAAACACAGGAAGACAAGCATCAAGGTCAATGCAGTGATGCAAAAGAGAACAATAAAAATTAATATTAAATAGCTACATATATCTATAACTGGAAAGATAAATGTTGACAGCAAAATAATTTATTGCCCTGTAATACATTCACAGTAAGTCACTTAATTATAATGGCATTTACACTGTATAATGGTATTAACATGTTAAATAAAATACATGTGTTATAGCTAGTTAAGACTTTATCAGTGCCCAAATCACAGCAGAAACGGTTCGGTCATGTTGTCTGTATGGCAGATTTATCAATATTTAAAGTTAACTTTTTACTGTGATCTGTGTTTTTTGCATCAAAAATCTTAAATTTCAGTTTCCGAAACTCAAATTTTCAAGATTTATTTAGTGCAAAAAATTCAACTCAAAATTCAAGCTATTTTTCAATTTCAGTTTCTAAGGGACTAATTGGAAATTTGGCAAACCTACTGAAAATAAAGGGTAAATGAGATTTCATTGCATTTGCTTTGTATTGTAATGTTTTGTCAACTTTTCCAGATTAGAGTTTTTAATAAATAAGCACATATTTCAATAATGCTTAAATTCCAGTTTTGATAAATCTGTCCATATGTGTCTATTTCTGCCTTTCTTCCAGAGGGACTGGGGTGCCACCTGCCACTGGAAGGAACAGAGGGAGCCTTTGTCCAACCATCTGAGAGACTGAGTGTCTAAGGAATTGAGAGGAAAGGCAGAAGGCTGAGCAATGCCCCCACTTTTACTACCCACCTTTTTCAGCAGATCTAATAGAGCCAGCCATTTAGGTATTTCAGGCCTATATGATGTAAGGGAACATTTGAGCTCCTCACTGTACCCCTTGTCAAATGGGGACATTCTGGTGGCTATTTTGCAGATGGTGATGCCAAATGACCACCAATTGACTGCTGCATTGTTTGGCTTCTTCTGTGGGATATTGAAAGAAAAAAAAACACTTAAAGGACAATGAAAGGTTAATATAAATTAAAAGTAAGTCTAAAGGCATTCTTTTTAAGTACTTACTGCATATCTAAATTCCCAGATCCCTGCTTGCTTCTCTGAGATATGGTGCTGAAATCTCTCTCCCCTTCCTGTAGGTGCCAGCGGCAGCCTTCCTATTCTCTGAGCATGTGTGTAACTTGATCCTGTCTCCTGTTCTGAGCTACACATGCCCACCAGCCAATCAGAAGCGGATCTGGCAGAGGGGAGGGGGGGAGGGAATGAAACACATGTGCAGTATGAAGCAAGGAGGGAAAGGAAGGGAGAATACCTTTTTAGAGATGGCTGCCTGTTCTAGAAAATGTGAAGTAAGTGTGACTGAGTAAATATTTGATTAGGTGAGCCAAAAGTGTGGCGTTTTACTAAACAATAGGAGGAATATTGGGCAGTATGCTTTTTAGATTTTGACTTGCATTCTCCTTTAAGTTAAATATGTCCCCTTCTACATATTCCATACAGAACATGGTGTGTACAGAGTTGCCATGTAAACTGCATGTGGCCCATTAAGGTCTTTATGAGTAGAAACTCATTTCTTACCTCTGGGGGCATGTATCCCGGAGTTCCGGCACAGCCAGTGATGGTATCATTGTTGAATATGTTTTGTATGGCCAGGCCAAAGTCCGAGATCCTAACATGGCCTTTGTGATCCAACAGAATGTTTAGGGGTTTTAAGTCTCTGTAATGTAGAGATTAAAGGAGTTACATAGAAGAAGACAAGGACTGCTGATTTGCAGAGCAACCTGTTTGTGGCCTCTGCTGTAGAATGTTACAGAGATGAAGAAATCTATACTGACCGATGGATGATCCCCATGCCATGCAGGAACTGCAGACTGCATATCATCTCCGCTGAATGGAACCTTTTAAACAGGGAAATAATGGTTAACTACATGAAGACTATCCTATAATGCACTACCTTTCTATTAAGTTAATTAAAAATAATTGACTACTTAATGTAAAAATGTTCCCATTCATGAATTTCCTGATGTGTTTATGAAGAATAATTAGTATGTCAAATAATATTAAATTCTACCATGGATGTTGTGATTTTTTTTACCCTCTCTGTTGGCTGATATTTTAGATACTTATCTGCACTTATTTTTTGGATATTGTATTCACATATATCTACTACTCCATATTGTTTTTTCTATGTTTTTACATTGCTGTAATGCTTCTCTTAAACCTGTTGTATATAGAGGACACTGTCTCTTTAAGACCTTATTCTTTTTTTTTCCTGTGTTTTCACCTATTGACTGTCTAACATTTAAATGCCCACATCCTGCAGTATGGACCTAAAGCATAAATAATGTAGGGCGTATGGAGATATTAATGATTTCAATATTGTAAATAAAATTTTATTTTTGTGGAGTCCCTCAGTGCCTGAGAACCGTTTTTTTGCTGTTTGTGTTTAATACATTAGTCCCATAGGTTTAACTTCTCTTCCTTCCCCACAACTGTTCACCTCAATTCTGGCCCCTCCCTCCCACCCATCCATTATTTTTTTATCTGCTCCCTCCTTCCATCCATTTTCCTTTTCTTTCTCCCCGCGTTCCCATAAACTTTAACCTTTATTGGAACCCTTTTGGTTCCTGTCATTTTGCCCACCGATAGTTGCCATAGCAGATCAGACAATGATAGGCAATGATAGAGAGCAGCAGTAGGCAAGGGGGGGGGATAGTGGAGGACAAGACAGGATGAAAACGGTGGCAAACAGTTGTGCTAGGGGGATTGCCGTGGGAAGATAGGTGGGTAGGCTCACTCTCATAACAATTTGGTATACACAATGATAAATGTTATAGGTGATATGTAGCCCTATGGTGAAATAATGGATTAATTAATATTGATGGGAAATATCCTTGAGACTGGGAAACATTGGACAATCCTCTGGTACTTGGCAGGTTGGTCCAACACTGCATCTATGGGGCTAAATGGCAATACTGAGACAAAGTTGTACCTGAGTTTGAAAATCGGCAGTGCCTTGGCAAAGGAATGGGCACCCTCTGGAGACCCTCAGCACTTGTGCCTCGGTGTTAATGTGCTCGTAGTTTTCTTAATAGATTTTATCGCCACATATGGCTCTGCATCTCCACGCTTGGCGAGCATTACCTGAGAAAGGCAAGAAAAACATAAATATATATTACTAAGGTGCAGATTTATTAAAATGTGTTATTAAAAGCTTAATACATAAAAACTCACACATTCTATTTATTCCTATAAGATCTTTAGAAGCATATTTATCAAGTAGTGAACTTTAACTTTCACCCGTTGATAAATACGCTTCTAAAAATCCCACAGAAATGAACAGAACAAGAGTGAGTTTTTATGTTTTAAACTCTAAAGTCACATTTTGCTAAATCTGCTCCTATGTGTTTAGAGCGCTATGATGGAAAACACATTGATATATAGTTGGAAATTCAGTTTTGGACTTTGTTTCTTTTGCACAGTTAGGATTTAAACCCTACACAAACAGCTGCGCCTAATAAGAAACAATCACTAACTTTGCCAAATTCTCCTTTTCCCAGCACAGAAAAGATGGAGTAATTGGAGATGCTGAGTGGGTCAGGCCTTGAAGATTGAGCTGCTGGTCTCTCCGTATCAGCTTCTCATAGTGGGGAAAACAGATTTTATTTATAGTTTATGCAATAATAATAGTTGATATAACACTACTAGAATTCTTTAGACACAACTTTTAACATTATTTATTATATTTGCTTCTGCTATATACTGCACTTCAAAAACAAATGTGTCTGTCATTTTACATAGTTATATAAGAGATGCTCCGCGTTTTAGTTATTTCCATGGCAGTACAGAACTTTTGTATAAAAAAAAATGTCATCGAAATTTCATCAATTTAACCCTCTGAGTGCCAGCTGGTTTCCACGCAGGTCAATATTTTAAAATTGAGTTATTGAATCTGGGCAACATTAGTTGTGCTTATTATTTATGTGGGGATAATCTGAAGTACACCAAGAGAGCCCCCTTATAGTTGATATAAGTTAGTGCGCACGGGTAAACAGTGCCTTTTATAACATATGGGAGATAGGTGCTAAATTACAAAAATGCTCTATGCTGCCCGTGTGTGCCATACTCTGCCTGACCTATGCTGCCTGTGTGTACCATACTCTACCTGCCCTATGCTGCCTGTGTGTGCCATACTCTGCCTGCCCTATGCTGCCTGTGTGTGCCATACTCTGCCTGCCCTATGCTGCCTGTGTGTGCCATACTCTGCCTGCCCTATGCTGCCTGTGTGTGCCATACTCTGCCTGCCCTATGCTGCCTGTGTGTGCCATACTCTGCCTGCCCTCCCCTGTCTGTGTGTGCTATACTCTGCCTGCCCTCCCCTGTCTGTGTGTGTCATATTCTGCCTGCCCTTCCCTGTCTGTGTGTGCCACACACACAGGCAGCATAGGGCCGGCACACAGTGGCACAATGTTGGCTGCCTGAGGTGTGAACATGTGAACATCCACACCTCATTTATACCTCCCAACATTTGGAAAATGGAAAGAGGGACAAAAAGGAATGCCGCAATTTTTTTTTACCAAGTCTATTTTTGCGACCACACCCCCTAAATACCACTCCCATTTTACTAAATTTGGCAGGTTATTTAAAGTTTGATCACATTTCTGGGGGTCATTTCATGTGTTATTACAGTTTTGCTAAAAAGCTGAAATTTTAAGCTGCAAGACTCATTTCTCCCAATTGTATCTCAGTGCAGGTGTAGCTTGTTAAGTTTCTGGGCTCTCTGTCAAAAGCTACTTATTTAATTAATTCTGAGAAACAATGTATCTAAGTGCAGGTGTAAATTTGTATCTTTTTTAGCATTCAGTGCAGGAGATCAAAGGGAAATGAGGGACTCTTCAGGAAGAATCCAGGACTGTGGGTTGAGCTGTTAAAAGAGGGACTGTCCCTTGAAAATCAGGACAGTTGGAGGTATGAATATCATGAGGCAATTATTATTTTTGGTAAGTACATTTACTCACCTTTTTTGAGGTGAGTAAAGAAGTCTGTTTTATCATAAAGATTGTCTGTCTTCCAAAAAAATGTTTTTATCCTTCCTGGCAGCATCAAAAGGCAAAATACATATAATAAGCATTTTATGCATCAAAGAGCTGAGCAGGGCTGAGGTTTCTTAACCAAAGCAAAATCAGCAATGAAAGTGGACCTGCATAATTTAGTTCAGAAATGCATAGAAATACTGCAAGATTTATTAACGCAATTATGAATAAAATATAGACAGCATAGAAGCTGCTCAGGAAGCAATTTTAACATTTTGCTTTTGCGGCAGCTTTAAAGGCTAGAAGGGTCATTTTACAAATGGAGTACAAAATGTTTCAGAACAAAAAAAAAACCCCATGAAACCCAGGTGTAAACCATTTCAAGAGAAAATTAAGGAAGAATTAAATGATTCTCTTTTTTAGTGTGCAGGTAATTGAGAAAATGGCCCCATAGCTAAATGAGGAGAGACAAATGCAGGAATATTGTTCAATACCACTTTCTTCTCATATATATTTAGTTTATACCCCACCCTCATTTATTCTCTGCCAGTTGATACAAATCAGTCAGCACTATGTGCACCACCTGTGCCATAGATATCAATGGGAAACAGTGATTGATGGAGAGGGATATACAGTATAGACTGCTGCTGTTTTCCAACCAGTGGCAGCAGCAGTAAAAAAGTCCTATGTGGCATTAGCCTTATGCCATTCAGCTTGATGTTTTGCACAAGAATCTCTAGGCACCACTATGACTAGGAGACCTAGTAGTAACAGAATAAGCAAAGGACCATCTTTCATTCTATCATATATCTTCCCTGCCTCATTGTGCACCATGTTTAAATGGATGCATTCCAGTTGAATGTAGTCTCAGCTTGGAATAAAGTCTTACCTCCATGTGTACACATACCCTGAAGCTAGTGTCACTGAACACCATTTGCAAATGAACTAAAACAGCTGAAGCCATTATTTTTTTCAGAGTTATGCATCTATAAACCATGACAAGGAGAAGAATTTCTCTTTTTATTAGACACCATTACATGAACAGATCAACATCTAGGTAGGGGTGTTTCTTAGCTCCATGCCATCTAAGGTGGCTGGAATAATGGCACTCTGCACTAAAACAGACTAATTTCTGCTTAAAAAACTGTACAGGACATTTTCCTCTTTACAGGTGATGCTGCTAATGTAAATATGATATAATATTTGTATTGTAGTAGTAGTACATATGGTTTATCACATATAAAAGTTCCTTGACTGACAGATAAAATAGTTCAACAATGACAATTTCATGTCTGGGGCTATAATCATCTATTATTTTGTCCTGTCTGCTATTGTGTACCTGAATTTCAGAAAACAAAACCATAAAGAAGATGTTTGTAGATTTATTGACATGTGTAGTGGATACTAATATCTTAGTAATAACCATCACAAATTTCAGACCAACTAAATTAATGCCATGAAGAATGAAGTGAAATTTTTAAAGGTGACATTGCAGATGGTTATTCTAGCAGGATTTTGATACAGTGGAGGAAGAGTACAATATGAGTGTGGTTACCAGGCTACCTAGCACAATTGCAGAACATTCACTAACTGCATGGATTCATTCCTATTATTTTGAAGTTGGGGGAGATTTGACCACTAATTTACCATAGAACTGTGTTTGAAACCATGAGTCATTTTTATGGAGCACAAAAACATGCAGCCATATGTTCCATGTTCAGCTGTGCATGCAAGTTACACCAGCAATGCATACACAAAGATTATGGAGCTCACAGAAACTTTTGTAGTACTTTCTAAGACCCATGAACTGGACCTGGCCTACAATTAATGGCAGCATTGGGTTGTGCATCATGGATCCCTTTCATAATGCATTGGGCGAGATATATGTAAAAAAAAAAGTGAAGCCTGAGCTTGCCACAGCCTGCCACAATGAAATTCTGCTTTTCTCTATTCACTTAGTTATCAAAGGGTAAAGGTGAGTGTCATGCCATTGGTAACTCTACTGCATAAAATTACATAGACAGTGGTGGAATTTCACTCTGTTGTAGCTGGGAGATAAGTATGCTCCATTGTTACTTAGTAGTAACAGTTAAATGGAAATGCTGAAAAAAGATCAGGAGCTAAACTACAATTGTAACATCAGATTCAGATGCCATGGAGGACAGCAGCTCTGATCACAGTGTGGAGTTAGGTGTCCTTAAATGCAACTTGACACCCTACCTGTGCGTTCTCCCTCACCAAAATTTAAGGCATTGGGTGTTAGTTTGGTTTTCTGTGAACCTGCAAATGATTTTAGCATTTACTAGGGAACCATTGTCCACTTTTTAAATTTTTTGAGTTTGTGACCATGTTAATGTAGCTGTTGCTTTGCCTAGACTTCCATTGTCTATAACATCATCAATGTTTCCCTTCATTGAGCACAATTCACCAGATACAGTAAGGTTATAGCTTCAGCTTTCTACCAGGACACATATACCCACAAATGGTCAATAATTCCTTTGAAGCTGGTTCAGTGTTTGGGATTTTGAATAATTGGATGGGATCCATTTTCCTGGCACAAAAACTGCCAAATGACTTTCATAAACAAGACACTTAAAATTACCATCCAGCACACATCAAAATGTAAATCAACTTATTAGATTTATAACCATGGATACACGGTGTAGCGTTTTCTTTGAAAATAAAATGAACATTGCTATTAATTCAAATTTGACTAGAAGTGCGACAGATAAAAGCACAGAAAAATATGTGTTCATTAGAAAAGCTGTGGGAACATGAGTCTGGGAGTCTTTGAGTCATTCCTGCATTCTATTCTCATCCTTGTGAAACAAGTTAAAAATACTCCCTTGGAAGTAAGATGCATATTCATTAAAGCTGTAATCTCCTGCTACGATTTTTTTAATATCATATGTAATGCAATGGTTTTGATGAATTTAGTGACATTTTTCAATGAACCAAATGTGGCATCTCTCTAATAATGCATAGACATAGGTTATTTGTCAGTTATTCTACCTGTATGTGCTTATATTGATTTAGGATTTATGGCAAGATGAGCTTACACTGATAGTATGTGTATATGCCTTGACACAATTGTTCAGTTATAGGGGAAAAAAGCTTGATGCTACTATCACCCCTCCAAGCAAAAGAATGGGCAGCGTTATTAGAGGCAAAGATAAGGGTCACTCACTGAACCTATTAGTAGCCTATCAGATTAAACTATATCTACCAAGATCTAACAAGAAGTTTGTTTCAGTATTCTACCTTCAATAGACGAGTACACTAATTATCCTTTTGGTGATATCAGTTCCAGTGTTCTGTTCTGCTCTTCACTAGTGTAGAGCCAATGTCCCTGCAGATACATTATACTCGAGGCTTGCTTTATCAAAGGCCAACATTACATTTTTAAAAAAAATTTCAACCAAAAAATCCCACTCCCACTGACTGAATTGTTCAGTATTAAACATTTTTTGTCACAGCTTTCCACTGACCTTTTATTCTCAACAAAAAATGTTGGTGCTGCTCATACCTTCAGACATCCTTTCAAAGCAATGGGTGCCTTTTGTTTAAATTGAAATCTTTCTACCCCTCCACTTACTTGAGAACTCTCAAGTTCCTTTACCTTTAAAGTCTATGGCAACTTTGCCCACTGCGAGAATAATTTTCTTGGGAAAATTCAGACAACAAATGATAAATTCCCTAAATGCAAATACAATAAATAAATAAAATCATTAAATGCTCAGTGACAGCCAGCATGAATAATATTAATCAAAACATTTTGTGCACTTAGTTGCTTCAGAGTGTAAGAAAGGAAATCTTATTCAAACAGAGCAGCAAGCACCACACAGATTAATAAAACACAATGAACCTATAAAAGTTTTCAGAACTAAATAAATAGTTTCATTTAATCTCCTTGTCTTTGAAAAAGATGTTTCAATATCTAACCATTAAGGCACAGCATATGTCACAACAACAAACAACATTCCAGGTAAGCAGTGGTACTTTTGGGAATGCACTATAAAAATAAAATGTTCTCACTGTCTGATGGGTATTCATTAGCAGCGTATGGAACTCTGATAGCTGCCTTGGTTGAAAGGAGCATATTTGTATGCCACTGGCAAGATATTGCAACATTTGTTTTGAACATATAATTGCTATATGACTACAAAGGCTGAGCAGAAATCATTTTTCCCCATGTGCAGCTTTGCCAATCTCAATTAAAATGCTGATTTTACATCCATAATTACAGACATGATTTATCCCAGGAAAAACAGTTGAGTGTTGGAATAAAAAAAAAAAACCCAAAAAGAAACAGTATTATATAAAGTTATTGTAACATCTATTCTCATGTACTGTGTACAGTAATTATGAGTTAAGATACAAAATTAAGTCATACAATGGTTTACAATATACATAGTACAGAATGCTTATCTATTTAGCCATACTTGTATATGTACAGAATACAGTATATACTTTGGGCCCATCCTTGTAATCCACCACTTTTAACTATACTAGAGATTTATAAAAAATTGTAATTAAAGCTGCCCTGCTAGAGTGTCCCCATAATATCCAAAGTAGCAAATTCATTCCAACTAATTATTGTATTGTATTGATAATTGATATTTTCTGCTTTGGGCCCCATGGAGACAGCCCCTCTGTCATACATTGTGATTCGCTATATTGGGAAATCATCTGTGACAATACCTGGCATTTTACTGTAGCAATAAAAGGTGCAAAGTGTGCTACAGGTCTAGTCAACTATAGCAACCAATCAGCTGGAAGCATTTACTATTCACATATTCAAAAGCAACATATTGGTTAATATCGTTTATTTAACCATGGGCCTTTCATTACATTTGGCGGGCAAACACAGCATTTGAACCCAACCCCTGCTTGAAGCCTAGGACCAATGTTAGACTGGGGTGTCCAGGGCCCACTAGGGCTGCCACCACAAGGGCCCCCACCCCAGTTCTAAACTTCCCAAACCACAGGTGCGTCTCCTCCAGGTTTCCCCCCTCTAGTGCTTGCCATGTTACTCTGCGTCGTGACTCACACATTAGGTTTTTTAACTTGCGTCACATTCTTAGAGGTGGGGGTGGAGAGCTAAGTTGCTGGCAGGATATGGGACTGGGTTGATGGGGCCTACAATGGCCAAGGCCCATTTAATTTTTTTGCCAATTTCCCACCGGCCCCGTCCAACCCTGCCAGGGTGGTTTTGGTGCTGTCAGGTGGGGATAGTTTGGGAATGCCAACACGTTTCTAAATGTTGCCAAATTAATTGGAAGAAATGGCAGAAAAAGAGAATTTAACCACTGCTGTTCTCCCTTAGTGGTTGTATGATTCTGCATGTGCCACACACATTAGCCTTAGAATAAGAAAGACAGGTGATTGCTTGTATTGATATGTCTGTAAAAGAAATTACCAAACAGACAGATGTTTTTATTAAATTGTCTAAGAATTCTAAAAGCATTGATTTTGAGTATTATCTTCTTGCACAATTTTTATTTTTTCAGAAATAATTTGTCAGTTTTATCAATGCATTACAATATCAGCAGGGCAAAATCAGTGTATTTGTTTAATTTACTGCTTTTACCGGGCTCTATGCTTTTTAAACATTTATTGATATATGAACATTTATTGATTTTTTGAATATTTAAGACATTATTCAACCCTTATTTTTTGGCATAATGAGCAGAAAAGATTCCATGTATGTTTTGCAGTCTTGATTTAATCAGGGTGTATCAACATTATTCCTTCTTACATTATGGTCTCACACCGGTACTAGTAAAAATAAGCAGAAAGAAGAAACAGCAGCCACCGCAGTAGTTCTTAGTTTTTACATATTCCAAAAGGAAATGATTTCATTTACAATTCCATTGTTATAGACTGGCTTGAAAATGCCATTTATATGACAGAATTGGTTACTGCCAATGGCATATTTATATAATTTTTTTCCCTAATTAAAAAAAACACAATTCTAAGGGACTGATATGAATTTATTAAAAGAGGTGCTTTCAGTGTTATTTGTGAATGTAATTGCTATTGAAAACAGCATTTGCTTAACTACTAATTATGACTTTTGAAACAATGTTGCAAAAGCCTGTCTCCCCCCTAGACAGATCTGTCAATCTGGTATATTACATTGTTTTAAAAGCCAAAGCCCCCAGGGCAGGGAATAAAAAAGGGACAAACAGTGCTTTTAACAGCAAAATTCGTACAACCATGATACAAACTCTCCCGCTGCCCTCCCTCCCCAGATAACGGTAAAAGAAAGTATAAGGTGCGCGTATGTGGGATGAAGAAGCTGGTGGTGGTTGAGCGGACTGGCGGCGGGGGTCTAAGAGGGTGTGTGGGGGCCCCTGGGGTAGCAGCCCCGGTGGGCCTTGCACACCACAGTGCAACCCTGGTTAAAAAAATGACAGCAGAGAGCAGCCTTATACAAAAGAGAGTGCAAGTAACTTGGCAGGTGTTCCAACATTGTTATGACTATGTTTTTGGAAAATAAATTTAGAATGGGTCACTGAAGCAAAGTATTAATATAGATATTATAAAGGAAAAAGAAAGCTTTACATATGGCTCTATGTCTCGAAGAGAGGAGGGAGGAGAGAGTGGAAGAGAGATGCAAGAAACAGCCATAAGAGCAAGGGCAAAGCAGCTGAGAAACATGAGAGAAAGGACTAAAGGATGACAGGATGCATAAATGAGAAAGGGGAAGAAGTGAGGAAGGAGAAAAGAGAAGTGGTAAAGCAACAATACTTAGATAGAGAAAAGATGGGAGAGATTATGAGAAATAGAACAGCATAAAAATTAGAGCAGGAAGGGCAAACAAAGTGAACAGAGCAGATGGGGAATGGGAAGAGCTAATTTTAATGGGTAAAAGAGAGTATAAAAATCCAGATGGATTAGATAGAGAAAAGGGAAGAATAAAGTGAATGGTGCAGAAGGCTGGTAACAATGAAAGTGGTTCATCTGAAAAGGGACAGCAAAAAACACGTCAGAACAGGTAATGAATGGGTTAAAAACCAATGCAATATGAAATCAGACAGAGACCAAAGGCAAATAGGACAGGACTCTTGGCAGAGCAAAGACACTGATAGGAGTGCTAGGGGTTTATACAAAAATCTGATCCTAATACAATATAGCAGTATCAGAGGTGACAGGGCAAACTCACTGATCCTTTGCAATCTCTCTGTCTCACATACACACACACACACACCTGTCCAGCTGTTGGTACAGGGCTCTGTTTCCTCTGTTTGACCCTATTCATGTTGTCCCTCTGTCTTTTGAAAAAATTGCAGCCCAAAAATAAATGCCTATGTGCCCACAAACTGAAGCCTCAGTGACCCATTAGGGCATTATGAATGTGACACTGCAGTAATGAACAAGACCACATATCACCACAAAGGCCTGGTATGGAACGGCACAAATGGCACCTAGAATTAAGAATATTGTTGTGCAAACCCTTTATAAAGGGGTACCACGATGTATGAGACAGTGGCAAAACGTATGTGAATCTAATTGTATTTCATAGCTCTCTGCCTTACTGTGATCCATAGACTGTCAACACCCACATGTATCACAGACTGGAAAGATCCAAGTGATGAATCAGCTCTTTGATCCTACCCAAGCTACATGATTTATTCTACTGTGAGCATCCCTGTGCTCTGTACTGAAATACACAGAATCGTACATAGCTCTTGCTCTGCCCCATTAAATATATATCATACATAGCACTTACTCTGATCTACTCGCATGAACACTGATTGGCTCATTCCATATTCATAAGAGAATTCATTTCTTACATTTGGGTAAATTGGAGAGTAGGAAGGTACATTTTTTTCTGCAATACCCAAGCAAAGACATCTGTAAATCCTTCAGCAGCAAAGCTAATGCAAGGGTATTGCTTGGTTAGAATAAGAATCATGGTAATATTGGTTTCATTTGCTCATTGATTTCCTCCTTGGTTGCAATGACTGTGCAACAATTAGCTTTCAGGATTTAACTCTTAAATGTCACTTTGTAGAAGATCTCCATGCTCCATCTAAGTTTGTTATCTTTTACATGAGGTATTGTTCATCAATTAAAGTGCTTTTCTTAGTACTTAGACTCTGTACATTTACTTCATACTGCAATTTTCTTTTTTTTTTCAATTGAAAAATTGGTCATTGAGGCTCCACAGCACAATCTCTTTGTGGCCCTCACACCCCTGACACTTTGAAAAAGTAGTCTGTTTTGTGCACATAAAGTGACATTGCGCATCAGACTGGAACCCTACTGGCTCCTCTCTGTTCCTCTGTTCTCTGTTATTTATAAAATAGACAGCAGAGAAAATTAAAGCTGGACAAATAAAGGGTAATTTAGTGCATTGTGCAAAATGCAGCTTTGTCCACAATTTGCCATGTTTTTTTTTTACCTAAATGCAGCATTTTATTCCTTACAATTCCAGTGTAATTGCAGCCGTGAGGGTGGATTGGTATTTGAACCAAATACTGCTCAATGTGCGAAAACATGAACGTTTTCAGAATGCAATCCTTTCTGGTACCTGGTGTTAAAATTGCTTCTGGGTGTGATTGTGTGTGTCAATATGCACACTTTTGCACAATTTAGAACAGGAGATGGGACAGAAGAACCAGCACACAAGCACCTTTAACCATTTCAATCCCTGCCCCTGTGGAGCTTACAGTCTAAGGTTCCTACCATCTTCACTAACACTATTTTGCAGTGCCCAAAGAAACTATGGTAACAAGAGGGAACCCACATAGATAGAGAGAGCACACACAAATTCCTTGTAGGTGGTACCAAGGTTGGCAACAAATTTAGCATCCCAGTAAGGCAATAGTGAGACACTGTGCATGATGACATCTGTCTGTGTGGTGAGGCTTGATATGGTCTTGGTCCCCCTAAACATTGTGTGACAATGTCCTTTATGACAATGTCCTTTAGACCGATTTGGAAGCTTATCTGCCCGTGTATGGGCACCACCGATGGGCCTCCCCATCCCCCCGACATGTGGCCTGAAATCGGGCAGGTTTGATTTTCTGTCAGATCGGGGGCCACATTGATCTGATAGAGCATCATCCCGCCAAATTACTAGTTATGTTGAATGCGCTATGGCTAACTCAAAGCACATTGTGATGCTAATAGTCCCTGACAGGCAAGTATAGGCTTGGGTTTCTAGTTCATGAAAATAGATTTTACCATTTTGAACATTAGTTTTAGCCTGTGCAAACCCTCTTTTTTCCTTATAATGCAAATTCACTGATGCCATTGGCATTAGCTGGGAACTTCAATACAGTACCCCCGTAGGTCAGAGTATTGCATTCAGCTAATCTGCAACTGGCCAGGCTCTAATATGCATACCAAGGAGACAAATATACTTGTAGAGGAATTAGTTCACAGAGGGTACAACTAATTGTATATGACTTCTGGAACTCGTTGTGAAGGTAACACTCTCATATTTTGGCCCAACTTAGGGCATAATGAATACAAAATGCTAATTTAGGACATGACATGCTCCTCCAGTCTGTATAATTAACTAGATAAACTAGTTAAAATGCCAGGGTTCAAAACTACTAAACTGTACATATTATGTGGATTTTCTGTGAGCTAAGAAAAACAGAATTATTCTTCAGTAAGCAGTTACCAGTGTTCTATTGAAATGGGTCTGATAATTAGGAATCATGTCTGGCTTACACGGTTTCATAGCAGGGGAACACTACAATCTCTACAGAGTGCTAGATCATTATTTGATATCAGCTGTCATTTCATATCACTGGGAAACACGGCAGACAATCAAAGCACACAGCAGCAAACAGAGCTCATTGACACAAGCCAATATAATGCAAAGCAAAGAAAAAGAGCTATTCCAGCCAACAAATCCACTTGGAAGCAAAGCATTAACAAAAATTACTGCCAGCACTGCCACATGTCCTTTGTCTTATTTTACATTTCAAAACATTTCTCTTTGTCCTCTAATCTTGTCTTAGCAGCGTTCAGCATTCTTCATACCTTTCTGCATCTAAGGCAACGATTAAAGCAGGGTTTTTCTCTTCTATAAAATTACAATCACAATGCAACACAAAAATTGCTTAAACCGGCTGAGGCTTTCACTGCAGGAGTGCAAAATTACAAGGGGGTTTGGAAAGCTTTCGCAGAGTCCAATAATGGTTCATTTTCTATAGTTTATGCTGTTTATAAACAAATGAATAATGTCAATTTATTGTCTGAGCTTTAAAAATGAAAGCACAAGATTTCTACTGAAATGAAAAAATGGTTTTATTAAAATACTCTAACAGGTTCCTTGAATATAACTATATTACTAATATAATGGGTTGGTTGAACCTCCATATTTGGACACTGGAACTGTGGGCATGGTTTCTCTGCACAGCCAGGCATGCTTATGGATAGAAGGTGCTGTTAGACTCCAAGTGACTCCCATAGAAATAGAGAGTGACCCCCCCATGCTGAAGCGGATTCCAACTCCCTCCCTTTAACAAGCTTGCTATATTTGTCAGCATCTCTGTCTTAGTAGATAGCCACAACCCATTGAGGCACAGTGGCATCTCCAGTATACTGGGCAGTATTGGGAAGTTGCTGCAGAGGGGAATACTTTGCTCATAAGTCCTGCCCACTCAGTGATAGTTTGTTATAGCCAGTGCAGGCTTATTTAGTTACCAGTTTATTACCTGTTGGTAGTTATTGTAGATGTAGACAGCTGGGGTGGCACTAAGACATTTATAAAGGGCTACTACACAAAATTAATATATGCTAGAAAAAAGTCTTGTGAACTATACATGGTGCAGGGGAGTAACTTTGGTAGCCCAGCCCCCTATTTGAAAATCAACCCCTCTTTTCCAGAGAAAACAACCCCAACCTCGACAGTCTAACCTCATAGTTTAAATCTTCCATCCCCTTAACCAGTTTAGTTGCACGTCTCTGCACTCTCTCCAGCTCATTAATATCCTTCTTAAGGACTGGAGCCCAAAACTGCACTGCATACTCAAGGTGAGGCCTTACCAGGGACCTATAAAGGGGCAAAATTATGTTCTCATCCCTTGAGTCAATGCCCTTTTTATACAAGACAGCACTTTATTTGCTTTAGTAGCCACAGAATGACACTGCCTGGAATTAGACAACTTGTTATCAACAAAAACCCCTAGATCCTTCTCCATTAAGGATACCCCCAACACACTACCATTCAGTAGATAGTTTGCGTTTATATTATTTCTACCAAAGTGCATAACTTTGCACTTATCAACATTGAACCTCATTTTCCAGTTTGCTGCCCAGTTATCTAATTTTGTCAAATCGCTCTGCAAAGCGGCAGCATCCTGCATGGAACTTATAGTTTTGCACAATTTAGTGTCATCAGCAAAAATAGAAACAATACTGTCTATGCCCACCTCCAGGTCATTAATAAACAAGTTAAACAGCAAAGGCCCAAGGACTGACCCCTGCGGTACTCCACTAACCACACTGGTCCAATTAGAAAATGTTCCATTTACCACCACTCTTTGTACTCTATCCTTCAGCCAGTTCTCTATCCAATTACAAATATTATGTTCTAGGCCAATATTCCTTAATTTGATCATTAACCTTCTGTGAGGTACTGTATCAAACGCTTTAGCAAAGTCCAAGTAGATGACATCAACTGCCATTCCAGCATCAAGGTTCCTACTCACCTCCTCATAAAAGGCAACTAAATTAGTCTGGCAAGATCTGTTACGCATAAAACCATGCTGGCACAAACTAATAGTATTGTGAACTGCAATGTATTCAAGTACCCTATCCCTTATTACCCCTTCCAAAAGTTTTCCTACTACTGATGTCAGACTAACAGGCCTATCTATGGATTATTATCTGGCAAATTACCTGGGCAAAGTTTATGCCTTTTACTACCTATGGGGCTATGTCTCATATCTATCTATCTATCTATCTATCTATCTATCTATCTATCTATCTATCTATCTATCTATCATCATCATCTATCTATCTATCTATCATCTATCTATCATCTATCTATCTATCATCTATCTATCATCTATCTATCATCTATCATCTATCTATCTATCTATCTATCTATCTGTCTATTACATTACTTGCTAAACCTGATCACTAATTTACTTCCTACTCCTTTTCTTCTATCTACACTAGTATTTATTGTATTTGGAAGGGGCCACAATTAATCTTTTACAGTAATTACTAATAATGTTCCTATGATAGCTACCATTTATCATCTTTATGAAATTGAAAGGATTGAAAGTGCCAGTAGCAAAGTAAGTACATTCTCATATAGTATAGGGTGATGTACTAAAATCAAACTAGAGATTATTTAACTGTTAACTGCATGAACACGGTGATGACTAAAGCCATATAGCTCCTCTCTCCCACACACCTTTACCAGGTTTGCTGGAGAATAAATAAGTGTTAACACATGCAATTCACTTGAAATTACAAATTCTATATCCATTGTAAAAATCCCAAATTGGGGGTAATTTTTCAACACTGGGCAAATTTGCCTGTGGGCAGTAACCCATGCACACCAACCAAATTGTGATATTCATTGTTCTACCTGCAGCTGGCTGAAAAAAAGCTAATCACTAATTGGTTGCCATGGGTTACTGCACATGAGTAAATTTGCCCAGTGTTGATAAATGAGCCCTAAGCCTCTCTTTGGATAGGAGTGGATTTACAGTACTGAAGCAGAAATATTGATCTTGTGTTTTTTCCACTGGCAATAATAAAAGGGTAAGCTCCCTTCAGTAGGTGTAAATATTGTAAAGTCTCTTGTTAGTTATTTACATGTCAATAATGTGCCTTTATTTCTATAAATAAGACACCACTATCGTACCACTATGTGACATTGCGTGTGTGTGAATTTCTATGGCCCTATAAAATTCATATTTGGGCAAAATATGACATATACTAGAGCAAATATATCGAGTGCTTATGGCATTTATGCTTAAACCTATATTGAACAGAAACCTCCTGGAAACAAGAGAACATGATGTCTTGTATAATATATTTCATGAAATTACATGATGTGATGAAGCTTTCACGGCACAAGGAAAGCATCATTCATCAAACAATGAAAACAAATGCTAAAACAGGCATCCTTCTGTTAGACAGTACAATACAGGCATTTATAAACACAATATGTTTTATTGCCGCTGACAATAACCTGCGATTTAACTCTATATTACTTAATCAAGTCGCTCGGTGAATAGAAACACTGATATTTTTTGTAATGTACTGAAATTAATTTGCACTTCAAAGTGTGAACTACTGAATATTTCAGTGTATTATAGTGAGAAAACAATTTCACCTTTCATTGACTGGATGCCGCGTGCTCCGCACATTCACAATATGTTGTAATTCTAAAATAGGGACGACAATCTTCACAGTTAACTAACACATTTATTTATAAAGCAGACATCTACGTAGATAGACCCATGACTGTGCGTGTATTCCTTAAATTAGATTTAGCAAAATTAAAAAGGGGCTAGGTTTCAGCCATAATGGAAAAACATATGTTCAGAGAAAAAAAAACGCATATTGCAGTGCTGGTTTAGGGTTCAGAAAAATTTTAGTCCAGTTTCAAGCCACAAGCAATGAACAGGCAGTTAACATGGAAGCTGCATGATTATGGCACTCACACAAAGGCGCTGTGTTGGGCTGGACAATATCTGGAACTTCAGTAAAGGAAAGATCATTGACTGGTATATTTGGGTAGTGGTTGGCTGCTGTGCTTTACTGTAGGCCTGGACTATGATTCATAATAGGCTCTGGCATTTCAAGTACACAGTGGAACAACCGGTTTTTGCACCCCTTTCCTACCATACATTGTGCCCTGCCCCCCACGCATGAGCAGTAGGTCCTCTCCTCATCTTTTCCACATCTTACCCCACTCCCCCTTTTTGCTTGCATTCCTCCTCGGATCCCAGAGCACTGAGGAATTGACACAAAAAAGGGAAAGAAGAAATGCGGCTTGGCGGCATACTGCCCCTAAAATTGCGCTGTCATAGGCCCAGGTCTTTGTGGCCTTTCCACAAATCCTGTCCTCCCCACCAGCCTAATAAATAGAGGCTGTCTATGGCATCTTACAGCAGCCCCTCTGCCAGAATTCACAGATTGTGATTATGGGCCTGATTTACTGTGTTGTATGTAGCTTTTTATTTATACCCAATGAAGTGAAAGAATAAAAAAATTGCCCACTGATGCAGGGCTTCACCTAGCGTTAACCACATGCAACAGGTGCAACGGTGGAGGGCGCCAGGCAGGTACCTCTTCTTTCACCTACCTCTAGTTCCGGACCCTTTCCCCCTCACGGCAGTCCCCCCGCCAGTGGCCTGCAACCCCTGCCTAGGGCGCCAAGTCGGGTGGCCTGACACTAACTATATGGGATGCACTGAATCTTTAGCGTTTAGCCTAACTGAACCTGAACCCTTAGTATTATGTGACTAAAGCTCTGGTCACCTAAATGCAAAAAAAAACAACAAATTTGTTCACAGGTGAAACCTTTAATATGAATATGCAAATTTGATTTCAGATTCTCTTTGCTTTTTAGATGAATCTTTTATGGAGCATTAAGTATTTTGCCCAATAAAAAAAATGAGTATTTGTGCATTCCTATTAAATATGTTATTATCTTATTGTCTAATTTCAGCATACATTGTTTTTTTATTTTCTCCTTGTATTTGTATAATAAAAGGAAGTGAATACATTTATACATGTGTAACACCTGTTTGGCCGTTTAGGGGTTAATCCAGGCTAGTATTTAGTAGAGCATGTGTTACATGCGATCCCCCTTTCCCAGGATGGGCCTCCGCTAAGTGGGAGATGGCCTATAGGAGCTATTTTTGAGATGAGGATGTTGTTGAGCTACAACTCCCTGAGACTGTATGGTGTAGATGTAGTAATTAGGACGCCAGAAGGCTTTTTGCTGAATAACTGTAGAATGTTTATTATCACAGACAAGGTTGATAGCCCTAACTATATCACACTATCTAAAGCGTGATATGACAGGATCTATCCTACCACTAACTTCACCTCATTCACGGGGCCCTGTCCCCGACTTCACTAGAGCACCAAGGGGCTACTCTAGGGCAGGTGGCTTTACTGGGGCCTATTCTGATCCCAGGCTCAATTGAGTTGTTCCCTGAGAGTCAGAAGGCAGCCAAACAGGAAGCCACCCCTCCTTGCTAGACACTTTATCAGTCTGCAAGGGGAGTGGTCATCCTAACTAAGCCAATAAGGCATAAGGTATAGAGAACTAGATACATGGGACTTTGCCCAGCAACAGTAATAGGAAAGAGGCAGTAGGGAATTAAAGCCATAGGGACTCTAATACCTATGGGTCCCTACACATGTATACAGTAATTCCCCTTTCCTCTGGTTTCTAAAGGTATTTATGTCTGTCTGTGTTTATGTCTATTTGGTTGAGCAGTTTTTTGACCCTGCTGTTCTCTTGGTGGGGCACTGGTACTTGTAATAACATAAGGGTGATTTACTCTCACCAACAACAAAAATAACTTTAGAGCTTACTAAAATGGAAGCCCACACCAAAACAAAAACCAGAATAACCACCACTCTTTTTCTACAGGAGTCATCCTGTCCTGTTGGTACTCATCCAAAGTTGGCATACACTTGGGGGTCCACCTACAATGATTTATAAGGACCTTGATAGCTATAACTCTACCATCCTTTAAAACATATTGCTTAATTAAGAAAATCTAATTCTAAGCAACTTTCCAATGTATCAATATAGCATTCCAATATACATACAATTATATTTAATTGCAATTGAAAGCATTATCCATCCCTCAATTTTCTCTGCATTGGTTGTTCTGACTTGAAACAATGAAGCAGAACCCAGCTGATTACTAGACTTGTCTTTGACTTCTGCTGCACTGAGTCTGCTACACTACAATGTCAAAACCAGGTTTAGCTTTCAACTGCAGTTACATTTACAAACAATATTTAAACCCTTGAAATCTAGCGCAACTATTCTCTCCTGATGAAACTGTCCATACATGTGACGCTAAAATCATTCCGTATGATTTTTGTGTGTTTGCTCTGAATTATCATCCCCATAATTTTCGTAGCATGGCGATTGCTCGCTTAGTTGATCAGGCAGGTAAGAAAATTTCAGTCGGCTAATGATAAAATCTGCGCATGTATTTTGTATTTGTCAATATCCTTGGGGGACCTACCATGGAAGTCACTTTTGTACGATTGGTGTTTGCCAACTATTTCATGTTCAGAACATCCTCTGATTTGTATTTTAAGCGCTTTATCCTACATGTTAGTTTCAGATCGTTGATTTAAAAGTACGACCGTTTGAAGACTAAAATCTGAACGTGTATGGTGAGCTTAACACTAGGGATCCACCTACTTCTAGAAGCTTCCACACAATGGTGATTCACCCTCCCATACCACATAGTGGCTTAAATAAGTCAAAAGGTGTATGGCTACCTCTGTTCTTGTCTAAGATGACATGTTAGGATACTCCCAAGATCTAGTTAGCCGGGGGAGGGGTGGGTAATATCAACAGGTAATAGGTCGTTATAATAGGAGAAAAATGGAGCATTTCATTTAAGGAGCAAATCTCTTAAACTGCTTACAGCCAGGTAGGTATCTACCATATAAGCGCCCGTGCCTAGGACGGCACCCTAAATGAAAATTCCCAGACCTAAATATGGCCCTGCTTATGCCTGTGTAGAGAGATATTCCCCTTTTGTAAGAGTACACTTCTATAATGCAATTCAGCAAAGGCAAAAAGGGTCATTTAAAGGAGAAGGAAAGGTAAAAACAAAGTAAGCTTTATCAGAAAGGTCTATGTATGACCAATTGAATTGCTTTTTATGATGAGGTAAGTAAGAAGCTGGACAGTGGGGATGCAGTAGATATAATCTATTTGGATTTTGCCAAAGCATTTGATACCGTTCCCCACAAACGACTGCTTTCTAAACTAAGGTCTATTGGTCTTAGTGAAGTTGTTTGCACATGGATAGAAAACTGGCTACAGGATCGGGTACAGAGGGTGGTTGTTAATGGTACATTCTCTACTTGGAGTAAGGTTCTCAGTGGGGTCCCTCAGGGTTCTGTACTGGGTCCACTTTTGTTTAATTTGTTCATAAATGACTTAGGGAAGGGTATTATGAGTAATGTATCAGTGTTTGCAGATGACACAAAACACTGCAGACCAGTCAATTCTATCCAGGATGTGACATCCCTGCAGCAGGATCTTGACCAACTGGCAATCTGGGCAGCTAAGTGGCAGATGAGATTTAATGTGGATAAATGTAAGGTCATGCACCTGGGATGTAAAAATATGCAAGCCCCGTATACCCTTAATGGGACTGCACTAGGCAAATCCCTAATGGAGAAGGACCTTGGAGTCCTTGTAGATAATAAACTTGGCTGTAGCAAGCAATGCCAGGCAGCAGCTGCAAGGGCAAACAAGGTTTTGAGCTGTATTAAAAGGGGTATAGATTCACGGGAGGAGGGGGTTATTCTTCCCCTTTACAGAGCGCTGGTAAGGCCCCATCTAGAATATGCTGTTCAGTTTTGGTCTCCAGTGCTCAAACGGGACATTATTGAGTTAGAGAGGGTCCAGAGAAGGGCAACTAAGCTGGTAAAGGGTATGGAAAGTCTCATTTATGGGGAAAGACTGGCCAAGTTGGGTCTGTTTACACTGGAGAAGAGGCGCTTAAGAGGTGACATGATAACTATGTATAAATATATAAAGGGATCATATAATAACCTTTCTAATGTTTTATTTACCAGTAGGTCCTTCCAACGGACACGAGGGCACCCACTCCATTTAGAAGAAGGGAGGTTCCATTTAAATATTCGGAAAGGTTTTTTTACAGTGAGAGCTGTGAAGTTGTGGAATTCCCTCCCCGAATCAGTCGTACTGGCTGATACATTATATAGCTTTAAGAAGGGGCTGGATGGATTCTTAGCAAGTGAGGGAATACAGGGTTATGGGAGATAGCTCTCAGTACAAGTGAGGGAATACAGGGGTATGGGAGATAGCTCTTAGTACAAGTTGATCCAGGGACTGGTCCGATTGCCATCTTGGAGTCAGGAAGGAATTTTTTCCCCTCTGCGGCAAATTAGAGAGGCTTCAGATGGGGTTTTTTTGCCTTCCTCTGGATCAACTAGTAGTTAGGCAGGTTATATATAGGCATTATGGTTGAACTTGATGGACGTATGTCTTTTTTCAACCCAACTTACTATGTTACTATGTTACTATGTAAATACAGACATAAGCACTCACAGAAACGCTGTCCTCTATCAAAAGAAACACAGGATTTCTTGTCTCTTTTTTTGTAAACATGATGTTCCAGTGTCTGACTTCCTCTCTCAGAAACAGCCTTAATTCCCAGGGCGAGAGTCTGCACAGTTCTCTCTTCTCTCCCCTCTCCTGCTCCCCCCTCCCACCAGAATGCTAAGAACTCCCTCCCTTAGGAATGCGTGATCTGAGCTATAATGGCTAGACCGCAGGAAGGAAGGTACCTAAAATGGCAGCTGTTATCTTAAGCAAAAGGAGAAAACTTCTAAAGCTGTTTACGCAGGTATGGTAATGGTTTCTGCAGAATAAATATATTGTTCTAGGTGGCACTAATGTGGCAAATCTAGTGGCAGTAAAATGCCAAAATGACTTTCCTTCTCCTTAAAAAAAGAATTAAAGCCTACCAAAAGAAGATGGCTAGAATGTTGTACACTATGTTATGTACCAGCCCAAGGCAACCACAGACCCTTTAGTAGGGCTTTAGTTTGTACCCCCAGTAGCTCCCTATCTTCTTTTCTGCTGATTCACTGAACATGCTCTGTGCTGCTTTCAGTTACCCGAGGTTAAGGACCAACTCCAAATATACTGTATACAGTATATAGAATATAAATGTCTTGATAAAAGACTGATTAGTAATACAGCAGAATGTAATAATCAGCCCTGCAGCATCAGCTTAAATGAGAGGCCAGCCTAATTTTCTGATTGAACATTTGCTACAGTCCCTAATCTTAGCTTCTCAACAGCTGCCCATAGCATACTGAGCATGTGCAATGTCATTGACAATTTGAACCGAATCCAAGATGGGTAGCTGCTGTGAAGGTTTGTTCAGTATATAAAATATGGGATTTCTAGCCATATTCATCTTTAGGGGTCAGTTGTCTTTTAAGAAACAAAATTAAATATACTTTTTACCTAACATTTAAATGATTATGCTATCTATGGTAAAACTTACATTAGTATTATTTTATGAGCCGCTATTGCTTGCTTCTTGCATTGGAACCAGGGGGACCAGGGGGACCCCCTCAGAATTATCTGCACTGGTTCTGTAACTTGATGTGGGCAGGGTGGTAGGAAGCTGGGGAGAAAAGAAGAGTTTTGTGCAGCAGTGAAACGTTCCCCTGGCCTTCTCACCTGAAATTATCTTCCCTGGCACCTACGGTTTCCACCCTCTCTGGAAAAAAATACAGGCTTTTCTATATTTTTGCATTTTTCTCCTATTAATAACATTTGCATCATTTTTGCTGGCCGGGCTGGAAAAATACTGGCCAGGTGGCAACTCTATTGGCACCTGGTTTAACTACATTGTATATGGATTTGTGTAATAATTTGTTAAGTTAATCTCCCTATCTAGTGGCCTGGACTTAATATGATTTGCTTGAGAATATGTGGTGACTTTGAAACAATCAATATGATATCTCCCACTCATACTGCAAATACAGGTATCGGACCCCTTATCCGGAAACCCGTTATCCAGAAAGCTCCGAATTACGGAAAGCCCGTCTCCCATAGACTCCATTATAAGCAAATAATTCAGAATTTTAAAACTGATTTCCTTTTTCTATGTAGAAATAAAACAGAACCTTGTAATTGATCCAAACTAAGATATAAATAATCCTTATTGGATGCAAAGCAATCCTATTGGGTTTAATTAATGTTTTATTAATTTTTTAGTAGACTTAAGGTATGGAGATCCAAATTATGGAAAGACCCCTTATCCGGAATACCCTTGGTCCCGAGCATTCTGGATAATGGGTCCTATACCTGTACTGGCAATTTATGGAAAATGAAAAGCAAAGTCCACTATAATTATTTCTGCCTTAAATTGTTATTTAACAGTTAACAGCTTATCAAAAGAGTCAACCTATGTTAAGTGTAATTGAATGTCAGGTTCACAGAGGAAAGTGGGCAGACTGAGTCAGCAAAGCCTCAAATTCAGTTAAGTGCCTCCACCAAACAAACAGAACATAAAAAAGAGCAAAAGTGAAAGAATGAAGTTGAACATTTGCAGGGATTAAGATGAAGAAATGCCATGAATCATACTTATTGCGCCCCCATCTCCAGTACTTTACACATGTAGGAGGAAACATTTAGAATGAAAGGTTATGCCACGCTGGGAAGGCATTTTTATTTTATTAATGGACTCCATGGCTTGAAATGAACTTTAGTATAGTTTACTTTTATACATCTCAGTATTTTATTAACTGCCGCCCTGTGCCTTGCATCATTTACATTTTATTTTATATATTTATGATCAGTAAAATGTACCGCCAGGGCCAGTTAGTGAATAAAGGGAGCAGGAAAGATGGGGTCCACATCTGAAGGATTATAAAGGATTATAAAGTCTGTTTAGTTTTCCAACTAAAGACAGTACTTTAAAGGGGAACTCCACATAAACATCAACTTCTTGAAAAGGAAACATAATTTCGAGCAACTTTGCAGTATATATCAAATAAAAAATATGCAGCATTTTTATTATTTTTAATGTAATAATATGGTTTGGAACCTAAGCCTGGAACCTGCTGATCTGGCTGACTAGTTTAAGACTAAAAAAAAAAAGTGTAAAAGTAGTCAGCTGTCCTCAGTCTACCTTCAGCCTACATCCTCCAAATCCCACAATTTAATGCACTTGGGATGTCAATAAGGAACGGAACACAGTGCAATGCATTGTGGGTTATGTAGTTTCTGCATGTTGTCTGTAAGCTCTGAAAAAGTTGTTACAATTTGTAACTTCACTGTTTTAATCCCTCCTCCCCTGTCAGGATTTCAAATGATGCAGAAAGAGAAAAATTGTTTTGCAGCTGCATTTCAGTATAAAAATTATGTCTATGAAGATTCTCATTCATCCAGGTCATGATATACAGTATTTAGTAGAATTAAGTCTAAAACAACTGGACTTTTCTGAGTTTTTCTTGAAAACGTTTCACCACTCATCCGAGTGGCTTCTTCAGTTCAAATGACTGGTAGGGAATTCCCCGGTATTTAAAGGAACAGTAACACCAAGAAATGAAAGTGTATAAAAGTAATTACAATATAATATACTGTTGCCCTGCATTGCTACAACTGGTGTGTTTGCCTCAGAAAGACTACTATAGTTTATATAAGTAAGCTGCTGTGTAGCCATGGGGGCAGCCATTCAAAGGAGAAAAGGCACAGGTTACTTAGCCGATAACAGACAAACCCCCATTATATGGGGCTTATCTACTAGTTATCTGCTATGTAACCTGTGCCTTTTCTCCTTTTTTCCAGCTTGAATGGCTGCCCTCATGGCTACACAGCAGCTTATTTATATAGTAGCTTTTCTGTAGCAAAAACACCATTTTTTTTGCAGAGCAACAGCACATTATATTTTAATTACTTTAAAACACTTTAATTTTTTGATGTTACTGTTCCTTTAAACTCTTGATGGTAGTAGAGTCACAGACATCCAATCACAATGGTTCCATTGAACTTGTTCAGTTAGGTGTTAGCTGAAACTGACAGGTGTAAGAAGGTATGATCCAATCACAATGGTACCAAGATTCTCATTGATGAAGGTGTTAATCCTTCAAAGTACATGACTGGAAGTGTGAACTGTTGTGAAACTGCTGGGGTAAGGATATCAACGCGCCATTGTATGTTGGTGACAAAAATTATATTAATTAATACTATTTAAAGGAACAGAGTTCCCCTTAAATTACTATGCTGAAAGCTACAACTGTAGAAGGTTTATAGCACTTATAGCACTTTATAGCACTTATAGCCTTATAGCCTATAAATACCCTATAAATATAAACTCATAAATGCTATATTAAATGCAATTATTACAATAAATATATTATTGTATACATTGTTATATTAAATATTATATTATAACTATAAATATAGAAGTCATTATGTTATTTCAGTATGTTTAAAAAATTGCAAAGATTTAAAATTCCACCAATGAAGCCAGATATATAACCTTCTATAACATTATAGAAGAAGATTTTAAATAGTTCAGGAACAGTAACCATGCTATATTCAGCTGTAGCAAGTGGTCATGTTTATAAGAAATATGTAGAAAGCGGGTATCATTGTCAAAAAACAGACTTGATCACATCCTTTCTTACTGCAGCACATACAAGATTTTGTAACAACTGCATCTCTTGTTACAGTAACGTATACTTACATCAATAAGTACTATGTATATACATATATAATTTAAAGTTTTGCTCAAGATTCCCATTTAAATATTTATATACAGTACACTGTTGGTCCCTACTTTAGTTGTTATTTTTGTTAAAAGGAAGGGTATTATGGAAAGATAGAAAATGATCAAATGATCCCTTTAGATTTGAGGAACAGGACTTTTTTTAGATGGAGTGCAGGTGGTTCATCTTCACGGTTGGAGCAGTGAGGTTGGGGAATGCCCTTCCTAGTGATGGCAGATTCTGTTAAAGGACAATGAAAGGTTAATATAAATTAAAAGTAAGTCTAAAGGCATTCTTTTTAAGTACTTACTGCATATCTAAATTCCCAGATCCCTGCTTGCTTCTCTGAGATATGGTGCTGGCAGCCTACAGCAGTGTGAAGACTACAGTGACATCACTGAAATCTCTCTCCCCTTCCTGTAGGTGCCAGCGGCAGCCTTCCTATTCTCTGAGCATGTGTGTAACTTGATACTGTCTCCTGTTCTGAGCTACACATACCCACCAGCCAATCAGAAGCGGATCTGGCAGAGGGGGGGGGGGTGGGAGGGAATGAAACACATGTGCAGTATGAAGCAAGGAGGGAAAGGAAGGGAGAATACCTTTTTAGAGATGGCTGCCTGTTCTAGAAAATGTAAAGTAAGTGTGAGTGAGTAAATATTTGATTAGGTGAGCCAAAAGTGTGGCATTTTTACTAAACAATAGGAGGACTATTGGGCAGTATGCTTTTTAAATTTTGACTTGCATTCTCCTTTAATGTCTTGATGATTTCTTGAACAAGTACAATATCCAAGGCTATTGTGATACTAAAACCTACAATTAGTATAGATATTGGTCTATATATAATTTATATATGTGAGTGTATAGATAAGTTGGTATAGGTATGTGTATATATGTGCACTGGGGTCACTTAGAGGTAGGGTTGCCACCTGTCCGGTTTTGACCCGGACAGCCCGGATTTCGGAAGGGCTGTCCAGGTCAAAACCCCCTGTCCAGTTTCCAAAATTGGGTCAGGACTCACTAACATTGACGCAGCGATTGGCCAATCACCGTTCCCACATCATAGCCCCGCTCCCGCCTCTTCCACACAACACCATGGCCTGCCTCTTCCCTCACCCCCTGCACGTACACATTACTGACTAGAGAAGCAACGAGTTCTTCTAACCTAATTTTCTAAGTGGAACAACCTCACACCACCTCTTTTTTTTTCTCAGACTTAAGGTTTAGGGTTACATATGCTCTAAGGGAAAGTTCATGGCATCAAGGCAGAGTTAATGTTCATGCTGATGTCCAACCTTTGACCCTATCAGGTTCCCCAGTAAGGAGAGTATCTATATCTTGCTAATTCAATGCTGTTACGGGGCTGCAGCTCCATCTTCTTGAATATGATCCAGTGTATAACCACCATAAATGTTCTCTTAGCATTGTAGACATAGTTCACAATAAATACCATACATTGGAAGCTTTGCTTTATGTTTCAGGTACTGTGGTCCTGACTGTAAAACTTCAGGTCACGTTTTACCGTATTGCATAGGTACTAATTCTATCATCACATTGCAGACCAATGCCTAGGACACACTGCTCTGGTCTGTAGCACAGATATTTAGAAAGATATTGATTCAAGTGTGAACATCTGACAAGGGATGATGCATTAATGGTTATTCCTTCTGGACTTGATGTGCTGAACATCTTTCTTGATTCTAATTTATGGCGTAGCAATATACATTTACTTCTAACCTGCTATTCATTTGACACAGCATTCTTCTGAAAATAGATTTATATTGTAATAAATCATCTCTTTGACTGTAAGGGTTATAGTTATTATTCTAGATTTGTATTGGAATAAAAAGGTAATTATGGTTAGATGTACAAAAGCCTTAAGCTATATAGCTAAAGGATAGAAACCTTTTATAAAAACATCTATTGTGCAGTTTGCCTGCTAACTCCATCAGAGATTGATTTTTTAAAGCTATTTTTAGGCAGTAGTGATAAGGGAAACTTTCCACTAGGATTTGTGGCAAAATTCCACACTTCGCCATCAGCAAAAAATGCAAGAAAAAAGCTGCAAGGTAAAATGCCCATTTACTCAGCAGCAAAACTGGCTGTCGCCGGTCCCCTCTGCAATAAAATCTTCAGACAGATAGGGGATGTCCTTTTTTCCCATAAAAACAATCAGCGCACCAGAGGCCACCCCTTTAGATTAGAGGAACAGAGCTTCCATTTGAAGCAGTGTAAGTGGCAGGGCCTAGCCTGACTCCTTCCTATACAGAAGGAAGGCTAGGCTCAATCAATCGATCGTCGCATAGTGGATGCTGATCCTTCCTTCGCCTGATCGCCGTACTTCAATTGACAGGAAGCCAAGTTTTAACAGGTATTTTCTATTAAAGCATTCAAAATACTAAGTGGTTTGCAGGATAGGGCAGTTATTGGTGCAGGGTAGAATAGCTTTTCCACTTAAAAAATGTTAGTGTTACTTTTCCTTTAAAGTAGAAGGAAAGGCTAATAAAGAGTTAATCTCAAGCTGCAGGCATACATTCAGTTGTCTCAATAGTGACCTTAAGTATCCCCATATTTCTCCTGTTCAGATCATCAGAAGCCTCATAGGAAAAAAATGCTGAGCTCTGTAAAGAAAGTTCCCATAATGCCTCGCTCCTGCACCGAGACCAAGACCGGTGTACATGCTCAGTTTGTAACACCATGAGGAAGCTTCCTGCTCATTGGCTCTGATCCACATTCCTAAGGGGGGGAGGGAGTTCTTAGCATTCTTGAGGGAGGGGGAGCAGGAGAGGGGAGAGAGGAGAGAGCTGCGTATCTCTGGCCAAGGAATACAGAGACAACAAATCTTTTGACAGAGAAATCAGTGCAGCGTTACTGTGAGTGCTTATGACTGTATTTACATAGACCTTTCTGATAAAGCTTACTTAGTTTTTACCTTTCCTTCTCCTTTAACACTGGGGTGCCCATTACAGCATACAAAACATAAATCAGAAAAATAAATCCTGCCATCTGAGCTCTACCTTCACACATGTGATAAGTTCCCTCGCTAAACTAGACTACCAGCAAGAAAACACAAATGGTTGGAGTCACCCCTGTACTCACAATACTTTGTGGGGGAATTTCTCAGCCTTCTGGCTTCCTCTCAGTTCCTTAGACACTTCCAGGATCTGATAGCTAAACTTGCTGAACAGAGAAACCCTTCTCCATTTAGCAACACCTTTATTGGAGCTTGCAAAGGCAAAACTCAACTTTTCACATATTCCTTTGGTCACTCTACCACAGTACAGTATATATATATATAGTTTATGTATGTGGGTGTATGGATAGGTTGGTGTGGGTCTCTGATTGTGCACTGGATTGCTCGGAAGGGTTGATCTTGATGGTCTTTGTTTTTTTAACCCAACTTATCCACAGTATGTAACTTTGTAACCCTCTTCCCCCACACTCCTTCCTCGCCTACTCCATCATGTGCCTGCCTAATGCAGTGGGAGTACTGACTAGTTGCTATGTGTTACTATACCCAAAATGCTGTTGCCACTGTTACTACATAAACCCCTTACGTAGTAAGTCTGTCTATCCACACAAACACTTTTATTTATATAGTGCCATCACTGTAGAAGGTGTCAAAATAATATTAATTAGAAAGTAATAATAGATAGTAATAACAATAATGAATGGGGATCATCAGTGCTGCACATGCATATAAAGGGGACAAGTAAAACTGGGGAAAAATAAATTTTGCTGCTACCTATTTAAAAGCTAAAATAAATAATTTTTTGCTGTAATGTTTAGACCTTATTTTTCAGTTATTCATACTAAAATGAATATTATTTTTCAAATCAAAAACAGAATTGCAAAGGTTTCCCTTTGCAGTAGAAACACTAATGGTTACGAGACTAACAATGATCAACTTTATACACCTGCATAGAAAATGCACATAAAATTATTTGTTTTTATTCTGAAATTTGCTTCACGTGATAGCTCACAGGCTGATGCCATGCCTGTCAGTGTGGATGGGAGTGCATTGTTGGAGCCCTTCAGATCAATTGAGCAGCTTAACTGCCCATGTATTGGTTCCCCCAATGGGCCTCCCCAACCAATATCTGAGTGAAAATTGGCCAGGAGATTCAATCATTTGGCCCTAGAGCCAAACATTCAAATTAGCTCAATAGCATCCACTTTGTGTGGGAATATCGGGAGAAAGATCTGCTCGTTTAGCAACCTCGCCATACGAGTGGATCTTAGTGTGTATGGCCACCTTAGTAATCCTTCCACAGAAACTGGCCAGACAGGCGACACAAAGAATCTGCATTAAATAGGGACAATTAATAGAAAGTAAGCCTGTCCAACTTGGTAGCTAGGGATTACTGCTGTGAAAAATACTTCATTTTTAACTGATTTGCGTTTTCTCTTTAACCATTGACATAGCAGAACTCTGCTGAATATTTTCAATAAACACACGGCACAGCGCAGATCAAACAGTAACCTGGGAACACATTCTACAGCATTGGTAGTCAGGTCCCCAGTAGCTGTTACACTATTCTTCAGCAGTCAAGCTTGTAATATACACACCTAGGAATATTTTAAGGTTTGAACTTGACTAAATCAAATATACTACTTGTATAACTTTGTAATTATGTTTATCCAGAAAGCACCAGGTTTTCTGTTTTAAGCCCTTTATTTTACAACCTCTTAGCCTTAAAGGCAAAGGAAAGTTACAGTCACTTGATGGTGCCAAAAAATATGCATCCCCAGTGATTGTATTCAATCCATGTGCAGTAGAGAGCAAATATAAAGTTTGGCTTGTCACTCTTCTGCACATACTGTACGTTCCCCGTGAGGAGAAAGAAAAAGCAGGTAGAGGTTCGGTCCATGGTGTTCACTGAATCCTGGGCCATGGCAGTTTTCTGCTGGTAGGAGCACCGACTGGGGGTATGAAGTTACATAGTTACATAGTTACATAGTTACATAGGGTTGAAAAAAGACCAGTGTCCATCAAGTTCAACCCATCCAAGTAAACCCAGCACACCTAACCCACACCTACCAATCTATACACTCACATACATAAACTATAAATACAACCACTAGTACTAACTGTAGATATTAGGGCTCTGGCACACGGGGGAGATTAGTCGCCCGCGATTAACTCCCTGTTCGCGGGCGACTAATCTCCCCGAGTTGCCTACCCCTGCCATCCCACCGGCGAACATGTAAGTCGCCGGCGGGATGGCAGACGCGGCGGCGCGATTTCGCGCAAATTCCCTGAAATTGCCCCGCCGCGTCTGCCATCCCGCCGGCGACTTACATGTTCGCCGGTGGGATGGCAGGGGTAGGCAACTCGGGGAGATTAGTCGCCAGCGAACAGGGAGTTAATCTCGGGCGACTAATCTCCCCCGTGTGCCAGAGCCCATAGTATCACAATAGCCTTGGATATTCTGATTGTTCAAGAACTCATCCAGGCCCCTCTTAAAGGCATTAACAGAATCTGCCATTACCACATCTCTAGGAAGGGCATTCCGCAACCTCACTGCCCTCACCGTGAAAACCCCTACGCTGCTTCAAATGGAATCTCCGTTCCTCTAATCTAAAGGGGTGACCTCTGGTGCGCTGATTGTTTTTATGGGAAAAAAGAACATCCCCATCTGCCTATAATCCCCTCTAATGTACTTGTACAGAGTAATCATGTCCCCTCGCAAGCGCCTCTTTTCCAGAGAAAACAACCTCAACCTCGACAGTCTCACCTCATAGTTTAAATCTTCCATCCCCTTAACCAGTTTAGTTGCACGTCTCTGCACTCTCTCCAGCTCATTAATATCCTTCTTAAGGACTGGAGCCCAAAACTGCACCGAAGTATGAAGTAACAGTTGGCAACCCCCAGTGATGTGGACTTTTCTTTTCTTTAAACATAGCAGCAAAACCAACATTTTATAATAGAGCATTTAATAGTCAATAAAAAACTAAAATCTAATTTTGATATTTGCCTCACTTCCGGTAACATAACTGCACATGCACTGATGGGTGCCAAGGGCAGCACTGGACCAGAATATGCTACAGCAGCGTATATATAGAAATTCCAAATAACAGCATCAGTACTTTCTCTAGTCCTCTGCCAGGAATTATATGGAACCTTTTATCTTCTGCTGCTTGCTGTGTGATCTTATTCCAGTGTTACGAGCCAGACTACAAAATGGAACATAGAGCTAGTGGAGAATATATTAGGCTTTTCCATGTAATGGAAGGAAATGTATATAAGGGCAGTTTATATGCTATTTCAGCAATATCAAGGAAGTCTATTTTACTATTACCAAATTGTGCCTTGATTGTGCATGTTTTTCTTATAATTTTTTTAGTAGGTAGTTCTTTACCACTGGAATAACCTCTTTTCTTATCTGCCTCTAACAGTTACACTAAAGAGGTGATAGAAATGCCCCTTCATGACACTGATTTAGTATCATTTGTACTGGAAGACTGGCTAAAAAGTCACATGAAAACAATACAAAACACTGCCTTTATTTCTGCACAATAATAGCTGTGCAGATGCCTCAGTCATGCGGCATGCCTCTTGGTGCAGAGCAATGGCCAATGCAGCGCTTCTTATTCCCAGCAGCTAAAGCGAAAACATCATAGACTACTTATAAAGCTCAATTAAAATACAGAACCAAAAGTTGGTATAACAGTTGTTGTTCTTATATATAAATACACTTTTGTGAATTGACACCTTGTACCATGGTGTATTTTAGCATCTTTTTAAATACATTTATAATAATGCCCTTAAATATAAGCTGTTTTTTTTTTGGCTTACTACTAAATTATGATTTTTCTATGTGTCTTTGACAGTGGTGTAAATATAGAGGTCTGGACCATCAGGTCTCCTTAAGGTCCCCATACATGGGCCGATTCTAGCTGCCGATATCGGTCCCTTAGACTGTTTCGTCAGCTAATCGGCCCTTGTATGGGTTCCTGAGAAAGTGTTAGGGTTCCTGACCGCATACTGTAAGTGTAGGGGCATAAGCTCTCCTGCCAGGACAAAGACGTAATTATAGGAACAAGAAGGACACAACCACAATGGAAGCTCAAACTTGTTCAGTTTATTTTTACATGCTCATAGCTTTTATACATGCAGATACAAAGGAATTTATTTTAAAAAATAGAATAGGATCTCATTAGCTTCAAGGATGGCCTTCAAGGATAGCAGGTGCAGGACAGGAATTTAAGGAGGACAAAAAGATGCGTCAGTGCACAGATAAGATTAAGTTGTTTTTTAAACCGTATATTTCGCAAGGTGCAAGCCGTGCAAGGGTACTGTTTGGGAAAAGCAACTATTATGGGATGTTCAAGCTTTGCTGTTTGCAGTTACACAATGGAGATACATTTCTAAAATGGAACCTGATATGCTAAGCATTGAAGTATATCAAAGTTACCAATGTGCACACATATATAAATATATGATTATATCGATATGAGAATATATAGATATTATATCAAACCTCACAGAAAGAATGCCCCACCTCTTGACACCCTTTCTAAAGTGTATAGCCTGGCTCATAGAGGAATAAATGATAGAACTAGCCTTATTAATAAATATTAGTCAATGCAGATGTACTGGGCTACAGGACTACAGTGCTTCTTAGGTAAGAAGACATTGTTTTGAATTAATGATAACCTGTTAAAATCTAAATCTACGGGGTAATTAATATCATATATAATATAGGGGTCTGCAAAGAAGATGTTATGTACCTCCTCAGCACTAATACAGAAACAAGAATAGACTTTTGTCCTTTTTACATGTCTTTTACTCTAGCCATTTATCTGGCTTTCCTGGAACTTATGTAGGTGTTAAAAGGAAATTTTGGGGAGAAGTCAGTATTGTTTTAAAAAATAACGTTGGCGATTTGCTTCAGGAAAGAGGGCTCTACAACATATTTGGTAGAATAGTAGAAGCCTTTCCTTGCTCTTTAACAGTGGGAATTATTACAGGTATGTGGATGAATCTATACAGCACAATGAACTTTGTTACTTTCCATTGGGTCCTGTTAATACTGTGTATTAGCTAATGTGTTTAAGTTTCTTGGTCAGCAGTATTTTATATACTCAAACGTTACTTACATGCAAACAATATTCTAGTCTGCCTCTGGATATCAAGGGATGTTAGGTTAATATTACTGGCATTCTCTACTGATTCTGCTTTATTGATTGACATTGATTCTGCTTCCCAGAGCATGTGTGCTGGGCATGTGTGTGTATTTAAAAGTATTTTTAAAGGGGAAACAGGCGTCCGAACCAAAACATAGAAACCACTAATATACCTATCATTGCAAACTGTCCCTTCAAAAGTATGAATAAATACAATTTTTCTATGCTGAAATCCAGCTGCAAAACAGTTCCTCTCTTTCGGTGTCATTTGAAATCCTGGCAGGGGAGGAGAGACTAAAACATTTATGTTACAAATTAGAACAACTTTTCCACAGCATGCTGAAACTACATAACCCACAATGCATTGTACTGTGATGTTTCTTTCCTTATTGACATCACATATGCATGGAATTTTGGGATGTGGAGAATGCAGGCTGATGACAGTCAACTACTGTTACATTTTTTTGAGTCTCAAAGTAGTCAGCCAGATCAGCAGGAGAACAGGAGTCCAAACCAAACAAGGTAACTGTTACCATATTATTACATTTAAAATCATGAAAAGGCTACATATTTTTTAATAAATGTTGGTTGCTCTTTGTAATTTGCTATATGTTTATATAAGGGTGACCTGATCAGAGGTTCTTTTTTGGAGTTTAGATATACTGTATACTGTATATATATATATTAG
This sequence comes from Xenopus tropicalis, assembly GCF_000004195.4. Classification (NCBI taxonomy): domain Eukaryota; kingdom Metazoa; phylum Chordata; class Amphibia; order Anura; family Pipidae; genus Xenopus; species Xenopus tropicalis. The sequence goes on from NC_030678.2 coordinate 43,907,795, forward strand.
ATGTTAACATCTAAATTTAATGAGGCATGTACTTGAGAGACATCACCAGATATGCAATTATAATGCTAAATAATTTAAAAAGGTTGTACTGTATGATGTTTATTTCTTATTAAAGTGCCAAGAATTGCACTGAATAAACACAGTAATATCCTAATAAATATATACCCTTTCAGTGCAGTTTTAATTTAAGAATATGTACAACAAAATACTTTGTGCAAAGTAAAGCCAACTAGTGTGTGCATTATTCCCTCCAGGCTTATCCTGGGTAGTTGTATTTGAATATATAATTAATGTAAATAAATTACAAGCTGAATGGATTTTAATTGTTAGTTTTCCTCTTCCCATTAGTGATAAAGCAATAAACAGGCACTGTCACTACAGGCATGCCAGAACAGGTCAGAAAAAATGAACAGGGTTAAAGAAATTTTGCAAGATAATTAAGTAGAAAAATAGACAAGAGCAATGTGCAAGTACGTTTGAAATCCCCTATGAACCAAAAAAAAAAACAAGTTAATTATCCAATCTTAAAACAAAGTTCCACTAAACAGACACATAGCAAAAAGTTTAACCATACCCGAAGACATGAAGGAGGATTAAAGTATTATAAATAACACCTTATTATCTAATGTAGGAAGTGAATGTACGCCAGAGAAGATTAACAGTGCAAAGTAAATCCTCAAGAACATCATGCCAAGTAACTACAGAGGAAGCAGGCCCTGCAGTTGTAGAGGGGCCCAGGAGTGTAGAGGGCCCAGTGAGGCCCTAATTAAGGAGCAATTTCAATATCTCATAGTATAAAAAGTCAACTTACCAATATTTTGGGGCCCTAAATTGAATTTATTGTGGGGCTCAGTAACATCTAGTCACTCTACTGCTCCAATCAAATGAAAACATTATCTCATACACACAGAGGGCCAATTCTAAACTAAAGTCCAACTGAGTAGGTTTCCTCATAAATTGTAAAATTTTATCATGCTGTGAAGGCAGTCCTTTTTCAGGATACGTTGAGGTCTGGCATGGTGCCGAGAAACTGGTGAATTGCTAATGTGGTGCCGTTATTTAAAAAGGGATCCCGTTCTCAGCCTGAAAACTATAGGCCTGTTAGTCTGACATCAGTAGTAGGAAAGCTTTTGGAAGGAGTAATAAGGGATAGGGTACTTGAATACATTGCAGTTCACAATACTATAAGTTTGTGCCAGCATGGTTTTATGCGTAACAGATCTTGCCAGACTAATTTAGTCGCCTTTTATGAGGAGGTGAGTAGGAACCTCGATGCTGGAATGGCAGTTGATGTCATATAAATTGTGCAAAACTATAAGTTCCATGCAGGATGCTGCCGCTTTGCAGAGTGATTTGACAAAATTGGAAAACTGGGCAGCAAACTGGAAAATGAGGTTCAATGTGGACAAGTGCAAATTTATACACTTTGGTAGAAATAATATAAATGCCAACTATCTACTGAATGGTAGTGTGTTGGGGTATCTTTAATGGAGAAGGATCTGGGAGTTTTTGTATATAACAAGTTGTCTAATTCCAGACAGTGTCATTCTGTGGCTACTTTAGCAAATAAAGTGCTGTCTTGTATAAAAAAGGGCATGAGAACATATTTTTGCCCCTTTATAGGTCCCTGGTAAGGCCTCACCTTGAGTATGCAGTGCAGTTTTGGGCTCCAGTCCTTAAGAAGGATATTAATGAGCTGGAGAGAGTGCAGAGACTGCAACTAAACTGGTAAAGGGGATGGAAGATTTAAACTATGAGGTTAGACTGTCGAGGTTGGGGTTGTTTTCTCTGGAAAAGAGGCGCTTGCGAGGGGACATGATTACTCTGTACAAGTACATTAGAGGGGATTATAGGCAGATGGGGGATGTTCTTTTTTCTCATAAAAACAATCAGCACACCAGAGGTCACCCCTTTAGATTAGAGGAACGGAGCTTCCATTTGAAGCAGCGTAGATGGTTTTTCACGGTGAGGGCAGTGAGGTTGGGGAATGCCCTTCCTAGTTATGTGGTAATGGCAGATTCTGTTAATGCCTATAAGAGGGGCCTGGATGAGTTCTTGAACAAGCATAGTATCCAAGGCTATTGTGATACTAATATCTACAGTTAGTACTAGTGGTTGTATATATAGTTTATGTATGTGAGTGTATAGATAGGTTAGTATAGGTTGTGTGTGCTGGGTTTACTTGGATGGGTTGAACTTGGACTCTGAATGGACTCTTTTTTCAACCCTATGTAACTATATAATTATGTAGATAAAAAAAATCTATGTAGGTAAAAAAAGCAGTTTGCTACAGGTCACACTGGGAATGTCCTGTCCCTTCAGACTTGAGTTAAATGACTGTTAGAGGAGTTTTTTCATAAAAAGGCACCCCATCCATGGCCTAAATTTGAGCTATAATCTAACATCAGACACTAAAGTTCTTATGTCATGGTCATTAGTCCCCAATGAAGCTTACAGTCTAAATTCACATGACATTCACATTCACAACAAACTCTCCAGTCACTTAGCAGAAAACTCAGCTTTCATCAAGAGTCAGTTAAACTCCCTGCAGTATCTGGGTCAGAATGGAAGCACAAGTGAGTTAAAGATGTCACTCGCATTTCCTGATTTCATTTTAGCTGCACCTAATAAACTAATGATCATAAATTCTATCTTGTGATAGTATTATTTTGTACTTTGTTTGTTCTATTAATAGTTTTTTTTTATTGTACAGCACTGTATATTTAAGCAAAACTACATAAAGAATAACATACAAACAAAAACAAACATACATTATACAAATATACTTTTTCATTGAATGAGCTGGTCACGGGTGATTTTCTGCCACAGGCTGCCCTGAGCAAGCTGTCCTGATCCCTGTGTATTAGCCTGTCCTGGATTCTGAATTTAGAACACTGAGTCATATTCCTGAATCCAGGTCTTGTGAGTCCTGCAGCCTGTAGTCCAGGCTGCACTTTATACCAGTGATCCCCAGCCAGTGGCTCGTAAGCAACATGTTGCTCCCCAACCCCTTGAATGTTGCTCTGAGTGGCCTCAAAGCAGGTGCTTTATGGCCACTTTATGGCCAGAGCTTTCTGTAGGCTGCCAGTCCACTTAGGGGCTATTAAGTAGCCAAGTATAGCACTTATTGGCACCCTTTTTCATGCTTGTGTTGCTCCCCAACACTTTTTCTATTTAAATATGGCTCCCTGGTATAAAAGGTTGGGGATCCCTGCTGTATACTTGGTGCTAAGTGTAAGTTCCTGACTGTCTTTTCTTTGCTTCTACTGATCTCCTGTTTTAACCCCTGGCCTTGTTAATGGAATTGTTATTGCTTGCCACCAGTGACATAACAATTTGGCATTGTCCCCCTCACAAAAGATCTTCTAAGGGGCCCGGTGCTCTGCAACCAAACGGGCCCCTGCCTCACTGCATTCCTGTCTGCGCTCATGGGCATGCAGGCAGCTGGCACACACATTTTCTGTAAGTAGAGTGGCTATAAAGAAAGCTGACCCTGCCCCCCGCAACTCTGCTCCTCTATAGTTACCGCTTGCCCCCTGACCTCAGGGCTAAATTCCATTATTGTTGCCTGACACATTTCCCAACCTTTTGCAATATCACAGATCCACTTCTTAACCTGTAGTGGCCAATTACAGTATATGGACTTGCCTTTCAGTCTGCTTTTTCTACTTTTATTGCACTAAAACCTTGTCATGTTCTGAAGAATCCAACATGTTTGTACCAGGTTACATAGCACATAGGCTTCTACCTACCAGGTCTTAACATTTGGCCTACCCCAATGCCTGTAGAATTCTTCTTATCCTAATCAGAATTACAGTATTCCTTCCATAGCAGCTTCCAATCATTTTTGTAATATGACATGCTACAGACTACGGCTCACCACTCCACTTACAGCAAACCTCTTCACTGATTGCCCAGTAACATTTGAGTGCATTACCACTTTACATTTTGCAATCTATTTCTATTACCACCTCCATTACTAATGATGTATCATCTTCAAAGCTTTAAGGTTACCTGTCTGCCCTAGATATCTTTCTCCCATCTGTGAGGGCGCAATATCCATTTCTGATACTACAGAATTATAAAAATACAGGTATAATGCGTATTCATTCTTGCAATCACCTATAATTACATGATTTTGAGAATTATTCAAGTGGTTAAAAGTAGATTTATATAGGATCATTCTCTTCTTGACATAAATTGATCTTTATACAGGTTGTTAATAACTAAGATTAAAATCTTCAATACTTCAGCATTAACCTATTTTCTGTAGACAGGTTTGATATTATTAATAGATTGTATTAATGATATTGAGTCATGCTCTTGCTATGCAACACTGAAGCAAAAGAGATTAGTATATTTAATGGCAGATCAAAATGATTTATGCTGTGCACTCATGTTTGAGGTACAATTCTCTATACCTTAGATTCCTTTATAAAAGAAGCTTAGTTGGCCTGATGTAATGAAATCCAATTATTGTTACTATGTAAATCTGTTTTTTATTTATATGTCCTCTGAGTTGAGACAATAACTCGACATTAAATGGGTTTTAAAAGCTTCTTTCAAAGGGTATGGATTTGTTTTCTGGCTGCATCTAATGTGATGCTTTTCAAACCAGCACAATCACCAGCCACAGCAACTTCAGCTATCAGGTGTGGTGAGGGAAAAAAAGTTGGGATATCCTAACTGTCTTACACAGCCACGATTTGCACACAGAATGTACTGTATGTAACTTGCACATTTCAAGTAAACAATACAAGCCTGAATTACTTTTCTTGGCACCAACTCAGTTAAGTAGAAGTGTTGTGTTGTGCGCAAAACCAAAATGACAACAAGACAGCAACTAAATAAACAAGCTCAAACATGCCTTGTTCAAATACAATTATGGAAAAAGTCATATATTGTATCCAGATTTCGTAATTAAGCTAAAATATTTGTTGTGGATAGTAAGTTGCCAGTGAACAATAAGACACTGGAGTGTCAATGACTGGCTGGGGACAGCCCTGTTGCCATAGGGATAGCTGGGGACATAGTGAGGGCACTTGCTGGGGTTCAGGGAATCTGAAATGGGGTTAGTCCCCCTAAAACATGGTAACCAGTGTTACCATTAGTCATTATTGCACGGAAAGATAGCAGAAAATTCAGATGGTAAATGTTTGATACAATGGAGAGTGTGCTTAATTAGTTATAATGTCACTTGACATTACACACTGTTTGATTTGCCTTGTAGCATTGAAAGGCTGGAACTCACAAATATTCGGGACTCTGCTTTTATGCCATCTTTCATACCAGAAGTTCTTTCCTGCCTGAATTTGTCCCAGTGTCTTTAATGAGTTAAAACTTGTCTGAGGAGGGGGATAAAATAATGGTGTCATTTTCAGCATTGGTCTGGCATAAAATAAATGACACATATCTATAAATATGCTGATTAGCTCTTTTTTATGCATTATTTTTGTGATTACAATTCATGGCATTAATTCATGTGTAAAGGCAACAGCTGAGCTCCATAAATAAGCCATTTATTTTACACCAATTCTTATACATTTATTTATGGTTTAAAATATTTTACACACTTTTATATGGCCCTATGCCTAAACTATAAAATTATATTTTTAATACTTTTTTACATCGATTCATAAGTGTGCCTCATGTATACTTATATATTTATAAGGATTCCAGAGATTCCTCTCATTGGGTAGATGTTACCCAGTATAGTCCACTGCACTCGGGGTAGAAGTGGGGTGACAGGGACCCACCAGAAAACCTTAGACCACTGGCCCAATCTACAGACTATCTTTCCTTCTCTGTTTAATCACTTTCTTTAATCTCTTAATCACATCTTGTTATTTACTATTATCTCTCATTTCCTCCATTTCTGCTATATTTTTTATATAGAAATGAGTAACAGCCATGGTATATGGAGTGGTATAGTTGTATAGAATCACTGATTTACTCAGTTTTATGATTTAGTAATACCTCCTCCCCAACACTAGCTTTGTTCCCACTCAGTTAAAATTAGGAAACTGAAAAGTCAGAATTCTGTATATTTCATGTTTCCCTGTTATTCAGAACATTAAGTGGAGGCTTAGCTTGAACTATTTCATACAGAAGTTAATTTTGTCAATCTGCATCCTCGTTTGGATAAGAATTCATACAAACTGGGCAAAAGTATTTTTTTTCAATTGAATGACCTAATAATAATAATTATGCTTATTTATAAAGGAAGTATTATTCAACACAGATGCACTGAATAGGTCTTGCAGTGAACATACTTTTTGCCACTTGGTTTAATCAGCCTATGGTCTTTGTTACTTCTTGAGTTAAACAGGGCAAACGGGCAGTTAAACTACTTCATGATTGCTTATTCCCAGGTAGATAATTGAATTACCAGTGCACCAATAAGAATACATTTCTTATACAGAGGGGAATTAACTGTGAACTGGTAATCTAATTATCTAGCTCGCAAGCACCAAACATGGAATAGCTTCACTTTCCCTGCTTGCCCTGTTTTGCTCAAAAATAATATAAACCATAGATTTTTCTTAATTAATCGACAGGCAAAATGTATGTTTAGCACAAGTCCTATTTTTTGCACTCATGTCAAACAAGGAGGTATATTGTCCTTTTTAAGCAAAATGCAAACATATATGTAGGGACCCATAGGGTCCCTATGCCCTATGGCTTCATATCCCTACTTTTGATATCTGTACTGTTATAGGGCAGAGCCCTCTACACTCAGATTACAGTTCTTAAGCTATCCTTAATAGGTTTAGCCCAGGTTGACCACTCCCCTTGGGGACTATATAGTGTCTTGCAAGGAGGAGTGTCTTCCTCTTTTGGCTGCATGCTATGTCCAAGGCAGAGCCCCAACTGAGCCTGGACCGGACATAGGCCCAGAAGCCAATTTGTGCCCTAGGGGACCTCATACCCTAGTGATAAGTCGGGGACAGGGCCCCGTGAATGAGAACAAGCCAGCACAGTCAGTTTTATGTAATAGCACCCTCTAGGAGTGGTGAGAGTAGTTAGCTTATTTAGAAAGGGCAGTTAATAGCCCCAACCAGGAGTTGTAAAAGGGTTTAGCCTACCCCGGCTCTGTTGTTGTTCTTTAGGGACCGGTTTTATTAGACGCTAGGTACCAGTGTTAGGAGCTCTCCCGTGGACCACAGTCGGCCGGAACACTCCCTTCTGAAAGGTCTATATCTCGGGTATCAGCTAATCCTCTGTGCATCCTCCAAGTGGGATATTCTGTTCCTAAAGTGTCACATCTGCTGTATTCCATTGTGACCAAGTCCTATACTGCTGTGGCTGTGAGTATATACCCTGTTGCACTATTCTATATGTGCCTTGTTCAATAAAGTATTATACAGTTATTCTGCAAGAGCTCCTGGCGTCCTATTACTTCAATCTATTGCACAACACCAGTGTGAGTTGTAGTTTAACAACACCTTCTAGCCCCTGACATAGCTCCCATATAGCGGAGGCCCATCCTGGGAAAGGGGGTTGCATGTAACACATGCTCTAATGTCCCACTAGCCTGGTATAATACCCCTATTAAGCCAAACAAGTGTTACATATATATAGAAGCAGTCTTGTCTAACATCTGTGTTGCATATTTTTTGTATTGTTCTTTATTTAAGATGTCTCTGTATAATTTAAGGTTACTTGGCTGCTGTTCCTCTGTGCCAGCCTTTGTAATGATACTGGAATGTTTCACTCCAAGAGGAAAAAGATAAGCTTTTAGGAAGTGAAGGATGAGGCCTCACTGATATGCAACAGACGTTAAGGACATTTAGGACATTTTGTCCTTCTAATGGTGATTTTCATTCCAGTCAATATATTAGTCCTGTTTTATTGACCATCCATGTATGTACATATATAAAGAAGTTATCAAATTCCAGGGTAGATATTTGGGGATCGAGGGGAATGTGCCTTCTTGAGTCTATGGGGCGTATTTATTATGCTGTGTAAAACTAATTCGCCGAAAAAACGGAGTAAAAAGCTGTGTAAAATAAATGAAAAAGATCGCCATCTGAACGCCGGATATTACGCCATAAGTTCCGGTGGAAGAAAAAACGCGTAAAACAATTACGTAGATTTTACGCCATTTTTACAGGGCGAAGCCTGGCGATGTGTGGCGAATTTTCTCGCCGTTTTTTACACAGCATAATAAATATGCCCCTAAGAAACTGTGTCTTACAGCAACAAGTTCATATATAAGAGGCAACAAGTCTATTCTGCCTCAACAGATGGCACAAAGAGCAAACAGCTGATTGGTTACCGTGAGTTGCTTGTGGACAACTTTGACCATGTTCATAAATTAACCCCTTAAGTAGTAGTAAAGTACGTCCGGGTACTCCAGTTTACTCCCGCACTCCAAAAAATTTACAGGCAGGTTTATTGGCTCCTGACTAAACTGCCCATAACATGTGTGAATGAGATAGGGACCTTAGATTGTTAGCTTCTCTGGGGCAGAGACTGATGTGAATGATGTATAAAGCGCTGCATAAATGTGTTGGCGCTACATAAATAACAGAAAATAAATAAAACAAATAAATTAATAATAGACCAACTAATGGATTATCTTGGCAAAACATAGGAAGACATTAAGTTGTGAACCAAATGGTTTTTAAGGACGAAAGAATAAAAAAGCATCAGATGTCTGGATGCTTTAAAAAGCTGGTCCAGAAACTGTATAGGGTTGAATGTGTGTATTGTACATTTTTCCTACAACAATTGTGTATGTACATTGTCAGCAAACATATTGTCTTTCTCCTATCTTATTGCCATATGCAGTTGGGCAGGGCTCTCTTCACCTCTTGTATCGGTTATTGATTGCTTTATATGTTACTCTGTATGTCCAAAGTATGAAACCCACTTATTGTACAGCTCTTCGGAATATGTTATAAATATAAATATAATAAATAAATGTTAATAATAATAATAATACTTACTTACTGCATGCAAGAGCAATGTGTACATTGGACCTCAATTGACTCCTACTGTAGTCAGGGGACAAGTCACCAACTTTGCTGGTTTCAAGAGGATAAGAGACTGGACTATCAGATGGAGTTGTGAGAACAACAATAAAGCATATTTATTGCAAAGCTGTTACTTTAAAGGTAGAACTACACACTAAAGGCAAATAAGGGTAAACATGCTGTATTTTTTATACTGAACGTACTGCACCAGAATCTATATAACAGTTATAATTCACCATCTTGGATTTTAAGTATCAGGGACACTGCACATGTGAAGTCTGCTCTGAGCAGCTGTTGAGAAGCTAAGCTTAGGGGTTGTCTCAAAACATCAAGCAGAAAATGCAACTCACATGTCACAGAAACTGATGCTACAGGGATGATTATTAAACAATGATGCCAATTGCACTGGTTTCTGAACTGCCATGCAATGAAAAGCTGATTTAATTGTATTGTGACATTTCTATTCTATATATACAATATACTGTGTGCCCATCCCTAGGCTCACTAACTAACAGCAGCACAGAGCATGTGCTGTGAATCAACACAAAAGAAGATGGGGAGCTACTGGGGGCACAGATTTTCATTGCTGAAGGGCTGTGGTTGCCTTGGGCTTGCACAGAACTCTACAACATAATGTGCAGCATTTCTTTGTTAAGCCTGAGTTCTTCTACACTTATGGGTGTATTTATTAACATTGGAGACAATAGCCAACATCAATGGTGATCCAATCAATTAGAAATTAGATTTGAATGATTACCTACAAGTTGGAAAACAAAAGCAAAGGTCTGATTGGCTGCTATGGGCAGTTTGTGATGTGATGTTTGCCTCCATTGTTAATAAATACACCCCCTTAATATCACTTCAATGATATGCAAATCAATGATCATGTAGAAATGATCTCAGTTCTGTGTTGTTTTTAGAACCACTATGTTGTATTATCGTGTTATTCTATTTTCTCCCTTTTATCTCTATCTGTTATGGCTCCAGAGGCTTATCTGTTCAGTTAAATCTTGGAAAACCCGAGGTTTGAAGTGCCACTCTCTGTGTATCGATTATTGTCTCTAGAGACCTGTCTCAGCCTATTAAAACCTGGAACTGTTCCAAGTCTGAGGCATTACATGCAAAGATCCATCTTGGTCTGTCAGCGATAGCAATGCCTTTTCTCTTCTGAGCTCTTGCTGACAGGTTCACAGCACCTCTCTTAGTCATGAAGAATTTTATTAAGCATAATGCTAGCTAACTACTTGTTGATAAGTTATTTTAAATATGTTAAATGAAATTACATCTTTGTCTGTGGTTACAATATACTTCTACGCCAACATTTCTACTGTATACACGTTAGCTGTGTTTCATAAATGACTGATTCATGTAAAATAAACAAGGGTAGGTTTATTAAAGATCCAGCTGGCACCATTGATGATGTTAGAACTTTTCTGGAATTTCAGACCCACAAAGAAAAATTGGTCTGAGATGCCAAATCCCATAGGAGACTATAGTCAAAGTTAATCTTTGTTTTAAGTTGATAAAACCGATCAATATCTGGGATTCCGTCCAGATCAATTGACTGGATGGAATCCCAGACTAAATTCCCATTGGATAACAATGTATAAGAGAAAAAGAAAAGGGCACCGACCTATTAAGACAATGTACGGAAATGAAGATAACTTAATAATATTATCTAGTAACTTTTAATGTGATGTAGACAGTATTATTCTGAAAAAAATCTGCATCTGATCTTCATTTTTATTTGCTGTAGATTCAGCAGCTATCTAGTTGCTAGGGTCAAATGTATCTTAGCAACCAGGCAGCAATTTGAATGAGAGATTGGAATATAAATAAAAGATGATAGAAGAGGGATAAGTAATACAAAGTAATAATAACAACTGACTGCTGGCGCAGTGATCCCCATTTAAATGCTTGAAAGAGGCAGAACAATAAAGCAAATTATTTAGACTATAAAAATGAAGATCAACTGAAGTGTTGCTAAGAATAGCTCATTCTATTATATACTCAAAGTTAATTTAATAGTGAACTACCCCTTTAAAGGGATAATATTGCTAAACTAATGCCAGTATCAAAAAAGACTGTGACAGGGCAGAATCTACAAGCAAAAGGGTCTCTATTAGAGTCAGAGATCTCTGGACTGTTCCAGCATTTACAGTGAATTTTCCAGAAGACAATGGGTATGGACTGGGGTATTATCAAGAAAACTTTTGATCACATCACTGTCTTATCTCTAAGGGCTAGGCCCTACTTAAGGTGCCCATACACCTTAAGATCCGCTCGCTTGGCCTACGGGTGGGCGATATCGGGAGAATCCAGGCTAATTCAATCGTTTGGCCCTGGGCCCAAACAATCGAATTATAATGCCGGGCATAGGGAAAGTCGGTATGGGGACCACATCAACGAGCCGATGCAGTCCCAGATCCGACTAGATTTTCTAACCTGCCTGATCGAGATCTGCCTGATTTCAGGTCCGATATTGGTCGGGCAGGCCCGTCGGTAGTCCCCATACATGGGCCAATTAGCTGCCAAATATCGGCAGCTAGAAACGGCCCATGGGGACCTTTAGAGAGTTGATTGCCTTGCTTATGTGAGAGAAAGCTGCATGGTTGCTTGATTACTAACACTTTCCCCCAACTGAAAAGAACGAGAAACACTCATTGCTAAAGCAAATCATAGGCAGAGTTATTTCAGTGTTAACAAGTTACAGGTGATCAAAGGTGTTTGACTGCTGCAGTTTACCCTGAAAGCACTGCAGTGGTCAAAACACCACAGGTGTCATTTATGAATTCTGAGGTGGTGGGCATAGTGCAAAAAAGGGGCAACATGCACATATTTCTAGCACGGAATGCCTTTGCCTCTTGCAGAATTGTTGCTCCATTTGCAGCAGAGACCTGTGCCTGCCCTGAAGGATATACAGTAATGCTGACTGTGTTAGTCGGTGCTGTGCTGATGAGGAGTGGGCGAGGGCACTTAGGCATCCCCCCAAACTCTTCCCCTAACTTGTGTGTCATTCAGACGTGCAAATTAGGGAGTAGGAAACGACAAAAAAAGACACAATTGGGTCTTGTCCTTACCACCTTCCCAGTGACCTCTTTTCCACTTTGCACACTGTGAGTTATTTTAAAAACCCTAATGTATTCCATCAAAAAGAATTTCCAAGACCATGCTCCAAGACCAAGGTGGATGGGCGCCTGAATCCCCAATCACTGAACCTCCAGACTGACATATAAATAAGACTTTATTAGCTGTAGGACCCATTATCCAGAATGTCAGGTCCTGGTCTTTTTTGGACAAAGGATCTTTCCGTAATTTGGGTCTCCATATTTACAGAAACCCAATAGGATCGCTTTGCCTCTAATGAGGATTAATTTTATCTTAGTCGGGATCAAGTACTATTTTATTATTACATTTTCAAAATGTAAATTATATAATTAAAAAAGAGTCCATGGGGAACTTTCTGGATAAAAGATCTGTTTTCAATTTAGGTAATCTATTGTTCCGTGGCAATAAGCTTTTAAATGGATCTAAGGTTAGGGCTGTTAGGGCTGTTTAGCCCATTTACCTGTAGCTATACTGAAATTTCCACCTTTGGCTGTCAGAGGATGGTGTATTACAGCTCAGCAAAAAAATGTTCCTGTGTTATATGCTGCCTGTCACTTAGTTGTTACTTTTTAACAGAAATCTGTATTTTAAAAATAGCTGTAGTTTTTCTGATAAGGCTTCTAGTGAGAATTGATAAGTATGTATGGTGTTATCCAAGGCTGCGCACAGTCAGCTTGGTAGTGCTTTCATTAAACTACAGATAAAAGATGTCTGAAAACAAAAGAGCTCAAAGCAACACAATGCAATAAAGAACAGAACCAGCTTAAAAAGAACAGGTATGGGGGAGAACTAAAGTATGAAATTAATTATATTAAATTTTGATCTTACTGAGTTTTTGAATTAATGCTTTTGAGGGGAGGAACACTAAGGAAATATTCATACTTTAATTATCCCATGTGGAAATGCATCTGCATGAATAATGGGGAAGGAAGAAAGAAACTCAATGCTTTCCTCCACTGAATGGTAAATAAGAAATGATTTGTGATTCACCAGCTACAAATCCCAGAATATAAATCCAATATAATGGCTTTAGCAGATCTGTGCCAAGAATTTCAGCAAGTTCTCTCTATTCTTCTGCTACTAAACAAATATGGTTTATTGAATATCAATAAATATTGAGCAGCTTGTGCAGTGAGATCATGATCTGGTTATGATGGTAAATTAGAGTTCTTGTATATAAAGTTCAAAGGGTTTTCATTATAATCTGCTAAATCTAATTCCTAGAAATTGTATTCTTTATTCCATTGTGCTGCTACAACAACAACAAAAATACTTAAAGAACAAGCAAATTTCAGTACAAAATAAATGTCTGGTTAATAGGCACAATGATCAGACAACTTTGTTACGGCTAGTAAGACATTGTATAGTATTCCAGGCACTTGTTATTAACATGGGGGGTAACTATTACAGAATGTGGTCAGTGCTCATGATCCATGGTGCCAGTTCCGGCCTGGAAGTTGCTTTTACCTTCAGTTATGATCTGTGGCTCACAAGAGACCTGCATGTGCTATTGGATGAATGGTGGAGAGGATATGGAGCTCTCCTTAACCAGTATAACAGCCATGTCACCTTTACTCACTGAACTAACCTGCAGCTATTAACAACAAAAGTAAGAGGAGAAAAGAGTCATTATAATTAATAAGACCGAACCTCCTGTGGGTCAACCAAGGCCGATTTGTTGTTGTTTTGAAGGTAAAATGCGTTAGAATTAAAAATGCTTTATAAATACCAAAGTGGAAGGGTTTTGCGCCATTCTAAGTGACTGTCTACATTATGGGAATTAGGAATATCCTTGCGACCCAAGAACAATTTTCTTGCTGTAGAGTGATCTTGCTTCCACCCACATCTTCCCCTAGCCCATAACTAGGTTACACATATAGGAAAATATTCGAGCAATAGTTATTTAGCTATAGCTTTAAGAATATCCAGGACAGCAAATAAGATTTAATCCTAAATCTCACCATGATGGACCTTCATGATGGGCTTTCAGATATATCTAGAAAAGCAAATAGGCATTCCCTTCAGGCCTTCAGGCTGAGCCCACACAACTTTCCTACACTGTTGATCTGCAAGATGGGGTTTATTTTAAATGAGCAGCTCCATTGATTTTAATGGGCTTTGCTAACTCAGAGCTGTGTAATGTTTCTTAAATCAGCTTGATTTTCAAGTAACAGACCCTTTGGAGGTTTTTCAATATGCAAAGTATATTTATTTGCAATCTAGAGTACTTAGGCCAAAATGGAATGGATAGAAATTCAGCACACATCAAAATTATACAACTTGCATGCATGTGACAAGCCATTATAATTCTTCTCTGGCAATTTCTTATTTTTTCTTAATTTGAAGTGTATTTGGAAAATCACAATTTTGTGTATTTACTCAGAGTATAGATTGTTAAACAGTAATTCTCCTAAACTTATATAACTGGCATATGATGTCATATACTGTATGATGTTACTGGTAAGTACGATCATTTTAAAGAAAAATCCTTCTGTAACACAGAAACCCAGCATTACTTACAGACTCAAATTAAGACATGTGAAATGCCAAACATAGAAGCAAAAAGCCAGTTTTTCACTCTACTGCATATGCGCACCTGGACCCAGGGATGGATTTAAAAGTGGTGCATCCCTAGACTGCTTGCACCCTCACTTCTCTGCTCACTTGCTGCCCCCCACATGTGCTCTCATCCCCCCGGGCGTTCACACAACCTCTTTGATCGGCTGCACTGGGGACTGGGAGAAAGGGAGATTAAAATAGCTGTCAAAATCTCCTGTCCAGTTCCCAGTGCAGATGCGGCTAGCAGGCAGTATGCCGCAGCCAGATCTTTGCCACCCAAAGCCCCGGGCCTTTGTGGCCTGCCCACAAATCTGGGCCTGCCTGGACCAGGGCCACAACAAAGATATATATATATATCTATACCTTTCTATATTGCATGTTATTTATGGTAGCTAGATCAGCTTTAGTCTGTTTTCACTCTTTACAATATGCCATAAAATACTGTATGTACACATTAATTAATGAAGTTATGCAGGAAAACATGACATTTTCCCAAAGGAAAATGGAGCAGCCTGCACGGCCCACGCAGAATACAGTATCCAAAGCAACACTGATCAATTTACAAAGGCCAATGCAAAGGTTACATGAAACATACAAACTGAGCCTTATTGTTATCAAAAAACCTGAAAAACACTTAGGGCTTTTTTACTACTTTCAGGTAGGGCATGGTGCAAAAAATGGTTGCAATTCACCATGTTTTTGCACTTAGCTTCTTGCCCTTCAAAGACCTTTGCTTGCCCCATGAATAGAGCTCTACCTGTGTTTGGCATCACAGGGCAGCACAGCGCAACCTGGCAGGCCTCACCGCCCACCCCACCGCGTGCGCTTGCGTAAGGAGGTAGGTGAAAGATGTATGTGTCTAGCAACCCCCCCCCGACTGGTGCACTCTAAGCATGTGCCTTTTTTGCCTACCCCTAGTTCCAGTCCTGGTGCTTGGCAGCACAGTGTGGTGGGCAGCAGCGAAATGAGAAAGCGTTGGGCCCCCCTGCAAAAACATCTTTGGAGGGGCCTGACATGTACAGGTACCTAGCAACCACCCCCAACCTGCGCACTCTTACATGTGCACCAAATTTATGTGCGCCCTCTCAAAATGTTAAGTTGCAGGTGTGCATAACTTCAGCAATGGGATCGGCTATTGAGGAAGTATTGTTACTTTTATTCCATATCTTTCTATTTAGATCCCCTCCTATTTATAATAGGTTTGGATGTCTAGTTGAACCAGTTATCAATAACGGAGAAGGAGCAGTGATGGGGTAATGGCAGATTCTGTTAATGCCTTTAAGAGGGGCCTGGATGAGTTCTTGATCAATCAGAATATCCAAGGCTATTGTGATACTAATATCTACAGTTAGTACTAGTGGTTGTATTTATAGTTTATGTATGTGAGTGTATAGATTGGTAGGTGTGGGTTAGGTGTGCTGGGTTTACTTGGATGGGTTGAACTTGATGGACACAGGTCTTTTTTCAACCCTATGTAACTATGTAACTATGTAACTATCCAGTATAGATGACAGCCCCCCTTATTATTTATGTTATTTATTATATATTTATTTATTTTCTGTTTTGAAAAACAAAAAAAAAATGTTGTGGTATTGTTGTGGTTGTTTTAATTGGTATAATTGGAGGAGTGATTCAGGCTTTTGCCTTGTGATTGCATTTACAGTTTATTCAATAGGGCAGCCTGCTGGGTAATATTAAGCAGGGACTGGCTGGTAACTCAACACTAAATTATGCATCATACTGTTTCTGAATAATCACTGCCATGTAGCCTTCATTATTGTGCCTCTTTGTGTTCCTTTTAATTAGAGCAGGGCCAAGTAAAATTTGTACCCATACCAATACTTGGCCAGGTGCCCTGCCTGAAGGCAACTGACCCACTCATTCTCCACACACCTCACCCTCCTGGTGCTAGATCCACATTGCCAACACCCATTGCTTGCTCACATGCTGCCGGTCTGTTGTTTAAGTATGTTTGTCTGTCCCTCCCTACTGCACCCAAGGCACATGCTCTCTCCTGCCTTCTCCTAGTTCCAGTCCTGCCTCTAATTCCTGGATAGTGGCTGGATGATTTGTATGCCATCCTTTATTTTATATATGTCATTCTATATACTGTACAATTTCACTGTGCCTTTGCTACATTTTCAAATGTTCTTTTTGTTTCTGTAGCCCTGATGCTGCCCTTGTTCAGGCCCAGGCCTAGGGTGGCATAAATTTAGGGGTGGCATTCCACCCAGCCTCATGTAAAATGTGCTCACATATGGAGCACTGGGGAGGGGAAGTGCAGAAAACTTCAGCATGTCCTATCCCCAGTGCTTTGTATGTGAGCAAAATGCTGAGGGGGGACGGAGAATGGGGGCGACTTTTGGGCACCCTACAATGAAATCCGGTGCTGCCCTTGTAGCGATGATAATGTGGCTGTTGTTGCCCATAAGTGTGAGAGCTCTATTTTGTTTATGTCTATCCTTTACATAACAGCAGACAGCAAACTGACTGTAGTATGAATACACATCTTTAAGGTTTTGCAGAAGACCAAGTGGCCCTAGGCAATATGAGATAAGAGTGACAGGCTATAAAATCTTATATTCTGCTTGGTTAAATTCTTTGGTTCACCACAATTTGTTATGCGCACTGCAGCTTAGAGCAGGGGTAGGGAACCTTGGCTCTCCAGCTGTTATGGAACTACCAGTCCCACAATGCATTGCAGGAGTCTGACAGCCACAGTCATGGTTAATTAAGGAAAATGCTTGCTGGGATTTGTAGTTTTATCACAGCTGGAGAGCCAAGGTTCCCTACCCCTGGCTTAGAGGAAACATTAGTCCTTTTTATGGCATCTGTTGGTAATTTTACCAGAATTTTACATTTACACCTAAATTGAAAGTTAAAATAAGCTGGAATTTATTTAGTGCTGTGTGGTGTATTCCTATGGCACAGCTTTATAAATAGGCCCCATAGTGTCAATTCAGCAGCTGGTTATCCTAGCAAGGGAGTTGGACAGCCTGTCCTAATCCCATACAAATTGCAAGGATGGGTATTTATTGGTGTTCAAAGGCAGAATGTACTTTCTCAGCTTCTTCCATCTATTATTTGAAGTCTATGAAGTCATTGCTGGATGCCGGGAATAGCTCATGCAAAGAAAACATATTAGATGTGCTGTGTGGGCCATGTCTCTTGCAAATCAGCACTTAGTTACCTCAATAAATATTTGATCAGGTAATAGAATGGAAGCTTAAAAGTTTCATTTATATGCTGAATATACTAAAAATAACTAGCCATCGCTGCTGCAGATAAGGATACATTCTGCTAATACTTCTTTTGGTTAAAATATTATAGACCCGTGTACTGAAATACACCTGAATATATATGTTTTACATGAATAATGCATGCAAGCAGGGTCAGTGGCTGGTGAATTTTCCCATGCTCGGTATTTATAGTATCACCACTGTATCAGATGTGCTGCATGTCAGGAATAGGAGGTCACCATTCGGAGTTAAGAATATTGGTCTGATTTGCTAGAACAGCAGACAATTCTTAACTCTACAAAGTTCTTTTAGGGCCATACACACAGGCAGCATAGGACAGGCAGTACATACAATGTATGTAGGTGTGAAGAGATGAACAATGTGGGTGATTACAGCCTGAGCCTGAGGTGTGAACACTGCAGGGGATGAACAATGCAGAGATTAAAAGGTGTGAACAACACAGGGGATTAGACTTTTAAACAATACAGGGGGATTGCAGCCTGAATCTGAGGTGAGAACCATGCAGGGGGGCAGTTAATCTCAGTACTGATACTATTTAAAGCTTACTCAAAGGTAAGCCATCAAAGCAGCCAGACAGGTGGGGGGCCACACAGAGGGGGGTTGCGGGTCGCGGGCCACAAGTTGGACAGCCCTGTCATAGATGATACACATCCACTAGATGTACAGGTGCAGGTATATAACTGACTGGGCAGAACAGAGCTGGGATCTAGAAAAGTAAATTCTTTGTGCCCTGCACAATATATCATCACCTTTAAAGTTATGTTTTTAAGAAAGTGTTATTTGGTAAATAAAAATATAACAAACAATATTGATACCATTAGTTCTTGACCCTGTATAAAAGGAGCCAAGTGACCTATTTAATGGAGATTCCAATGAAAACCAATGGCCTTTGGAACAGCAATACATAAAGATCTTCCTAGGAATTATTTCCACTAGTTACTGTGTAGGTGAGGACCATTATATACCGCAGAACTCCTGGAGTAACAAATATAATGTTATGTTGGGGTCTTCAATATGGGACTTATAGGGAGTTGTTGTGTCTTATGAAATATTTCCCAAAAGGGCTGCTTTCTTCAATGAAGCTGATAGCACTGCAACTTTATCACTTGCACTTCTAACCGGCCTCTGCCTCTTGCTCTCTCATTTATCATTCCCGAGCAAAGTGCAAAAAATTGTAAAGTAAGAGTAAAGTATATCCATTTTTTGCGTTTTGCACCTTATATGCATCTTGTACCCAAACTGCAAAGTTTTGTGCTCAGTTTGCTTAAACATAGCAACCTGATAATTCATTGCAAACTAGAGAGCTACAGAACAAACTGTTAAGATGAGTTTTAGATAAACAGTAGCTTTCAGTTCCTAAAGTACCCAAGCATAGCAAATATGTCTGCAAAGATCCAAGAAAATATGCAACTGATTAATGTATAGAAGAACATATGATAATTGCTAGAAAAAGAAATGCAAACCTGATACCAGAACATAAATGAGCATTGTTATTGGATACATATAAGTACACACAGTGCTGTGGCCCTGTTTGGTGAAAATAGCTTGGGATATAAATAGAAAGCATAAACTAAACTTAGTGCTATCACACTGCTTGCTTCTATGGAGTACTTGCAACATCTGGCTGGAAAGAGGGTTCTAACCCTTGGTTCTCCACTTATACCCAGTCAGGCAATGCTTAAATTGGATATTTTGTGTTGTTCCTATTGACTCAAATGAACTTCAAAGGGAACTCAAGTTTTGAATCAATATTCTAAAACATTTTGTAGACACTTTTCATTTTTATCATTTTTGTTATGTTTGATCTAACCTTTTCACTTGGCTTCCCAAGGTAACTGACCACAGATAGGAAATAGACTGGAAAATGAATAAGGGAAGGCCTGAGTTGAACAGATATAATAAATTGTCTACCCTCACAGTTCACCTTCTGCTCATTGCTCATCTCTTTTGGCTACTGCTTTAGCTGCTCATACAGACTTCTTGCAGTAGATTATATAATTCTGCACAAAGAAATGATGTATAATGGGGCTGGCTGCACAGAATCTGATCAAAATGTTCTTCTGTACTGCCTACCCTGGAACACAGAAACTGGTTACAAGTCATAAATGCCTATTTCCTGGTCCAAATGATAAAATAGACTAACTGAACTAAAATTGTCAGTGACCTGGTTAATTACATATATAAATTATGCAATTTTAATGCTCCAGAAAACTCTTGAAAGTATACATTGCAAAACAATACATTAATGAAAAATAAACTATAAAATCAGTCTATTAGCATTTAACATACCCTCAAAGATTCCTGTCTACTGGGGCAAAGAAACTTTTTATTATGTCTAATAGCTAGCCGTATCTGATTTTCCCATGCAGTATCTATAATAAATAGCTCTGGATACTGATGAGAAACAGAAAAAATAGGCTTTCTTTAATCGGACTGCTGTGGGCATCTGTATATGATTTAAAGGGGTTGTCCACCTTCAATTTTTTTTCTATATGCAATTGGTCTTTATTTTTTATTATCTGCATTTTTTTTAATTATTTCTCTTTTTGTTCAGCAGCTTTCCAGTTTTGAAAAGCTATCTGGTTGCTAGGGTCCAATTTAACTTCACAACTTGGCAGTGGTATGAAAAAGATTGGAATATGAATAGAGGAGGGTCTAAATAGAGAGATAGGTAATAAAAAGTAACAATAACGATAACATTGCAGCTTCGCCAAGCAATATTTTTGGCTGCTGGCATCAGTGACCCCTGTTTGAAAGCTGGAAACAGGCAGAAGAGGAAGGAAAATAATTAAAAAACTATATATATATATAAAAAAAATGAAAACCAGTGAAAAAGTTGCTAAGAATGGGCCATTGTATAACATACTAAAAGTATAACCAGAAGAAGCAACTTGGATAAGTGGTAAAATATCTTCCAAAAAACTCAGAAAAGTCCAGTTGTTTTAGACTTAATTCTACTAGATACTGTATGAATGAAACCTGGATGAATGAGAATCTTCATAGACAACCAGAAGGTGAACCACCCCTTTAATAGATTTATACTGGTCAGTAAAATGATTAAGAATCTTTTCTGGGTTGGTTCCCTAACAATTTAGGGTTACAACCATCCTAAATCCTTACATAATTTGTATAAAGAAGAAGCTTACTTAGCTACGTGGACACATTTGCCTACAGTTTAACAAAGAGGATCATAATGTGGTTGACAACACATCAGTCATGGCAATAATTGCATCCTAAATAATGTGTTCATTTATGCACAACCACAGAATATAATCAAGCATATTAACAGCAAAGAAAAAACACAGCTACATTTAAATTAATTGTAATCATAACGACTTCAAATTAATTGTAGTCATAAGGACTTGATTGCTGTTCTAGTTAATCCATATTTCCTTTATAAATATGAATTTGCGATTACAGTTGTGCATGTGTAGGTAGAGAAAGTCATAGCCTGAGGTGTTACATTGTCATAAGCCATTTAAAATCATTTGTGAGAATGACGCGCACAACACAAGCTGACAAAAGACTGAGAACGAAAATTCCCAGGTCAACATGACTAATCATCCAGAGACTCGGCAAAACGCATTGGTGCTGCAGCAGCACATTACTCATTGCTTCCTGTGCAGAAGGAAGAGATAAGAGATGAAGAGCTTCACTATATTCATTTCCACTTACATTACAGTAAATCTAACAGTGATAATCATATCCAATAAACAACTGTTCCTTGACTAAAGGCTAAAGCATATTAGGGCCAATCAATAACTGTATGTAGTACGTAAACAAGCTTGTCTCATGTATATGAACACAACTAGTGACCAGTGCAGTGTCGAGGCCTCTGATCATCCCCTAGAACTTGTCCCAACTAACCATCCTTCTCACCTTGCAAACCCCAAAAACAAACTCACAAAAAGTCCAGGGTGGATATGAAAGGCCACAGCATTATTTACATGAACAATATAGTATAAAAAATGGTAACAGCTCAGCAGGAATTCTTGCCAACAAAAATGGCACAGGAATAGACTGGTCACCCGCCATGCCAGCTACCAGGCACAGCGCCATTCAGATGAGCAAGGGAGAGCAGTCTCACTCTGCACCTCTACCTCCTGGGATCACTACCCAAGCTGGTGCTTAATTGCACTCTGGTGAACAGGGGAATTACCTCCCATCTCCACACCACAACTGTGACAAAACCAATTAAACCCCCATTCCTCAATTGGGGTTGGGGGGGCAGGATGTTCCACCATGTGCTTCCAAAATGTAAGTACAAGTTCTAGTAACCCCTCCTTGTACAATCTCTCCGACCACACTCCACCCCCTCCTTTTCTACGCTATACACACAACTCAAACCCTGTCCTCCCTGCCTTCCTAACCTGGTCAAGGTCCCCCCCACCCCCAACCCTTTGATGTCCAGTGAGCTCCATTTTTGATGGCTCTTTTAATATATGTAGGGAACTGGTAAATTATGCCTTTTCCCACTCTGTGGTCCCCTAGTTCTCTAGATAGCTATAAGGGTCCTTAATGTAATGGGAAGTAAGTCCCTTGTTCCTGGGTCATAGCATGACCCCTTGTGCATTTCCACACTTTGGCCATAAGGTGTCACTGTGGGTATAAAAGGCTGAGCAGCCATGAGGCAAAAAGCCATTTTGTGGAGCTCTCTCCACAAGAGGAGAGCTCTACTCTGAATAGGTAGCTTTAGAAAGAATAGGCAGTTCCTGTTATAGATCACACTAGGTGTGATAGACAGGCAGGGCTATTTAGTGAGCCGCATTTGCTCCAACCAGGCTTGTAGAGGCATTATAAGCCGGGTGTAATACTGCCCAGAGTAGGGTAACAGTGTACAGACCTAGGGTTAGATAGTGATCACCCAGGTTCCACTGGAAGCATATACCTGAAAGCTGGGAGTTAACCCCTTGTGCCCTACAGCTAAAGGGTCAGTGTGACATATTCTTGTAAGTACTGCCTATGCTGTGAAATGCTACTACCTGCCTATTCTGTAATTACTCCTAAGTGGCTGTGTAAATAAACAGTTCATGGTTTCAATGTTAAGAACCACTGGCGCCCATTTATTGAGAAATACAACACATATCCAACTGGCCTCCATACAAAGCGAGGGCTCACCCCTGAAGGATACAGTCTCATCCTGGGTAAAATACGGTGTATTTTGTGGTAATTAAAGGGCTAATTTACTATAAGCTTACATTTGGCGCGGCCAAAGTGGGGCCTGTACCAGGTGTTGTGTTGTGAGAAAGACGCTGGCAGGAAACTTCTGTGGTTCTTAGTTTCCGCACGCCACGTCTACTAATAATTAAGGTACAATGGAGGCAGAGCAGAAAAACCCTGAGATAGGAAGTGAAATGGATGACATGACCATGATAGAGCACTGTGAAGTATATGAATGGGCAGTGTATGAGAAAATAAATCCACGGCAAGCATTTGCTGTGGACCGAGTACACAGGGACAAACCCTTGGACCTTGTCGATAAAAATGTGGAAAGTTATGACAAGTTGCCCGGCTCTTATCGGCTTGCTGACAAGACATCACGAAAAAAGGGGTGTTTAACATTATTATATAGGGCTCCGAGGGATGTGTTTGATAACACAGGGCCCTATACTATTTTCCCAGAGGGTGCCTTTCCTGATGGCTGCCCGGTTGTATACTCCAAGCGATGCAGGTCTGAGACAGAGAAGGGTGGTGTGAAAGTGGAAGCACCGACACCCATGGCAGTATCAGAGGGTGTGGAGCGTATGAAAATAAGAGAGTCTGGCCCTCTCACAAACTATAGTCCTCAGACCGTTGTGGTAGCAAAGACTAAATACCCAAAGCTGAAGGTTTTCTCAGGGATGGCCCCTGTCCCTGAGGGAGAGCAGGAGTTTGAGGAATGGCAAGAAGCTGCTATCCAAATGATAGAAGAATGCCCCTGCTCAGAGAGGGAGAAAAAGATTAGGCTAACTGAAAATCTGCTTCCCCCTGCTAGCCGAGTGGTAAAGATGTTTTGCAAAGCCCACCCTGACGCTTCAGTTAGAGACTGTTTAAGGGCGCTAGAGGATGTATATGGTACCTGTGACAATCCTCACACCTGGCTTCATATGTTCCAAAGTTTGAAGCAGAGAGAGGGAGAGGATATTTCAGCCTTTATTAAAAGATTGGAAGATGCCTTGTGGAAGTTGGTATCTAAGAATATAATTACTATTGCTGAGGTAAATGAAAAAAGGAGAAATCAGCTCATGTATGGGATGTTAGGAGGACATCCGGTGGCCACTGAACTGCGTATAATGTATCGCCATGGGTCACCCCCTGCCTTAAGTGAGCTTATGAGTAAGGTGAAGGAACAGGAGGCTGAACTCAGATACCTCTCCCATTCAGCCAAAGCCAAAGCTCTACCTCCTCTCCCAGGAAGTCAATAAAAGGAGACTCTATGGGACAGCTGGGAAAGAAAGAGGGCTTCTCCCCCAAGTCTCCCAAGTATAAAGCGCATAATTATGTTGGCCCCTCAGCACGATCAGAGTGTTACTGTTGTGGACAGACCGGGCATCGGGTTCATCAGTGCCCTCTTCCAGCTAATCAGCCAGATATTCATAGTAATGTGGGACAGCTCCCCAAGAAAAGGAGGAGACTTGTAAAGAATTCCTGGCCCAGGAGTCTACCTGGTATAGGGCGTAGGTGCATCTTTAGCCTCCTAGTAAATGGTGTTCCAGCCACTGCTTTATTTGACACTGGCTCTCAATTGACTATTATATACCGGCCCTTCTATCAGCAATACCTCAGCCATGTCCCTTTACAGCCTGTGGGTCTTGTGCCTGTTTATGGAGTGGGAGAAAATCCTGTCTACATGGATGGATGTTTGGAAGTGCAGTTGCATATCCCTGGCCTGGTGGGAGACAGTGAGCCCCCACTTAAAGTTATTGCTTATGTGAGCCCTCTCACCGCCGGCAAGAATTCAGCTCCTGTGATTGTTGGCTCCAATGTGAAAGCAGTGGAAGAAGCCTTCATTAAATTTCTCCAGCCAAGAGAAGGGACTCCTTTGACTGCATTGCCGATAACTCCGGAGCTGCAGGAAATATGTCAGACATTTGCCCCTGAATCGCCGGGAGGATGTGTAGGGAATCCTTGGCGCCCGGTGGAGATTCCACCAGGGGGAGAGCAAAGTCTTCAAGTTTATGTGGAAATTGTGCCAGCGACCAGTGGTAGCTTCTTCCTGCTAGAGACTGATCCTCAGGAAGCTATCCGACAAGGCTGGGAGGTAATTCCAGAACGAAAGGACTACCGTTATAAATGCCCCCGGACTGATGTGGTAACGGTGAGGAATATCACCTCCCATTCAGTGGTAATCCCTGCATGGCACACTGTAGCCCACTGTTATCCTGTGGAGTGTCTAGACTCTTTCCCTGCTCAGTTGGGGAAACCTGATACTCAATTAAAGTTTAACCTTTAGGACTCTGATGACTCCCCAGAACACCAGCAAATGTTGGAAAAGAAATTGGCTAAATACAGTGATGTATTTTCAGTTGACGACATGGATGTGGGGTGTGCCAAACATGCTGAGCACAATATTCGGTTGAAAGATCACACTCCATTTAGGGAGCGGTCTCGGCGCATACCCCCAAGAGACCTTGATGATGTACGGGACTACTTAAGGAAAATGAAGGAACAAAACATTATCGTGGAGTCAAGAAGTCCCTATGCCTCCCCCATAGTCATTGTCCGGAAGAAAAACGGCAGTGTTAGGCTATGTGTGGATTACAGAACCCTGAACAGACGCACCATCCCTGACCAGTACACCTTGCCCCGTATCGATGAGGCTCTTGATGCCCTTCATGGTAGTGCTTGGTTTTCGGTAATGGACCTGCGGTCTGGGTACTATCAAATACCTATGAGTGTGGAGGATCAAGAAAAGACTGCTTTTATCTGCCCTTTGGGATTCTATCAGTTCACCCGCATGCCCCAGGGCATAAGTGGGGCACCGGCAACATTTCAGCGCCTTATGGAAAAAGTGCTGGGTGATTTAACGCCAAGGCAATGTATAGTGTATCTAGACGATATTATCGTTTTTGGCTCTACTGTGGAAGAACATGATAGTCGCTTGTTCAATGTACTTGAGCGCCTTAGAGAGGAAGGGCTCAAACTTTCCCTTGACAAGTGCAAATTCACACGAAAATCTGTGCGCTTTGTAGGGCATGTTGTGTCCGCAGAAGGGATTGCTACGGACCCAGAAAAAGTGGCTGCTGTACTGACTTGGCCTAACCCCACTAATTTAACAGAACTGAGATCATTCTTAGGGTTTTGTGGCTATTATCGGAGGTTTGTAGAGGGCTACTCCAAGATCGCATATCCCTTGAATGAGCTGTTAAAGGGGAGTGACTCTAAAGACTGTCATGCTACGACTATTCCTTTCCATGACAAGTGGACCCCAGCATGTGAAGACGCCTTTCAAACACTAAAGAAAAAGCTCACTGAGGCGCCAGTGCTTGCTTATGCTGATCCGAAGCGGCCGTATGTCCTACATGTAGACGCCAGCTATGAAGGGCTAGGAGGTATTCTCCATCAGGAGTATCCTGCCGGGTTGAAGCCGGTTGCTTATGTTAGTAGGAGTCTTAGTTCCAGTGAAAGGAACTATCCTGTACACAAGCTGGAATTTTTGGCCTTAAAGTGGGCTATTACTGAGAGGCTACATGACTACCTCTATGGGGTTCAGTTCGAGGTACGGACTGATAATAATCCATTGACTTATATTTTGACTACTGCCAAATTGGATGCGACTGGTCATCGCTGGTTGGCTGCATTGTCTAATTATCAGTTTTCTTTAAAATACAAACCTGGCCCGAGGAATGTAGGGGCCGATGCCCTTTCTAGGCGCCCAGGTCTCCCTCCTCAGCTGGAGGAGGAAGAGTGGGAAGAGTTTCCTGGCCCTGCTGTATCCGCTCACTGTGCTACAGCTGCTGTACAAGGGGAATGTATAGCCTTCTCTGAGCTGCGAGCAGTAGATTCACTAGGCGGTGGAGCAGACTCTGTTCCTGCTATGTACTGTTACCCTACTGTTTTGGGAGTGCCGGAGAACTCTCAAGTGAGGGCCCGAGACATGATCCGGCTACAGAAAAGAGATCCGGTGATTCGTCATGTGCGGGAGGCTGTTTCCCGAGGGGATTCTAAATATATGAGGGGTGCCATACCAAAAGACAGTACCTTCTTCCTAAAAGAGTGGAACAAATTGGAGATTTTAAATGGGATCCTTTATAGAGTTCATCTCTTTCATGATCACCCAGGAAGAAGGCAATTGGTACTTCCCCAGGCCTATCGGAGGGCCGTTTTGCGGAGTTTGCATGACCAACATGGACACTTGGGGGTGGAGAAAACCTATGGACTTGTGCAGGACCGGTTCTTTTGGCCTAGGATGCGGGAGGAAGTTGCTGACTACTGCAGGAGGTGTGTGTCTTGCTTGCAGAGAAAGACTTTGCCTACCCGGGCTGCCCCCATGGAACACTTGAAGAGTACTGGGCCTTTGGATCTGGTATGTATGGATTTTTTGTGCATTGACAGTGACTCCAGTGGTGTAGGCAATGTCCTGGTAGTAACTGACCATTATACCCGTTATGCACAAGCCTATCCCACTAAAGACCAGAAGGCTGTGACAGTAGCTAAGGTACTTTGGGAGAAATTCCTTGTCCATTATGGGCTCCCCAATCGGATCCATTCCGATCAGGGGCGTGACTTTGAGAGCAGATTAATAAAGGAGTTGTTAAGTCTGCTGAATATTGATAAGAGTCGTACCACGCCTTATCACCCAGAAGGGGATGCTCTACCTGAACGTTTTAATCGAACTCTGCTGGATATGTTGGGTACACTGTCTGTTACTGCCAAGCAGTCTTGGAGTCGACATGTAGGGGCGATGGTACATGCATATAATTGTACCCGTCATGATTCTACTGGGTTTTCCCCATATTTCCTTATGTTCGGAAGGGAGGCCCGACTGCCAATTGACTTACAGCTGGGTGTATCCACTGATGGAGTAGGACAACAAGAGCATTATCAGTATGTGGCCCGTCTTAGAGAAAGTTTGAAAGAGGCCTATCGTCTGGCTGAGGGGAACACAGCCAAAATAAATGCTGGGAACAAGAGACGCTTTGATTCTAGAGTACGGTACAGAGAATTGCTACCGGGTGATAAAGTGCTCCTTTGCAACTTGGGTCAAACTGCCAAACACAAGCTAGCAGACCGTTGGAGGAAGGACTTGTACGAAGTGGTAGGTAAATTACCAAATATTCCGGTGTATCAAGTTCGTGGTCCGGACGGCAAGGTTAAGGCATGGCATCGCAACCATTTGCTTCCGGTACGTCAAGTTCCCTCCGTGGATGAAGAGGGTGATGCTGCATCTAGTGGAGAAGAGGTACCTACTAATGGTAGAGGAGAACAAGTGACTGATGAGGATTGGTTCACGGTTCCGGCTGATGATTCTGGACAGTTGCCGGTCCAGGCATCTGGTGGAGGTTTACCACAGAGGGGTGGTTTAAATGTTAATTCCCCTTCATATCAGCCCAGTGATATTGGAGACATAGCTTCTGCTTCTGAGGTGGCTAATAGCTCAAGCACACCCGTTGATTCTGGCCTGGGGCTGTGTCAGCCAGTGGCAGAAGAAGTGAGAAGGGGTGATCGTATCAGGCGACCTCCACCAGTGTTTACTTATGACACTTTGGGAAGACCATGTTATGCTGTGCCCTGTCATCCCAATCCACCGTATGCTTTGGCGAGTTTAATTGATGCCCATGCCAGGCTTGTTAACATGATGCCTCTGTATTATTGATTCTTGTTCAAATTTGTTTTTATATTTCAGAAACCATTGTACCCTGGTAACCCTATGGAGAGGTTACTGAAGCGGATGTACTGTGTTTTTGATATGTGCTTATATGTTCTTGCCGGGACGTAAGAGTTTCACCAGGGGGAGAATGTAGGGAACTGGTAAATTTTCCCACTCTGTGGTCCCCTAGTTCTCTAGATAGCTATAAGGGTCCTTAATGTAATGGGAAGTAAGTCCCTTGTTCCTGGGTCATAGCATGACCCCTTGTGCATTTCCACACTTTGGCCATAAGGTGTCACTGTGGGTATAAAAGGCTGAGCAGCCATGAGGCAAAAAGCCATTTTGTGGAGCTCTCTCCACAAGAGGAGAGCTCTACTCTGAATAGGTAGCTTTAGAAAGAATAGGCAGTTCCTGTTATAGATCACACTAGGTGTGATAGACAGGCAGGGCTATTTAGTGAGCCGCATTTGCTCCAACCAGGCTTGTAGAGGCATTATAAGCCGGGTGTAATACTGCCCAGAGTAGGGTAACAGTGTACAGACCTAGGGTTAGATAGTGATCACCCAGGTTCCACTGGAAGCATATACCTGAAAGCTGGGAGTTAACCCCTTGTGCCCTACAGCTAAAGGGTCAGTGTGACATATTCTTGTAAGTACTGCCTATGCTGTGAAATGCTACTGCCTGCTCGCGAGTCTTTTTCGGCGATTTCCGGAAATCGCCCCGCCGCGTCTGCCATCCCGCCGGCGACTTACATGTTCGCCGGTGGGATGGCAGGGGTAGGCAACTCGGGGAGATTAGTCGCCCGCGAACAGGGAGTTAATCGCGGGCGACTAATCTCCCCCGTGTGCCAGAGCCCTAAGAACCACTGGCGCCCATTTATTGAGAAATACAACACATATCCACCTGGCCTCCATACAAAGCGAGGGCTCACCCCTGAAGGATACAGTCTCATCCTGGGTAAAATACGGTGTAGCTTGTGGTAATTAAAGGGCTAATTTACTATAAGCTTACATATATATTGTTATTGTATGTTGTATGTATCCAGTCAGAATTCTTCATTAAAGTACCATAATCAGACAATCACCTTATGTATTTTGTGTTAGCAACCATTATTCACAGGAAAATATGTAAAAGCACTTGCAAGGTATTTAAAGGTGGTCTCCCCCAATCACAAATTGCTCAAATGCTCAAGTTAAGGTACACCCATTCCACCATATTGGTGCCCTCATAGTTGAAGCCAGTTCAAAACATAGACAACTTTATTGTACAAAATCTAAAAACATAGATTATTCAAAGTTCCAAATGTAGTATTCAAATATTGGCATAGAAAGCACATCATTTAGAATTTGCAAGACAATTTAATGTAAGAAGAAAAGAATATTTACAAATTAGATAATATACTGACAATTCTGGGTAGAAGAAGATTCTAACAAAAATCATTGTCACAAATAACAGGAGACATAATATTCACAATTCATGCCAAGTGGATATCTAGTGGCAAGATCCATTTGGTTTCATGAAATAATAGTTTCTTGGTTAAATCACCTCCTCCCTCACCCAATGTAACCCTCTCAATGCCCTCAACCATGAAAACATTTTGCTACATTAGTTGTTGAATTACATTTATATTATTAATATGCTCACATACTTATTTTTTTAGGCCTCTACCAGCCCACCCTTTATACTGTTTCCCACATTTTTTGCAAGAAATTAGATAGATCACATTATGTTTGTTACAATTAATATATTTCTTGTTCTTATATGTTTTTCCAGTGGAATTATAAAAGAATGTATCTCCTTCCTTGATATATTCACAAGTAATACATTACAGTACCTACAGGCACCACAGTGAGAGGAGTTCTTCAATTTAAAGGGATTGTTCACCTTTGAGTTAACTGTTAGTATGATGTAGAGAGTGTTATTCTGAGACAATTTGCAATTCTTCATTTTTAATTATTTCTAATTTTTTAGTTATTTCATTTTCAGTTCAGGAGCTCTCCAGTTTGGAGTTTCAGCACTTATTTGGTTGCTAGGGTCCAAGTTACCTTAGCAACCATGGAGTAGTTTGGATGAGAGTCTCTTATATGAATAGGAGAGGGTCTGAATAGAAATTAAACTTACAAAATGTAACAATACCAATAAAACTGTAGCCTCTACAGGCCTAGTTAGAGAAGGGGGGGTTCAACAAATTCCAAGAGGATGAGACGTCATACGGAGGAAGACTGTACAAACTTTCTGAACACTCAGGGGTGTGAGGAGGCAACATTGAAAAGCCATATTGGAGTTGATTTGTGTTAAGATAATTAAAAAAAGTCAAAATCCTTATCATCCCCTGCCCATATCAAAATGAGATCATCAATATAACAACCATAAAACTGGAAATGATGATGGTAAGGATTAGTTTCTGAGAATATGAATAACTCCTCCCACCACCCCATGTAAATATTTACAACTCTTTTTTTAGGTAAAAAGTGTCACTAATAAAAAAATGTGTCAACAGATATTGGGTGGCCTCTAGAATGAACTCTCTATGTAGATCAGAGTAACGAAATCAAACCAACCATATAAAAAACAGTATCCTTATCCTGTAATCTCATATTCCCAAAATGGAACACCGACCTTTGCCAGTTTCATTTGGCTGCCAATACCCATCACGTTTGAAATGAAATCAGAATTTGCCACATCTACACTGAAATGCTGTCTGAACTAACGCCATGAAAAATTCCATGTTTTCTGTTTAAATTGCATTACTCAGCTTGATGCTTATGTCACATATTTATATGCATGTTTGTATAAATGTGTTTGTGTGTAATCGAATGTACAGTGTATAGAATGGGTGGTGTTTTATTCCCAGTTAATTGAATGATGACTTTTTGCAGAAGCCCAGCAAAACCTCATAGTGCCCTTTAAACACAGTATCATATTACAAGAGACAGCTCTAATGATTATTTCATCAAGAACATTGCTGATCCTCAGTGCAGCTTGTAGGTTATCCTTAAGCAGAGAACAGATGAGTGAGACAGATAAAAATTAAAATGTTTGCTGTCAGCATCAGTCATATCTCAATAGGCGCCAGCAGGAGAATGGAACACTGCATTGTCTCAGGGCTTGGGAGTCTCTGTGTAAGTCTCTTGTCAGGAGATGTAATGGTCTTTTTTAGGCTCATATTATTTAATAATGGACACTTATATGGTCATGTTATGTGAAATTATATTAATAGAGCCATATAAATTTAAGAATAATTTGCTTTATTTATATTTGCCAAGCCAATGATTATTCTTATTCCTTAATGGAGAGAAATGAAATCACAAACAATCCTTATTGACTCCTGTAAGTGCATTTGTCAGTAGGTCTAACTTCCATTTTACCCATATATAAACTTTGAATAAAAGTATAGAGACAGGGATAATTGTGAGCACATAACCTTCCTTTTGTCTGGCTTTGCCTTCATACATATATAGGAGCAGGACTGTGAAACTATAGGCCCACCAGAGAGCCTGATATAAGGGGCCCACAATCCTGCTCTGCTCTGTTCGGGGTGCGGGGGCCCTGGGGTGGCAGTCCTAGTGGGCCCAGCACCCCCCAGTCCAACCCTGTGTTTGCTGCACAAAAGGTTGTGATAGCGAGGGTTAAGCTGCTATTTTTCTCTATAAATTCCACTTTTAAGCCAGATTCTACTAAGATGCAAGCACATGTTGCTTTGCCTTCAACTTCATATTTAAGGAAAAAAAAAAAATAACAGCATTCAAGTTAGAGGCCAGTGGCAGAAGAGAACGTATGGTCTATTTAAAGGGTGATGACATCATTCATGGACTCATTCATATAATGTTAACAGACAAGATTGAAAATAGGGATAACAATATAGGACCAGGGACAAATTATATCGTTATTCATAGGAAATCTCTCTCATAAGTGGAAGATTTTATGGGGCTCCGACCATTGCTTCTCTGGGCACTAGTCCTGATTCTATGTTCTTCTCCTTTTCACAGATCTATTATGTAAAGAAAAAAAGTTAAAGCAGATTTGAGACAATTTTGAATTATTTAGCCAAGATATGCAGGGAAGCAGAGAAACTACAGAGGAAGCAGACCCTCTGGTTGCAGGGGGGGGGGGGGGGGGGCAGGAGTGTAGAGAGCCCAGTAAGGCCTTTATTAATAATTGGTTTCAATATATCTTGGTGAAATTGGTCAACTTGAAAGTGCGTTGGGGCCCTAGGTTAAATCTGCTGTGGGCAGAGTAACATCTAGTTATGCCACTGATTATATGCACACTTTGCCTTTAAGATAAAATTAATTTAGGTAGGGGTTAATGATAGCATTCATACTGCTACCAGTACAAAATCCTGCTTACTGTAGCTTCATCAGTATTCTCTTCTGTATATTTTATTCCACTTCATTACGTCCACCTTGCTGATACCAGTGAATATATAAGCATATGGCCACGTTAATAAACTGTACGAGTTCCAAAATAAATAAACAAAATCCCAATCTGGTTGAGCAACATACTGTATGTGTATCTGAATTTATATAACATACAGAGCACTGTACACACAACAAAAAAACATAAAGGAAAGCAGTAAAAAGCAAATAATATTAGTGTAACACTATATTATATAGAAATTCCAGAAAGGAACATTTATACCCTGATATGTCACGGCACTGTTTGCGGCCAAACTAACTTTTAGAGCAGCTTTTGCCACCAATAAGGATTCATACAGCTTAGTTAGGATCAAATCATTTTTAAAAATTACAATTATTTCCTTAAGATGGACTCTATGGGAGATGGCCTTCTCATAAATCTGACATTTCTGGATAATGGGTTTCTGGACAAGGAATCCCATACCTGTTCTAACAGATGCCATACTATCAGAGCAAACTCATACTGTGCAAGGGGTTCGCCCATTCTGCAAAGTGCTATTAGCAGAAATTCCTATACTTCCTTCTATCGTGCCTTTCTGATTGGCTAACTTGCTCTCACTGAAGCAACAAGTACATTAAAGGGAATTATAGGCAGATAGGGGATCATCGCACCAGAGGTCATCCCTTTAGATTAGAGGAACGGAGCTTCCATTTGAAGCGTAGGTGGTTTTTCACGGTGAGGGCAGTGAGGTTGTGGAATGCCCTTCCTAGAGATGTGGTAATGGCAGATTCTGTTAATGCCTTTAAGAGGGGCCTGGATGAGTTCTTGAACAAGCATAGTATCCAAGGCTATTGTGATACTAATATCTACAGTTAGGGGCACATTTACTAATCCACGAACGTCCGAAAAGCGTCCGAATGCGTTTTTTTCACAATGATCGGTATTTTGCGATTTTTTTTTGTAAATTGTCGTGACTTTTTTGTAGCTGTTGCGACTTTTTTGTAAATTGTTGCGACTTCGTCGTAGCCGTCGCGCCGAGTACAAAAGTTTCGGATTCATTCAAGCTTCAGTATTGTGACTTTCCTTGGGCCAGGTTGGAGCTGCAGAGTGCCATTGAGCCCTATGGGAGACTTTCCTTGGGCCGGGTTGAAGCTGCAGAGTGCCATTGAGCCCTATGGGAGACTTTCCTTGGGCCAGGTTGGAGCTGCAGAGTGCCATTGAGCCCTATGGGAGGCTTTCCTTGGGCCGGGTTGGAGCTGCAGAGTGCCATTGAGCCCTATGGGAGACTTTCCTTGGGCCAGGTTGGAGCTGCAGAGTGCCATTGAGTCCTATGGGAGACTTTCCTTGGGCCAGGTTGGAGCTGCAGAGTGCCATTGAGCCCTATGGGAGACTTTCCTTGGGCCAGGTTGGAGCTGCAGAGTGCCATTGAGTCCTATGGGAGACATTCCTTGGGCCAGGTTGGAGCTGCAGAGTGCCATTGAGCCCTATGGAAGGCTTTCCTTGGGCCAGGTTGGAGCTGCAGAGTGCCATTGAGCCCTATGGGAGACTTTCCTTGGGCCAGGTTGGAGCTGCAGAGTGCCATTGAGCCCTATGGGAGACTTTCCTTGGGCCGGGTTGGAGCTGCAGAGTGCCATTGAGCCCTATGGGAGACTTTCCTTGGGCCAGGTTGGAGCTGCAGAGTGCCATTGAGTCCTATGGGAGACTTTCCCTGGGCCAGGTTGGAGCTGCAGAGTGCCATTGAGCCCTATGGAAGGCTTTCCTTGGGCCAGGTTGGAGCTGCAGAGTGCCATTGAGCCCTATGGGAGACTTTCCTTGGGCCGGGTTGGGGCTGCAGAGTGCCATTGAGCCCTATGGGAGACTTTCCTTGGCCGGTTGAGCTGCAGGGCCATTGAGCCCTATGGGAGACTTTCCTTGGGCCGGGTTGGAGCTGCAGAGTGCCATTGAGCCCTATGGGAGACTTTCCTTGGGCCGGGTTGGAGCTGCAGAGTGCCATTGAGCCCTATGGGAGACTTTCCTTGGGCCGGGTTGGAGCTGCAGAGTGCCATTGAGCCCTATGGGAGACTTACCTTGGGCCGGGTTGGAGCTGCAGAGTGCCATTGAGCCCTATGGGAGACTTTCCTTGGGCCAGGTTGGAGCTGCAGAGTGCCATTGAGCCCTATGGGAGACTTTCCTTGGGCCAGGTTGGAGCTGCAGGGTGCCATTGAGCCCTATGGGAGGCTTCCAAAATCATGCAAAGTCTGAAAGTTTTGCCTGCCGTTTACGAGCGCTCAATACGAAAAAGTTGCGACAATATACGAGCAAATCGTAACGGCTACGAAAAAGTCACGACAATTTATGAAAAAGTCGTTACGGCGACGAAAAACAACGCAAAAAATACGAAAAAGTTGCAAAATTTTCGTTTCCAATATGGATTGTTCCCATTCGGATTCGTGGATTAGTAAATGTGCCCCTTAGTATTGATGTTGGTATATATAGTTTATGTATGTGAGTGTATATATAGGTAAGTATAGGTTGTGTGTGCTGGGTTTACTTGGAAGGGTTGAAATTGATTGACTCTGGTCTTTGTTCAACCCCATGTAACTATGTAACAGTAAAGCATTCCCTGCTAATTTTGTCCCCTGAAGACCACAAAAGGACTATTGCCTATAGGATGTTTTCTTTTGCTGGGATATACTTAAATCCACAGAGATATAGGGAGAACATACAAACTCCTTGCAGATAGTGTGCAGGTCAGGATTCAACTCAGGACCCCAGCAGCATACATTTTTGACCACGCCCATGTTTGCGACCACTCTCCCTAAATACCACTCCCATTTCACTAAATTTGGCAGGTTATTTAAGGCTTGAACACATTTCTGGGGATTTTGAGGTCTTGTTTTATGTGATATTACAGTTTTGTTAAAAAAAGCTGAAATTGCCCTTTAAGCTGCAAGTCTCAGTTCCCCCAAGAGACCTATTTAGCTTATTAGTTACAGTTGTATCTCAGTGCAGGTGAAGCTTGTTAACTTTCTGGGCTCTCTGCCAAAAGCTACTTTTTAATTAAAAGTGAGAAACAATGTATCTAAGTGCAGGTGACGCTGGTTAAGATTTCTGGGCTCTCTGCCAAAAGCTACTTTTAATTAAATTTGTATCTTTTTTAGAATTCAGCGCAAGAGATCAAAGGAAGATGAGGGATTTTTCAGTAAGGCTAATGCCACACTAAGGGGCACATTCATCAAAGTACAATTGTTTCCGAATACAAAAACTTCATATTTTTTCATTTTTGTACTGTACATATTTTTTGTGACTTTTTCAATAATTTGCCGAGTACGGATTCATTCAAGCTTCATAATCGTGACTTTCCTTGGGCCAGGTTGGAGCTGCAGAGTGCCATTAAAGAATGAGTAAACATTTTTTTTCCCCATCAGTAAAATTACTCTAAACAGCCTCCAGAATTACCTACCTTGGTCCCAGTATTTTGTCTGACCTGGTTCCTCAGTTAGACGTTAATCCTTTCCTTTGCTTCCTTGTGCAGAGTGAAGCCCCGCCCCCACTTCCTGTTCAGTTCTCTCTTCAATTCGACAACCTGTTGTTGGAGTTGAGAGCCTTCTGCGCAGCCTGGAGGCAGCAGGAGCCAGTCTGTGCATTAGCAGGGTTTTTTTTTTTGATGGGAGACCTGAACAGGAAGTGGGGGCGGGGCTTCACTCTGCACAAGGAAGCAAAGGAAAGGATTAATGTCTAACCGAGGAACCAGGTCAGACAGAATGCTGGGACAAAGGTAGGTAATTCTGGAGGTTGTTACTTATTCTTTAAGTTCTATGGGAGGCTTCCAAAAACATGCACAGAAGGATCAAAGTCAGAAAGGTTTTCCCGCCATTTATGATAATTCGGATATGAAAATTTCGCCATTACGATATTATCGGGACTATTACGATTTTTTTTATAAGCATTTTCATGACATTTCCGATCATCAGAAATGATCATATTTAATCTGAATTTTTCCCATTTCGGGATTCGATACTTTCATAAATCTCCAGTGTAGTGTAAGGAGCGTATTTTCGGCAAGCCAAAAAAGCTTGCCTAGAATATGCGCCATACACTCAAAAATGCCCCTACCTGTGCCTGCACCCAAATGAATGAAATAGGCTCAGGTGCAGGCACATGTAGCCGATATCTGCCAAGAATATATATATATATGCCATAAGAATGGTGTGGCATCAGCCTATGAATCAGGGACTGCTGGTAGAGCTGTCAATAGAAAATCGGGACAGTTGGGAGCTATGCAGTGCTGCAAGGCAGAAGTGCTACTCACTGAGCCACCAGCCACTATATACACTATACAGAAATAGCGAAAGGAAATGTATATGAATCACGGCACCAAATCAAATTGGTTTATAAATATTTAATCCTTTACTGTGTATGTAAAATATTGTGATTACTTATTACGAGGAAGCATTAGGGCTATTACTTATAATACAGCATAGCTAGACAGCAGGATATAAATAAGATAAATATGTGAGGGGTGTTCTGTATGACCCCGTCCCTTTCACAGTCTATCCCTCTGTCACTCCGTTCCCAACACAGGGGCTTTTTTTTTAAATCCATGGATTTTACTGCCCCCTACATTTATTACTCTCCTGCTTTTGGGATCCTGAAATTACAGCAAACCTTTTAGCTCTCTACTGTAATCTCATCTCTAATCTAATCTATAAAGAGTGAGGAAGCAGAATACATGTGTATTTACATCTTCACACCCCAGCACACTGTGCACTCAAACACACGCTGATTATAATACAAAAGCAGAATGGTACACAAACTACAAAATAAAAGGATTGGTTTCATCTTTTCAAGTCTTAAGATCTGAAGGGAATGTTTTTATACACACAAATATACATATTTATATATATAATTGTGGTTTTTTGACATTTAGTGAAACAGAGCAGTTTCACTGCTATTAGTACAGGTATCGGACCCCTTATCCGGAAAGCCGTTATCCAGAAAGCTCCGAATTACGGAAAGCCCGTCTCCCATAGACTCCATTTTAATCAAATAATTCAGAATTTTAAAACTGATTTCCCTTTTCTCTGTAATAATAAAACAGTACCTTGTAAGTGATCCCAACTAAGATATAATCAATCCTTATTGGATGCAAAACAATCCTATTGGGTTTAATTAATGTTTTATTGATTTTTTTTTTTTTTAAATATTCTTTATTTTAATTTTGCAGAGTAAGGAAAAAGAGGGATACAGAAAAAAGAAGGGTATGGGGTAAGTATTTTGTATTTAACTTCAGATACAATCAGCATACATATGCAGGAGATAACAATAAGATATACCTAAACATTCTAACTCAACAATTAGAGGCGTTCATAATGGGGGATGGGTATCTATGTTGTTGGTCAACGGGTGTGTTATGTGTGATAAGATGTTATGTATGTGGTCCATGGTTCCCAGAGCCTTTTATAGTGTGAACTGTTATTGTGGTTCATGAAGGTGATCTCTTCAAGTTTTCTTGTTTCTTCCACTAAATGGATCCATTCTAGAAAGGTTGGGGGTTTTTTAGCTTTCCAGTGTCTCGGGATAAGGGTTCTTGCTGCGTTTAATAGATGTTGTGTTAATGTGTCTGGTATGACCGTGTTCTTAGTGGGGATTAAGTTTAAGAGTATGGTTGGTATTGCATTTTCTTTTATTGGTATTTTTGTTACAAATGATATAGTCTCTAAGATTTTTGGCCAGTATGTTTGTAGTTTTGGGCAGGAGTACCATATGTGCGTATGGTTGCCTGTTTCCTTCTCGCATCTCCAGCAGATATCATTGCTATTTTTATACATTTTGCGCAGTTTTGTAGGGGTGTAGTGCCATCTTGTGGCTAGTTTAAAGTTCATCTCTCTGACTCTTACCGCTCTTGATGATTTGTGGATTGCAGTGAATATTCTAGTCCAGGCTATTTCTGGAATTTCTATCTCCAGTTCCTTCTCCCATTCTTTGCAGAAGTATCTTGGAGGGTTCTCAGAGTTGTTTAACAGGAGCTTGTATAGCGTGGAGATGGGTTTTTCTGTTGTTTTAGAAGCTTCAAGTATTGTTTCCCAGCTTGTTAAGGGTCTGCCCCAGTTCTGGCCCTGGGTGGATTGAATGAAGTGATGTAGTTGTTGATAGTTCCAAGTGTCTCTAGGGTGGGTTCCCCACCTCTTTTGGATTTCGGCTAGGGGTTTTTATTGATTTTTTAGCAGATTTAAGGTATGGAGATCCAAATTACGGAAAGACCCCTTATCCGGAATACCCTTGGTCCGGAGCATTCTGGATAACGGGTCCTATACCTGTACTTAAATATACAATATACTCCATACAGTAAAATATAACGTGACACACTAGTTTCAACTACATCTGGATGCACATGGTCCTTAAATAAACCAATAATTGTTTATAGCTGTAACAGGAATGGAATAGATATCACAAAATCAGTTCCTTCAGGATGTTACTGCCGGACAGTTCACTCTACAGGATTCTCCATTCCCATGTGTCTACCCACCTGAGCTCCAATGTTGGTGCATCACACCAGCTTCAGGTTGTTAAATCTGCCTGACAATCTATAATTCATAAAATGACAAAAGATATTCAGGGTAATTTTTAATAAATGGGCAAAAGAGACATTTGCCCAGGGCCCACTAGGATAGGGGGCCCAGTAGCACGCCTTTCATCTGGGATAACTTTTGGCAGAAGAATCATGCAGAGATGGCAGACCCCCATTTTAATCAACTGGAAGAGCTCTGCTACATGGTTTTTTTTAAAATGTATTTGCCTTTTTTCTTGTGGAATCACCATTTTGTAATTTTTCTGCCCCTAGGGCTGTTGGTCCAGGTTGGCACACCTGAGGACCATGTCAACTTAAGTAAATGCAGATCATTTCCTAACTGCTTGCCTTAAAACTTATCTGCTTAAAGGAACAGTAACACTATAAAATAAAAATGTTTTAAAATAATTAAAATATAATGTACTGTTGCCCTGCACTGGTAAAAGTTGTGTGTTTGCTTCAGAAAGACTACTGTAGTTAATAGAAATAGCTGTTGTGTAGCCATGGGGGCAGCCATTTAAATTGAAAAAAGGAGAAAAGGCACAGGTTATATAAGAAGATAACAGATAAACTGTGTAGAATACAATGGGAATCTATGCTACTTATCTGTTATCTGCTTAGTAACCTGGGACTTTTCTCCTTTTTTCAATTTAAATGGCTGCCCCCATGGCTACACAGCAGGGCATTTATATAAACTGTAGTAGTGTTTATGAAGCAAGCAAACCACTTTTACCAGTGCAGGGCAACAGTACATAATATATTAATTATTTTTATACACTTTAATTTTTTGGTGTTACTGTTCCTTTAACAGTAGTTCTATCACAAATTTCTTGCAGCAGTGGGTGCCCTCCACCAATTAATTTTGTCAATGTACCTGAGGGATATTGCTTACCACCATCTAACCCTCCTTAATATGTTTCCTTCTCCATGAGTTTTACTTTGGTATGCTTTTACTTTCACTGTGGTCTTCTCTAACCCAGGTTCCAGCCATGCATACAGCTGGATGGGGCTTCACCTCCTCCCACCCATGCTTACACATAGCAGCTCTCTCTGTTTTACACTATTGAGCTAAATAGGGAGCTGACAGCAATAGAGAAAGG
This sequence comes from Xenopus tropicalis, assembly GCF_000004195.4. Lineage (NCBI taxonomy): Eukaryota > Metazoa > Chordata > Amphibia > Anura > Pipidae > Xenopus > Xenopus tropicalis. The sequence continues at coordinate 43,948,498 of NC_030678.2, forward strand.
TTAATCTATACTGCCTTACTATAGATGTATAAAAGAATTCCATAGTAAATGAGTTCATAAATAATTCTAAAGAACTTAGTTTTGTATAAATGCTGAAAAATCTCTTGTGACCTTTTCAGGATTGATCCCATACCTCTTTGCCTGTAAATGATGAATAATACAGCGCTGTTTATCTATGTGAAGCCAGGCAGGAAGCGAAGCACAGAAAGTACGAGGCACATAAAGGATAAATCCTGTCCATGTCCTTGAGTTGAAAAGGCTGAATGCTAAACACAGAATACAACACCCACACATCCTTATAGAGTCCCTGACGAACAATTTTATATCAGCAGTGATTTAATAGAATTAACTTTTTTTTCTGTACAGATTTTTTATTTACATTTAATAAACTCCCCCAAAATATCCTAGAAACACTCCAGTTCACCTACAAGCCTGTGTAAGCAAACAACAAAGGGCCAGAAATAAAATAAATGTATAACTTTCATATGTTCTTAGAAACATTTTAGATTTTCTCATATTTAAAGAGCAAGTACAACCTAAAGGAATGGATTACCCTTAAGGTAACATTAGTATGTTATAGAATGGCCTACCCTAAGCCTAACCTTTTGCTTGAACTTCATTTTTTATTTCTTACAGTCTTTCTGTTATTTGTCTTCCTCTTTTGCCTCTTTCCAGCTTTTAAATGGGAGTCACTGACCCCTTTTGCAAAAAAAACTATTGCTCTGTAAGGCTACAGTTTTATTGTTACCTTTTCTTACCTTTTCTTATCTACCAATTCAGGCCCTCTCCTATTAATATTCCAGTCTCTGATTACAACCACTGCCTGGTTGCTATGGCAAACAAGACCCTAGCAGCCAGATAGTTGGTGAAATACCAAACGGCAGAGCTGCTAAGCAAAAGCTAAATAACTGAAAAAGAAATAAAAAGAAAATGAAGACCAACTGCAAACGTTCTCAGAATCATTGTCTGAATCATACTAAAAGTTTATTCAAAGGTGAACAACCCCTTTAAAGAATGCCCTGGTGGCTACTGGATGTTATGTGTGCAGCTTGAGCTTACTAAGTGAGCAGGCTGAGAAGCAAGAAAGACAGGCGTGGCAAACAAGAGAGTTGAGGATGTGTTCCTATTAAAATGAATTTGATGTTGACAATTGTCTGAGCAAGCGCTGAATTATATGTGAGTGTATATGTGTGTATTTCTACTACACAATTCCCTGTGTGCACTGGCGCTTACATTGTAAGTATGCTGCTCAAAATAAACATTATTTCTTATGAGGAACTGCATTTAATCTATATTAGTATAGAAATGGGTTAATGGGAACTTCACCGGTGAACTTCTACATCAAATTCTAATTTTAAAGGTCATGCAAAACACATTTTTGTCTAATGAAAGAAAATGTAATTCTAAACAATTTTTTAGAAAGTTACATTTTCTTTTATTAGGCAAACATTATTATTTATAATATACCAAAACAAGCAAATCTTTTCCCCAATATCATGCTTTCTACATAGCCCAAATGATCCTATCAACGAGCTGATGTGGTCCCCGATCCGATTTTCAGCCAGATATTGGTTGGGGAGGCCCATCGAGGATCCTTTATAATAAGGGGGCGATTTATCAACATTCAAGTTCAAATTTTTATATCTTTGCTTTGCTTCCATCTACTGGTTGATGGGAATATAACGCCATGACGTTTTTAATTTTTTGATAACGGGACAGAATAATGTAATTTGCCTTATCTAAAAGGATTGAGAGGCTGTTGAAATTTTAAACCCATTATTTACTGTGATATACAGTAAAGCACACACACATAAACACATGCACGCACACAACTTTGTTGATAATATAGACGCATGCTTCCTTCTCTGTGCAGTAAATGCAACTCCCCCAATGTAAAATATGGACAGCATCTCATTTCCCAGGGTGCCACAGCCATGTGGCCTGTGCTCTGGCAAACTACAGTCACACTTTACGATTCACAGTACCTGGTGTGCAAATTGAAGCAGAAATGAATTAATTGAAAGCAGAAAACTAACACTCTGCTCCTTAGTTCCTCTGGCAGGAGCTGTAGTAAGGGGCTGTAGCATAAGCTGTAGTGATGGGCGAAATGTTTCGCCAGGCATGGATTCGTGGCGAATTTCCGCGTTTCGCCATTGGCGGATTGTTTCGCGAAACGGATGAAAAAATTCGCCGCGGAAAAATTCGCCGCACGTCCAAAAATTGTCGCCGGCGTAAAAAAGAATTGTCGCGGGCGTCAAAAGAATAGCCGCGCGACGAAATAATAGCCGCGTGCGACAAAACAATAGCCGCGCGACAAAATAATAGCCGCGGGCGACGAAACAATAGCCGCGCGACAAAATAATAGCCGCGGGCGACGAAACAATAGCCGCGCGACGAAATAATAGCCGCGTGCGACGAAACAATAGCCGCGCGACAAAATAATAGCCGCGGGCGACGAAACAATAGCCGCGCGACAAAATAATAGCCGCGGGCGACGAAACAATAGCCGCGCGACAAAATAATAGCTGCGGGCGACGAAACAATAGCCGCGCGACAAAATAATAGCCACGGGCGACAAATTTTTTTTGTCGCACGACATTTTCGCCGTTTCGCGAATTTTCGCCGTTTCGCGGATCTTTTTAAAGATTCGCGAATTTTTCGGCGAAACGGAACAGATTCGCTCATCACTAATAAGCTGTAGTAAGCAGCTTCTAGTAAATGTGAATAATCATCAGCGCTTCCTGTGCACACAGAAGCTGATGAATTCAGAGAACTGCATTAACCCCAGATATGCCAGTAAAGGGCAATGTAGAAAATGAATTTAGAGAATTGCATTAACTCCAGTCATATTAGTGAGATTACTACAGAAAATGGATAATTGGGCATTGCATTAACCCATGACAGGCCAATAAGATCAACAAAGAAACTAAATTCAGAAAATTTCATAAACCACAGGCAATAAGATCACTGCCCCAAGTTAGCTGTAGCCCTCAACAAACATATCTCATTTACATTCTGTTTAGTCACCCTAAATGGCTTTTTCACATCTTTGTATATGACCCGAATCCATAACTTGGCCGCACCAGCCGCCCATGATCCAGGGAATTGCCCTCTCCTCCTTACACCTTTCAGCTTGTGTTGCCTCTTTGCTATCCTAGTTGTCTTACTTCTTTTCTTATTGCTTCTTTACTAGTTCTTTGAGAGGCCTGTTCTGATCCTCAGCTTCCTGTTATCTGAGATACCTCACAATATGATCCAGAAGAAGGAAGGGTAGTCCCAAAATGTGAGTTTGTCTTAGTGTGCCTCACATCTCCCTTATTGGCAGTCGTGTTATACCACTTGGCACTTTCCTTATGTCAGCGAGGTTCAACACTACCAGAGGCCACAGCAGGTTATAAAACCTGATATCAATTGGTCAGTTGTACAGTTCTAGCACAAAAGTGCCTGCATCCACTAAATCATTTGTTAACCAAAAAGGAATACGCCCAACCTCACACTCCAGTCCAGTGGAATATTCACAGTTTGCACTAATAATTGAAACAGGTATTCCCTTTATGGCCAGTTGAAAATATTGACTTTAGAGCTCAAATGGGTTAAAAAAAAGATCAAAGTCCATGGAGTGCAACCCCTCCAAATGACCCAGTGCACATACAGTATATACACTTACAGACCTATCTATGCACTCAGCGATACCTATGCTAAATTAATGATATTGATATTATTCTTGTTTAAGAAATCATCAAAGCCAAGCCAAGGCATTAATAAAATCACCCGACAGGGTATGCCTCAACCTCACTGCCCTCACTGTGAAGAAGAACCATTAGATAGACTACACCCTATAAACCCAATATATGCTGAGTTCTTTATCTCTGATCAATCCCCATCTGGCAGGTCGTTTAATAGACAAATGAATGGGAAGTGGCTGTTTGGGAAGGCTGTTTCGTAGTTGTCCCTGAGAGGATCAGAATGTGCCCCAAGAAAAGAGTATGGAAGAAGTTTCCACTGTGTACTCACTGACTAATACCTAATTCCTTCTGATAATTAACTAGGTCGCTCTGGGATAAAACCTTATATGGAGACGGAGGGCCAATAAGTATTTTTGCTACTGGTATTGTCATTCTGACAGAAAGCTCATTCTCTTTAAATATAAAACAATATTGTCATAAGCTGTGAATTGGGATATATTTGCAATAATGTTGATATGTGATGTGAGGGTATTTATAGCTATTACCATCCTGGTAAATCCTAGCGGGAATTTCCAGTTGGGCAGCTTTCTGTTATCTGTAGGGGTTTTATCCCTGACATCAAAACTAGGGTGACCATATCACTTGAAAATTTAGGGACATATCTAATAAATACATGTTGCAGAGCAGCACTGATTGCATTTTATATAAACTCCCCCCTAGCTGGATTTTTTAGACATGTCACCCTAATCAAACCAGCTACATTCATAGATAAAAAAAAATGCTCATTAATGTAAAAATGGAAAGCACAGTTGTGCCTCCCATACATTGCAGACAAGCAAATAATACACATTCCATTAACATTAATGCAATACACTATTTGTGGCTATAGGTGGCAATAGTGCAATATTTATGAGGCCATGCGTTTTGATTTTTTGCTGGTTTATATAACCTAATATATTATAAAAAAGTGCCGTGCTACCATTAATAAAACACTCAACCCCTGACATGAGACACTAAATCATTTATAAAATGCTTCTGTGACGCTTGTCTGATGGCAGATATTTTTTTTCCAAACATATCCCTTTAGGCACACAGGTGCAAACAGGAGTGTTAGTATAAAAAGCTATGCAAAAATGCTCCTGAGCCCTCTTTTGTTTATACAACACTCTTATGCCAGGGCTTGCCCCATGGATTTCAACAGGGGTCCAAAGTGGTTGGCAATAATGCTGTTATTTTGCACCTAGTGTGTAATTACTGGCAGGCAGGCGGGGTGGCAACAAAAGGGGATGGACCATGATGTAGAACGGGTGGGACAATGGTACAGAGAGGTGGGGAAATGACATACGAGGGCAGAGATATTACATCTTGGGCACCTCCTGCATGGAAAAGAGTAAGGGCAGATCTGTAATGGCTACAAGCATTACAAATTAACTGGCAACTACATCGCTGGTAAATATGTAATACAAGTCCTGAACTTGGCAAGTGTTGTTACCATAAAGTTCATAAAGTTGAACGTCCGCCAGTTGGGAGACCTATAGTATCCGGTATGCCTTCTCTCAATGAAAGGCTATCTGAATATATAGATCTGTACTTGCAACCTTTGGTGCAACGATTAATTTCATATGTCCGGGACACAAAACACGTTTTGCAATTTTTAAGGGATTTTAAGTGGGAAGACAATTTTTCCTGGGGCACTATTGATGTTGTATCTTTGTATTCCTGTATTCCCCACGACAAGGGATTAGAAGCTGTGTCTTATCACTTAAATATGTATAGCACTTATGATCACGTGACTAAGGATTTTATTCTAAGCTCTATAGCTTACTTACTTTCACACAATTTTTTTAAGTTTGACGGTGTTTTTTACCTTCAAAAGTGTGGAACATCGATGGGTGCAAAATTTGCACCCACTTATGCCAACTTGTATATGGGTTGGTGTGAGGAGACGCACTTATATGGAGGCACTATAGATTTTTTGCACAATATTATTTTTTATAAACGATATGTGGACGATTTCCTGCTAGTATGGAGGGGCTCGAGTACTGACTTTTCTGAATTTGTCACTTGCTTGAATGTCAATTCTTTGAACTTGAAATTTACTAGTGAGTTCAATACCACGAGTATTTCCTTTTTAGATTTGAAATTAATCGCTACCAGTACGGGGGTGGAGACTACTACCTTTAGGAAGGCATGTGCAGGTAACTCATTATTGAGGGCCGATTCATGTCATCCTAATCATCTACTTAGGGGAATTCCATTAGGACAGTTCTATAGGATATGTAGGAACTGTAGTACTATGGAGGCGTTTATTGAACAAGCCTGCCTCTTACGAGATCGATTTTTGGACCGTGGCTATACAATGAAATCCCTTTTACCAGCCTTTATTAAGGCATTAAATACTGACAGACCAGATTTACTCACTAACGATAGAAGTAAGAGGATGGGCTTTAATGCTGGCAATATCCGGGATAACAATACCAGTATCAGATTGAGTCATGGGAACAGGGAAAGAAATAGATACACTAATGTTAACACCATTGAAGTTAGCAACATCAGGGATACCGGCAGGCCCGCTAATGCTTATAGGAATGTAGATTGTCCTAAGCATTGTGGATTACCAGTTTTTGTAACCACATATAGCAATCAGTTTTATGCCATTAGGAAAGTCTTTAACAGTCTTTTACCAGTTCTTTACAATGACCCCCTTTTGGCAACCATTTTGGAAAAGGGCTGCAAAGTGGTTGCGCGGAAAGCATTGACAATAGGTAATGTTCTCTCTCCAACATTATGGAGAACACAACCTACGAGAACCACTTGGTTATCGTCAAAGGGTACCTATCCATGCGGTGCACGGAGGTGTGTTACCTGTGCTTATATTAAACAGTCAGATGTGTTTCAGAGCTCTGTTTCAGGTAAATTCTTCAACATGCGGTCATATGCTAACTGTAACACACAATATGTAGTGTATCTTTTGACTTGTTTAAACTGTAACATCCAATATGTGGGATGCACGACGAGGGCACTAAAATGTAGGATGCGTGAGCATATTAGACACATAATAGCCAAAGATAATCATAGCCCTATATCTCGACACTTTGTTCAATGTTGTGATTCAAAAGTATCCTTTTTACAGATACAAGTCATAGATAGAGTTTTGCCAGATGAACGAGGCTCAAACAAATATGAGAGGCTCCTGCGGCTTGAAGTGAACTGGATTTTTCAGCTAGGCACACGTCATCCAAATGGCTTAAACTCTATCTTTGACGTTACGTGTTATGTTTAGGTCATAGGTCATGCTTAGGTCACATGTTAAGTGGGGTTATATAGTTATATAATAATACATAAAAAAAAACCATGTTTGCATTATCTGACATAAGCTTTTGACTTTAAATTTTAATGACCCCTTTTTTTTTTGATCCAAATAGATTTTTAACTAGACTTGTTTCAACCTTAATGGATTCAATTTGATTAATCTCATGATTAACTTTATTAGTTTAGGATACATTTTTATGAAACTAAGCTTGATTTTTTTTGTTTCTATGTTAGATGTTAATAATGCAGGATATACTTTCGGTCTTTAGTTTAATTTTACTGAGAGGTGGGTTGGGTTTTGTTTTGTCAATCATTGCTAAGGCAATTTGAATTTTTTCTACCTTGCTTTATAAACCCCCCACGTTTTGTTTTACTTTCTGCCTATGATTAAGTACATTCGTGTACGAAACGCGTCAGGCGTTTTTGTTTTTAAATGGATAAATAAAGATTGAACTTTAAAGTATATCCTGGTGTCCGGAGTGTCTGGCGCTACCTTTGAAAATTCGGAATCTTCCCTTGGCTGCGGGTTCGGGGCCCTGAGCACCCGGACCATCACAGGACTACGGTGAGCTTTGTCCATGCACACAGATACATCTGTAAATTTTGGATCGAGCGATTGACCCGGGGTTTTTACACCTGGGTCCCAGCTGTACTTTGGTACGGCTTTTGATCCTCACTATTTATTATAACACGTGTTTATCAAACTTAGTACTTACTATTTATTCACTTGTTTATTAATTTATTTGTTTATAGCCTTGTGCAGTTTCTTTTAAAAAATTATAAGTGTTGTTACCAGCTATGCCAGTAAAATACCAGGCAGGTGGCAACCCTATTTGCACCTTGTGCCGACCAGTGCTCCCAAACTTGTGTGTCTGAATGACATGCAATTCAGGGGATGGGTAGAGAGAGGGGGGAGTGGACCCCTAAACACCACCTCTCGAGTTCAGTGAGTGCCTGTGTTCATGGGAGAAAAGCTGGTCTTCATGTTTTATTTTGGAATACACTGGCCTGGGTGCATACATCAAAGTGCATTCAAGGGTGAAAAGACAGGTGCCAAAAACTGACTTTTGCACCTATTTTTTTGCACTTTGGTCAATCAGGGGCCCTCGGGGTGGCAACTCCACAAAAGAAGCCCCCTGACTTTATTCAGACATGCAAACTGGGAGCCCTGTACTTAAAACCTGCCTGTGGTGCAAGGTGCACAGCACAGTTCTACACTTGTGTCCCACAAATAAGCACTAATATCTCCGCAGAACGTGCAGTATAGGAAGAAAAGTTTAGAACAAAGTTTTATATAGGAAAGATATTTTTACTGCTGTCTCAATTTAATGCCCAGAAGAGGGAGCTCTTATTCAAGAAAATGATAATGTGTAGACCTTACACAAAATGCATTGCGTGTGAAAGTGACAGCTTATTGAGACCCTTTACTGTATAAATTGCACACAGATGCAATGAACCAATGACTGTCCTTGATGTGCCATGGTGCTTCATAGAGGTGAATGGTCATGCACAGCCTCTCAGCAATAGCGACCTGTATTCATTCATTTCACAAATGTCCTATGTGTTACACACTCAAACACACATCTTACATAAACCTATCTATTACTGTTACAGATTCCCCCCCCCGCAGCCCCTAATCCCTGGTCCAGACCTCTGTGGCAAGCCCCTGATCTGCCCCCATACACTATTTCTTACCCCCACACACTTTTACACATATTGCTGCAGGTGGGAGGGGGGGAGGTCGGACCGCAGGTGTTGCTGGCAGGGGAGCCCATAGGCACCAAGTTACACCGCTGCGCTCATGTTAGTCAAAGTTAACTCTCTGTGCCCAACTGTAGTCTCGAAAACACAAGGTCAGAGTGACTAGAGTCTCTTACATGGGTAAAACTGCTGCTTTGCAGCACTAGGGTCCTGAGTTTGATTCCAGCCTGGGCACTATCTGCTAGGAGTGTGTTCATCCTCCCCATGTCTGCTCCACTGGGTCAGGGTCTGATTTAGATGATGTATAAATGTGATATGTGCTATATAGTGATGGGCGAAATGTTTCGGCAGGCATGGATTCGCGGCGAATTTCCGCGCTTCGCCATTGGAGGATTGTTTCGCGAAAAAAATTCGCAGTGCGTCCAAAAATTGTCAAAAGAATAGCCACGGGCGACAAAAGAATAGCTGCGGGCGATGAAAGAATAGCCGTGCGACAATAAGAAATAATCTTGTGAAAGATTCGCAAATTTTTCGGCAAAGCGAAACAGGACAGATTCGCTCATCACAAGTGCTATATAAATAATAAATACTGCTCTGTCATATCCAGCCCTACGATGTAGACACCCTTTCTGCTGCCCGCACTAGCAGTTCATGTAGGTTCTCTTTAAATACCAGTATCCCTGACACAATTGTCTCTTGGGTCCTACACCACACACTAAACCCTTTGTTGAAGACGAAAGCTGTGTTAGCTGTGTAACGTTACTGCCTCGGACCTTTCAAGTGATCTATTAGAGAATATTAGAGGATTTCCTGGGGGTGAGGGGAAGCTGTACCACTAAGTACATCTTACCCCACCTGTGATTGGGCTGAGGCACCACCTGCTTTAGAGGCCTATACTATTCACCAAATATTTATATGGCTAAAGGGGCTCTTCCTGTTTCCCAACATCCTTATATACATTTTCTGGGCATGGGACATCCCTACACTACACTAGAAACACACTACACTACTTAGAAAATCCTGCAGGCCAACCTTGGGAGTTGCTACCATCTGCTGGACGATATAAGTGATGCATAAACACTACATACATACTGTATATTATATCTAAATATAATACAAATCGCTATGATGAAATGGAAGGAAATGAACAGACAGAGTCTATGTTACCTGAGCAAATACCTTGCTTCTTCATTTGTGGAGTTCAAGCTCATCTTTGCTTCCTGGATAGTCACAATTAATACTAGACTTGAAACATACTCATCACATTAAAGGGAGCATAATAAAAAAAAAAATAATGATGCATTTCTCCAAAGAAAGCGGTCAAAAACACAGTAAGAATCCTTTCTAACACAGAAAGATTATGATGCTAAAAGCTATAGATTTCCATTGTTAAAAGGATGTTAGAACAGAATCACGATCAGAGCGATTCGGCAGCTTATCGGCCTGTGTATGGGCACTAACGGCGGGCCTGCCTGATCGATATCTGGCCTGAAATCGGCCAGATCTTTTTGAAAATTAGTTGGATCGGGGACCACATCGGCTCGTTGATGCGGTCCCTGAACCGACGGACGCCTATACCCGTCATTCTAATTTGAATTCTAATCTGCAGGCAAAGTCTAACAGGAACTAGTGTCTGCCTTCCACACCCTACACGACATTATCCTACCAACCTTCTTTCAAAACCTTAAGACAGAGAAAGAACTGAAATGGCACACTCTTGATGTGTCGATACAGCTGAATATTTTATGCCCATTAGGAAAACCAAATCACTGCTGGTCATTACGCATGATCCAAAAAAAGGAAATTAAGGCACATTTTACTAGGGTTACAGCTGCTTCCTGAGCTCTCCATGCTTATGTGTAGTCAGAGGAGATCTGTAAGGCAGCGGCATGGTCATCATAAGCTGATGTCTATTCCAAAAATCTTTCTAACTTTGAGACTGTTGTGTTCCAGACAGTTTATCTAATAAATAAAATGTTTGCCTCTCCAAGTTTGCGTCATTATGCTTTGTTCTATCCCATTGGTTGCCCTTTGCCATATGAAAGGATCAGGAAAACAGCACCAAAACATACCCACCCCCCTTCCACTGTGGGCAACCACGTGCAAGGAAGTGAGCATGCCCACACGTCTACCCACAGCAGGAGCAAGATTTTTCATTGGCAATAGTGGAAGCAGACCCAATAGGATGGGCCCCCCTGTGACCTCAGGGCCTGCTTCCTCTATATTTATGCCATTGCAGTCAGTCAAAGACATGATAGGAGGAATTTCCCCACTGGTTGCTCACTGCCGTGTTCCAGTTCAGTAAAAGAAAGTCTGATATAATTTTCTGTTAATAATTATAGCAAATGTCTCATATATTGCTTAATATTATACTAAATACATTTTCTGTATGACATTATTCCCGTGGCTGTAGTGGATATATATGTGACATTTAAATTTTAAAGCATATTAGAAATGATGTGTGCTGTAAGAAGCTGAGAGTTCCAGGGAATTTAAAAGCTGTTTGAGCTTTGCATCCTACTTTCTAGACACAGGGTTATGTCTGATAGACAGTGCTTATCAAAAACATGACAAATCTCATTAGTCCTGAAGGCAGAATGATTTGTAAAACACTGGCATGGGGCATACCCATCACTCTTTGATATTTGTTGTAAAGGCACAGGAATTGTTCAGATTTTATCACTGGAAAATTTCAATTTCACAAGGAATTTAAATTTTAATGCAAAAATGTAGATTTTGGTATACTTGTTTTTTTTCTATCACCAAATGCTATGTAGCCATAAACATTAACCTTGGTATAGTAACCAATCAGAGTTTGATTTCAAACAGGAGACCTATAAATTATTTTTTTAAAAATGGGTTGTTATGAGTTACTAGAAGGACTGGTGCAAAGAGTTGTAAGCAGACATTCTAATGCAAAGTCAACCTCAATAAGGTTGTGAACAGTCTTAGGGCAAAGACACATGGGGCAATATTCTCCGCGACTTGCTACTTGCAACTTCACTGTGTGTACCCTTACAGGGTAGCCATTCCTTTGGAAAGGGAAAATTCTAATGCCATCGCATATTGCAGAAAACAATGCAATAGAAGAAACAATGCACATTCACTTACATTCCATATATATATTATGTTTCTTGAAGATGAAGCAGACCCTATTCCCAGTAAAATACAGCTAAGCAGGTAGGTAACAGTCTACAGAATGAAATGAGACCCATGCAGGGTCTTAAACAGATGGAGGACTGCACACAGTCTTCTTTTATCTCAAAGCCACTGTTTTTTCACACCAACCCCATCCACTGCCAACTACTATCCAAAGCCTCTTTTTTGCTTCTTTTTTGCCCTGGAATTCTATCCCTGAATTTCTTCATAAGGAACTTTCCTTTAGCCTCTTCAAAATCAAATTCAAATCCTATCTGTTGTCTGCAATTGTGCAGAAGGTCTGATTCAGTCTTGGTACTTGGAACCATTTACCTAATTTTGCTTGTAAGTTACTCTTTTTGTGAACAAAATATTCTTATTTATTAATCCAAAATTTGCATGTGTCCAAGGTTCTGTTCCTAATTAAGATATTTGTATCTAAGCAGTGGATAATTTTTGCCATTCTGTTTATCTGGGTTTCACCAGTTTTACAACTGGTAAACTGGAGGATTAGATTAGCCTGAAAGCCACCACTGACTCGAAATACCAGAGCCAAGTACTTAGTGTACTAATTTTAAATGGAATAGTTTACATTAAAGCCACTATGTTCTTTCTGTCACTTCAATGCTCATACTATGTTGAATAGTTCAAAATATTTCAGAGACATCTATAGTCATCAAAATAGGAATGAGCTTTGTAGGTTTGGCACCAGTGGTTCTATGGAAAATCATGCTGACTATACATAATCTAATAAAATAAGAGTAAACTGTAAACACTTAGGGGCACATTTACTAATCCATGAACGTCCGAAAGTGTCCAAATGCGTTTGTTTCGTAATGATCGGTATTTTTGTGACTTTTTCAACGCCGTTGCAATTTTTTCGTATTTTGCATGACTTTTTCGTCGCCGTTACGACATTATCGTATATTTTACACAACTTTTTCGTTGCCATCGCGAAAAATTCGGATTGGTTTTTCCGCCGTTTACAATTGCTCAATATGAAAAAATCGCGACGGCGCTGAAAAAAAACGTGCAAAATACGATAAAGTCATGACGGCGACAAAAAAGTCGCGCAAAATACGAAAAACCCGCAACATCGACAAAAAAAATTGCCAAATTTTCGTTTCCAATCCGATTTTTTCCCATTCGGGATTCGGATTCGTGGATTAGTAAATCTGCCCCTTAGGATATAGTACTTTAATACTATTCAGACCATATATTATAGTTTGTATTTTCCAGTGAAACTCTTAATGCGATAAACATTGACCTACTGTATATATGCAGTCATGCACTCTTAGAAAAAACTTACATTGATTATTGAGTGCTCACTGAAAAGCTCTGACACCGAGAAACTTCAAATCAAAGTCATGTTTTTCCATTAAGGAAGTGCATACATGTTTTGTAGAGACACACAGTACAAGGTCTGCAGAGTAAAACCTTCTTTCCACCTTGACAAGTCTAATCTACCAGAAGGCAAACTCCCTAAGGCTGGGAATCAGTTAAGCCAGGCTGGTGTGCATTTTTATATGTGTCTTTTATTATACAATGCAAGAGTATGTCATAATAAATGTATGTATCTATAACTATAAGTTAACAGAAAGGTGCTGTAGATTGGCATGACAGGTACATTTAATTGGCTCACACTAAATTAGCATACAATTAAGATGCAGCAGCATGGCTACACAAGCATATTTCTCTTTGCCCTGAAGCACTGAGCTGATCTATATTATTCTGGATTGATAAAGTCCCTATTTTGTTTTAATTTCTAGTAAATGGAATCTGTGGGATACCGAACATGACAATGTAGTTGCCAAGAGCACAGGGATAAAAAGAACATAAAATTTAGTATTCTGTAATGCTTACTCTGCAGTTAATGCAATACTGAATTTCAGAAAGCAGACAAATAGAATAACATAGAGATATGGAATCTGTCATTCAGAAAGCCACTGCCCATGAAGCTCTAACTTAAAGCAGTGCTGTATATATATAAATGTGTGTATGTGTGTGCAAAAAGGTACGGCACTATACACATATTTGTTCATCTTTATTTAATGACCAATGTTATGGTCTCCAAAGAGACTAAGATGGCTTTGGAGGATGCAGTACTTTTTTCTTTTTTTTGTATCTTTTTTATTGAATTTCACAATGTTGATTGTACATTAGATAATAATGAGAAATAAACATATATATATAACAACAATGCAGTGTAATGGAGTTATTAAAGATATATCTAGGTTTTCACGGTGGTATATTCAACAATATCCAAAGTTAAAGATTAAGAAAAAGTAAATAGTAAAACACATGTTAAGAAGGTACATTTCAAAGGTGTAGTGGAATTTCATCCTTCATTAGTTCCCAGGGTGTCGAAATTTTAAGGAAGTGGGGGGTTCTATTGGTTAATCTAGCGATTCCAGCCTAAAATGCCTTATTTGACTCCACTCTCCACTTGATTTCAGCTTAAGTAGGGGGAGCTGGGGTTTTCCAGCTTGCAGCTATTGAAATTTGGGTGGCTGTTAAGACATGATTAATCAATGTTTGGTACGATTTGCTAGTTTTTGGGAGCGGTTTACCTAGCAAAAAGGTATTTATATCAAGCGGTACATGATTTCAGCAGTCCTGAGATTTCTGACCATAATGGGGATATCATTGGACAAGACCAGAAAATGTGTGGAAGGATGCCGATATCCCCACAGTTCCTCCAGCATGATGGAGAGTGATTGGGGAACAGAGTATGCAGTTTAGCTGGAGTATGGTGCAGTACTTTTTTCTAACCAGCAAATACAATGTTCTTCTACTAATTAAGACATTTGTATCTAACCAATGGATACTTTTTGGCATACTGTTAATCTGGGTTTCACTACCATTAGTTACTGAGTTGGTTTGACAATATTTACAGGTCACTGTGCTCTTTTTGCCCATTTTGTGTTCCATTTACATCTTTTTACTTCTTGTGCCCAGGACTGCTTCTGCCTCGAGGCATTGTTCAGCAGGTTACCAGAGGTGACCAAAACACAGTATGCAATAACCCACATAACTTCTATGGAAAACTATCTAAAAGGGAAAGGACCTTCTCTTTTGGGTTCTACTAACTCTGTTGCTCCATAGAACGCACTTCTACTTGGTTTCTTCTGGTGGATCCAAAAATGTTTTGGGGCATCCTGCAGCACTGGGATTCAGGTCTGGACTGGGGATTCAAATTAAGCCCTGGCATTCCAAGTACACAGAGGCCCACACAGCCCCGCCCACTAGCCCACAAAATAATGACTGCCTATGGCATCTTACAGCAGCCCCTCTGGCATTTGCACAGATTGCCAGTCCGGGCCTGGTGGGATTGGTGCTTTGCTTAAGTACATAGGATCTTAACTAACCCCATTACAGAACAGTTGAATTATCACTCTCTGATAGGATATATTTTTTGATGTACAAAGTATGTGTCCTTTTTTAAAGTAATAATTAAGGCACACTGAGCCATAATGTATTCAGTGTTTCTGAGAAAATATGCATTTAAACTATCCTTAAATGAAATCATTATTTTCTCCAGCAACCCCATGATGGTTTCATGTGTCCACTTTTGTCCTTATTTATTCTCCTCTTTTTTGCTTTGAAGATCAGTATGAAAGATAATAATAAATGATGAAGGAAATGTTTCAGAAAAAGACGAGAAGACCATTCTTTACAATCTTCTGTGAAGCATACACCACAGCACCTTATCAACACATCAGAATATAGTGTTTAGTGTATAAGAGCTATGTTCCTCCTTGATTTATTTGCCATATGCCATCACAATCAGCCTGTGCCAAAGTAATGAAGATGGGATTTATGGGTCAGAGAAGGCATTTTCTGTAGACAGAGTGAGATCAGATTTTTTACCATGGGTTGGTGCACTGGGCTCAGAGCATCACAACAACGGTGGCCTGGGACATACTACAGTAGCCTCAAATGGTAATCTAAATATTGCTGGAAATCTCCTGAAGAATTTTTTTGCACAGTTCTGGTAGATCAGGAGGGGTCCCCACAGTAAGTTGTGTAGAAATCTGAAATGTGCTAGTCAAAATGCGCTCCTTTCACTTGAATGATTGTGTTCGGTGCTGCTCACTCCTTCCTGCCTCCTGTTCTGTATCGAGTGCAATTGTGGCAAATGACACATGGAAGCCCTGGAGGCAGTAACTCCAGAGTCAATTGATGCAGCGCAGTTGAGCCAAAGGAATATGGCATGCAAAGTAACCAGACTTTAAAAATTTTCAGTGCTAATGTTCAAATTCACAATGAAGTGCAATTACAACAGCAATAATTTTAACGCATTGGCCGAAAATTAGTGTCAAAGCACTTCGCCCAGTAGTGACCACAATGCTGGAAATTTGGGAAAAATTTTGCTTTTTAAAAAAAGAATAGAAATGTTGCTTTCAAATGCACTTTGTCCACTGTACTTGAAGTTTTGAAAGTCCCCTCCAAGGTATTTTTCAGGCCATTACTTTTCAATCAGCCAGTAGTGTATGTTCTCCAACTTGCTTCATACTGCACATGTGTTTCATTCCCTCCCCCCCTCCCCTCTGCCAGATCTGCTTCTGATTGGCTGGTGGGCATGTGTAGCTCAGAACAGCAGACAGGATCAAGTTACACACATGCTCAGAGAATAGGAAGGCTGCCGCTGGCACCTACAGGAAGGGGAGAGAGATTTCAGTGATGTCACTGTAGTCCTCACACTGCTGTAGGCTGCCAGCACCATATCTCAGAGAAGCAAGCAGGGATCTGGGAATTTAGATATGCAGTAAGTACTTAAAAAGAATGCCTTTAGACTTATTTTTAATTTATATTAACCTTTCCTTGTCCTTTAATCACTTGGCCCTGTAAACAAATACCTTTTACACAGCTTTCTGTTTTGGGCCACCTTTGGCCATTAAGAAGTTTTATAGGAATTTGTAATTATATATCAAACGATATACTTATATAACATATATATATATAACACAGAAAGAAATCGCCAGCGCTCGGTCTAACCCACGCTGTAGTGTTGACCAGCTGCTAGGAACACACTATTGTGCCAGCGCTCGGTCTAACCCACAATCTGGAGTTGACCAGCTGCTAGAAACGATAAAAAGCCATTAATTATACCCAAAGATAAAGAAAGATTGCCGGCGCTTAGTTTGCCTTTAAAAATAATTTTTACAAAAAATGAGGTGTTAGTACCACACTTTGGCCAAAATATGTAAGCTCACGTGCCACGTCAAGGCCCCTCATTGTACGTGAGTCCTACACTGTCTAATGACTTTGAGTCTGTGATGCAATTAAAATAAAGTCCCCTAGCTTGGCACGTGGCACGTGAACTTACATATTTTGGCCAAAGTGTGGTACTAACACCTCATTTTTTGTAAAAATTATTTTTAAAGGCAAACTAAGCGCTGGCAATCTTTCTTTCTCTTTGGATATACTGATATATGTCTTGATGCTAAATATGTATTTTGCTTTTTTACTGCTTATAAGAAAACACCCTTATTTATTCCTGGCAGGATCAATATCTTTCTTTCATCCGGTAAAATTTTCTTCTCCTTTTGGAACTTATATGGCAATCAAGGCTTTGCAGGCATAGAGGAATGCTGATAGCAGCAAAAGACCCAGCAGGTTGCTGAGATAAAGAGACATGTTATATTTGAAGTTTAATTACTGTTCTTTAATGCTTGATCACAAGCTACTCCAGTGTTACATGCTGCTTAATGACCTTTAGTTTTTTGCATGTTGTATTTAGCTTTTGAAAACAGGAAGGAAAACTACCAACTGTGACCCTCACTATTTATAGATTAATCACAGAATCACATAGTGAGACAAGCTGTATATATTGCTTACTCTTGCTACTTATAGGCACAGCTACAGGATGCTGCGCCATGCAATATAATTTCAGACACAAAGGATTTAACAGGTGATATAAATCCAGCGTCTCCACTCTAGTTTGTTAACTACAGGCAGGGCAGTTTGCTTTGTGCTGCATCCCTTCCAGCATCTCCATAAAAGTTTGGCCACCATTAGATGCATCGATGGACACAACCTCTGGACTTCCCACCAGATTCTGTCCCTGAGTGCAGTTCAGCAGACCCAACACATTCAAGCTTGGCACAAGTAGCAAGTATCAGCATGAAGGAGCATCAATAATGTCAGTGTACACCTTGTATAGGGCCAAACGATTGAATTAAAATGTCAGGCATAGATGCTGTCAGACCGAGGATTGCAGCAATGAGCCTATGTAGTCACTGATCCAATGGGAAAATCAAACCTGCTCGATCAAGATCTGGCCACCCCGTTGGGCCTACCCATACACAGGCACATAAGCTGCTGAATCGGTCTGAAGGACCAGAATCAGCAGCTGTAATCTGCTCATATATGGCCATCTTTAGCTGTAGTAATATGGTAATTCAAAGTGCACAAGGCAAGCCCCCGCTCCACCACTCCTCCTGCTGGTCTCCTCACCCCCACCCTCCAAGCTCAGGATTTCCAGGACTACCTCCATATGCGCCCAGCACCCTCCAAATGTTGCACCCTAGGCATGTGTTTCTTCTGCCTTCACCTAGTTCCGGCCCTGCTAATCACATTAGGTATAAGCTATAGTAATGATCTTAAGTTATGCCATTCCATGTTTTTATTCTTATGCTCAGGTGTCTCAGATCTGAGCCCCTGATCAATGTAGTACTCAATCTATACACTTTTCATGAGGATCCCACCCTGATTCAATATAAGGACTGTTCCTTGCTATTCACTAATTCCTGCTTGTATAGCAAGGATACAGATGGGTGACAGTCCTAGCACTGCAGGAGCAAAGCAGACAAACACATGTTGTTGAAATTACACGTAAACTGATAAATTTGTTAACTCATTAACAAGTCTCCTGACTGTTAGAAAAATGTTCCTGACACTCAGAAAAGTGTTGATAAATATGGAAATGCCATTAGGATTCCTTAAGATTCACTGAAAAGGAAGTTGTTGGTGAAATGCCTTTTTCCTTTGGCTGAGCAGGGATTCATCAAGATCATAGATAATATAGGCGATACCTTGCCCATCATGTTTGGGAAACATGAGGGAAATAGACCCTTGTAATGTTGTAAAATGTTTCAAAAAGGTTTGGCTATGTAAGCTGGAATACACAGCAATGCAATGAATATTCTGTTAATGCCTATAAGAGGGGCCTGGATGAGTTCTTGAACAAGCATAGTATCCAAGGCTATTGTGATACTAATATCTACAGTTAGTATTGATGCTGGTATATATATAGTTTATGTATGTGAGTGCAGGGCCGCCATCAGGGGGGCACAGGGGGTACAGTCGTCCCGGGCCCGGCCGATTTTAACTTTAAAAGGGGGCCCGGCCGTGCTAAAGTTTTCTTAGTAGCTCGGGCCCCCTTTAATCAGTTCCGGGCCCTGTCATTGGTGGTCAGCGGGGGATCCTATTGGTCGCGCCCCATGCGTACATCACGTCAGTACGCACGGGGCGCAACCTTATAAAAGGGCCTGTGTTCTGCCGGCAGTCAGAAGGGAAGAGGTGTCGGCAGGGAAGGACCTCGCCGCCGCTGAAGATGCCGCCACTGCCGAACTAGACGCAAGGGCTGTGCTGGCTACCAATGTACTGGGGGGGTCCCTGCTGGCTACCAATGTACTGGGGGGGTCCCTGCTGGCTACCAATGCATTAGGGGGCCCCTGCTGGCTACCAATGTACTGGGGGGGGCACTGCTGGCTACCAATGTACTGGGGGGGGGGCACTGCTGGCTACCAATGTACTGGGGGGGGGCACTGCTGGCTACCAATGCATTAGGGGGGCACTGCTGGCTACCAATGCATTAGGGGGGCCCTGCTGGCTACCAATGTACTGGGGGGGGCACTGCTGGCTACCAATGTACTGGGGGGGGCACTGCTGGCTACCAATGTACTGGGGGGGCACTGTTGGCTACCAATGTACTGGGGGGGGGGGGCTGCTGGCTACCAATGTACTGGGGGGGGCCCTGCTGGCTACCAATGCATTATGGGGGCCCTGCTGGCTACCAATGTACTAGGGGGGGCCCTGCTGGCTACCAATGTACTAGGGGGGCCCTGCTGGCTACCAATGTACTAGGGGGGGCACTGCTGGCTACCAATGTACTAGGGGGGGCACTGCTGGCTACCAATGTACTAGGGGGGGCACTGCTGGCTACCAATGTACTGGGGGGGCACTGCTGGCTACCAATGTACTAGGGGGGGCCGTGCTTGCTACCAATGTACTGGGGGGGCACTGCTGGCTACTAATGTACTGGGGGGGGGCTGTTGTCTACCATGTATTAGGGGGGCCCTGCTTGCTACCAATGTACTAGAGGGGGGCACTGCTGGCTACCACGTATTAGGGGGGCCCTGCTGGCTACCAATGTCTCATGTCTGTGAGTCCTTTGTACTGGTGGGAGGGGGGCCCAGAAAATGTTGTTGTGAGGGGCCCCGTGATTTCTGATGGCGGCCCTGTGTGAGTGTATAGATAGGTCAGTATAGGTTTGTGTGTGCTGGGTTTACTTGGATGAGTTGAACTTGATGGACTTTTATTATGTGTGCTACAAGTCGTTTCGTTCAAGTTTCCCATTGACCTATTGAAGCTGGGTGCATGGGTAGTTTGGAACTCAGTGAAGACGTTTTCCAAAATGGTAGATGAATCAGTGGTTTAGGCTCCTCTGGCCCCTAGCTTCCCCCTCAACAGCAGGGTCTGCTCCCTCTATAGTTACACCACTGAAAGGTATATGACACACCAAGATGAAATGTAAGAATGTAAAAGAAACATAAACAATCACTTGCTGAAAAAGAAACATATAAGAACTACAGTGCATTATTTTTTTGTATGATGGAACATTTTATTTTCCTATTAACCATATCCTTTCCCCCAAACACACTTTGTGGCTGGAAGGGTAATGCAGTCTAGGCAGTCTCATATCAGGCATAGAAGTTGTTGTACCTGTACCCTGGGTTTCTTCAGCTACCTAGGTAATCTCCTAGCCTGTACAAAGAGATACCATACATTTATATTAGCATGGGAATCCCCTGTACTAGGCACAATTCTACAAAAATACAATGACCCTTTAATATTTTGGAAAAAATGTATTAGGGACTTTATAGAAGCCACTGCTATGCAAAATATCAGCGCTGCGGAATATGTTGGCGCTTTATAAATAAATGTTAATAACAATAACAATAATAATATACATTTTTTGTTGTATTTCACAAGGGAAATCTTGCACACAAGGTCATCACAGCTGGTCATAGAGCACAGATGGCTACCTGTTGTGCTTATTCAGAACAGGTTATTTCCAAACCATGCAGACACATAGGGACAAATGTATCAAAATATGAGATTAAATCTTAATACATAAAAACTCACCCACCTTCTATTAATTCCTATGGAATTTTTAGTAGCGTATTTATCAATGCATGAAACTTAAAACTAACCATTTGATAATACTCTTCTGAAACCCCACATTAGGATGAATAGAACATGGGTGAGTTTTTATGTATTAAGATGTTATTTTATATTTTAAAAATACTGCCCCATAGAATTATAGTTTATAGGGATTTGTATTCAAGGACTGGGATAGTGAACATTCATTTTATAACAACCAACACTAACTGAGAGAAAATGGTTAAAGTACAAAACTTTGCTTTTTGTTTCACATTAAATGACTGCTATAATACCCTTTGATTAATTTGAACACACTTATTAGCTTTTTAGCTGCTTCAGCGAAAAGTCCTAAATCTCCAGTATTCAAATATATTCCTGTTTCATGCTATGTCTGCAGTTTTATTATGCCTATTTTAGGAGGAATGTTCCCATTTTGCCACATTGAGTTTGTTCTTCTTCATTTTATAGCATCTGTGCCTGAAGGTTGAAGATACATTAAGGTAGGGTGCCTTTCACTAACAGTCACTGTTTACTAAATGGCACATTTAAATATATATACCCAAGTCCTTTATATATCAGTCAGACTGTTAATGAGTATGTGAATGTTAATGAGCTGGAGAGAATGCAAAAATGTGCAACTAAACTGTCGAAGGGGATGGAAGATTTAAACTATGAGGTTCGACTGTCAATGTTGACTGTCAATGTTGAAAAAAGGCAAGGGGACATGATTACTCTGTACAAGTACATTAGAGGGGACTATAGGCAGATAGGGGAGTGTTCTTTTTTCCCATAAAAATCATCAGCCCACCAGATTAGAGGAATGGAACTTAGATTGGTGTAACATTGCTTACATTTGACTCTAACACACAGAATGGAACTGGATTGAAGAGGAGACGTAGTGCAACTACAACTCATTTATGCTGTGTGCTAAAATAATAATAATATTATTATAATAAAATAAAGGATGCCAGAAGGTTCTTGCAGCAAAGTCAAACAGAACTGATTTATTGTCCAAGACAACCCACAGAGGTAAGATGGCAACAGCAAAGGTGGTAAAATGTCAGAGAAGGCAGAGACAGTACAATGTAACACCATGTAGGGCTCGCTTAGGGACGTTTAAGGTTCAGCTTTTAGGATTTCAATGCCTCATGTGATCTAGATCCCAAACAGCAGAAATGGATCAGGAAGATAAAACTATGCCTGATACCCACTTCAGTATTGCGGCCCCTTAACTTAGGCAAGCGGAACCTAGGTAACCTCCCTGCTATCAATCCTTGTTAGAGCACAAGCTGCTCTTACTAGCTAGATCTATCTATCTAATGTTCCTAGGAAGTGCTATAACCCAATTAACCTCTCACTGACTAAAGCCTCATTCACAGGGTCCCTGCTTCCTGACTTAACTAGAGGTAGCATCCCTGTAGGGCAGAACAGCTTTACTGGCAGCCTTGTTGATCCCAGGGTTGTGAACATCCACCTGGTTCAACAGATGCAGGCCAAAGAGAAAGTGCCACCCCTAAACAAACATTATATTAAAGTATGGCAGAAAGTGGTCATAAGTCTAAGGGCCAATAATGCAAAAATATGCAACTAGGGAATAAGGAAGTTTAGGAATTTAAAGCCATAGGAACTATTTAGCCTATGGGTCTGTACATAACTAATGAAATCAGGATACATATTGCACAGAGTATAGACTGTCAGAATGCACAAAAGTGCTAAAACACTAGTAAACTTAGCTAAACGCAAACATCACTTACAGAAATAAATTGCACAGAAACTGAACTTGAAGCTGTTTATTATATATTCCTTAAATGTTAGCTGTGATGCTTAGGGTTGCCTCCTTTGCTGGTCTTTAAACCCAGACAAAGGGGCATGCGTGATGACATCAGCACCGAGCATCGCTGGTCATCACGCAAACCGTGCAGAAAGTTTTGACAAAGCCAGACAGGTGGCAACCCTAGTGATGCTATACATATGAAGACAGACCTGCCATAAATAAAATAAATACAGACACTGGATCTGCTATCCAGCAACCTGTTGTTTCCCTTAAGAATGTTTAATCTGAGCTACCAGCCTCTAGATCTAAAGCAGGAAGCTATGAAGACCAAGCTAAAATGGCAGCTGCAATCTTAAACAAACAGAGAAAGCTTCTAGGGCTCTTTACTCAGATATTATAAAGCTTTCTGCAGAATAAATATTGTGTTCTACGTGGCGCTAATATGGCGAATCTATAGGCAGTAAAATGCCAAAATGACTTTCCTTCTCCTTTAAGGTCAGAGTTCACTTCTCTCTGCCTGTGTTTTATAGGTGGAGAGAAGTAGATCCACTCTCATTCGCAGTTCTGTGTAGCTGCGCTGACAGACTGACAGACACAGTGTTGGCCTGAGTTCAGCTAAAAGGAGCAGAGATTGGCCCAAAAAACACAAAAGCATGCATTTTCAGGCTGATATCCTCTCTGTATAGCTGCACTCAGGCCGACACTGCGCCAGTCAGTGCAGCTACGCAAAGCTGCCTGTACTTCGTTCATCACGTGTGACTGTAGCCTAATGGAATTGAGTATATTGGTGTTACCTACCTAATTTAAGAGGTTTATACTGATACCAGTGAGATCTATTTCAAGAACTTAGGTCCCTTAAACACTAAAGAGACAGGAGTGTGTGCATGAACCAGAAACATGTTAGCTTTAATGGGCATGCCATTGTTGGATAGGTGGGTCATGGATGTCTGTTGACACAATAGTGCTGCGCTGAGAAACACCTTCTGTATATCTTCAGCACAAGGAGCCACTTTCACATCATTTGATTAATTAAAAGGAAAGGCTAATACGTGCCTGGATTCTTCCAATATCTTAAGTATTGTTATGCCTTGGTTTTTCCCAGAATTCATGTGTTATTGTGCACAACTCAGTTGTGCTTCTTCTCAATTTCTGCATCCAGCGCAACTGCATTCGTTTAAAAAAAATGGCCAAAGCTGCATGTGTGCTTTGCTGTAAATTGAATACAGTTTGCTCGTGTTTAGCGAAGAAATGATGCAGTTTGCTAGTGTTTAGCGAAGAAATGATATAAGCGCCTGATCTACTGCCTGGTCAGGAAGTGACGGTATCTCCAGGAGTTGCACAGTGCTGTGCTTCAATATACGCTGCTGTACTTTATTTAAAATTGAAGGCTGATCACCACTTAGGACAATTATAAGGAAGTGCCTACAGTGCATTTGGATGCAAGAACCTTTAATGAAAGTGCTTTTAGACACAACTCACTGTGGAGGGGAAAGTACAAGTTGCCCACTGAGCCTGCAGATGTAAATAAGCTCTTCTATCCAGAAATCCAAGCACGTTTCCTTGTGAGAGCTGGCAAAAATGTAATTGCAATAAAAGCTGACATCCTAGGTGGCAGAACCTGAGTAGGCAGCCTGTATTACTCCCCTCCTGTTCTCGTGCTTTCCTTTTTTCCAATTAGCAAGGACCTGGCTTGGCATCAGAAAGTACATATAAAAATACGAGCTTTGAAAGTAATCCACAGGAACCTTTACAATGCTCTGGGCTTGTCACCTAATAGTGGGAGATGGGAAAAAGACAGTTATTACACTGACACAGGTCTCTTCCTTATTGTCTTTAATTTGCTGCTGAAGAAAATCCCTGCATGATTAAATATTAATATTGAATGGTGACAAAAATGCCTTGGATTCTAAGCAGACTTATAAACGCAAGCTGTTCCAGATCAAATTGCTGCTTTGGGAAAAAACAAGTACAATAAATGATGTATTAACAGTACAATTAAATAGATAAAAGGGAAATTGCACTCCAATGATACAGTCAGTTAGTCACACAATGCAAGGAATGTGTCTGCTATAAATCTTTTAGTGGTATAAAAAAACAAGGGTATACAGAATATTATTCATACTGTTGATACACAGGCACTCTATTTGTTGTCACAAAGTACATATTGTGCATTTATTTATGCATACATTTATATGGCACAATAAACATACTCTTGTAAGGAATAAATACCTGCATATGAGCCTGTTGTCCTTACAGAGTTTGCTTATTATGCACACATTACCTTAATAAAAGAGGATTAAGAAATTCCAGATAAGGACTCACTACTGACGAAGTAAGGTAGAAGTTATTACTTGGTGTTTGTTCTTGTAACAGGGTTCATTGACCCATATAATACTATAACATGGGATATTTTTCAGGAAAGAGAACTTAGAGGTCAGGGATATGATTTTCTAGTAATTTAAATCAGTAATTGGCACACAATGTTGGTGCCATTTTATGAAATTAGTTTATAACAGTGAGTGCCACCAACTGGCAGGATTTACTAGAGCATCCCACGGATAGTCCATGTGTAGCCAAGACACAGGCAGGCTGCTATACTGGAGTCCTTGATCTTATTGTTACTCCAGCTTGCACAGATACAGGGGGTCTGACAGTTCAGTCCAAAAAAGCCTTAGTGGGAGGGATGTAGGTCTCTGGGCCTCACTTCTTTTAGAAAGGGTTCCTCTCCTTCAAAGGCTTTACATTCTGCCAGATGCTTCCTCTTCCTATTGTTTCTAAGTCCATATCTGACGATTCAGCCCTGAATGTCAGTGGCGGCTGGAAACGATCATTCGTGCGACCAATGGTCACACTAAAGATCAAAATTGTTACATGTATGGCCACCTTAAGTCTCCCAAAAACTACTCAGTCACTCACAACCCCCTGGAACATACTTCCTATCTTATCTACTCACTTTCCTCACTCCTCCCCTCAGATAGAGGATGCTATTTCATCCCTTTGTCTACTAACCTTTCTGGGCTCCAGGTGTGAAGAAGACATGGACAGGAACACAGCAATGGGATGGAGCTGCCATATTGAAAGGTGTAAGATTCAGCAGACAGAACGGCACCAGTGCTCAAAATTACAGAATAGTTTAACCCTTTACATCCTATGAAGCATGGCACTAAATCAGCCATGTAAATTCAAGCTTTAATGTAAATACAGGATAACTAGGAATAGCAAAAAGCCCATAACAGTTCTTATGAAGTAGGTATGCGACTTATGGGAAAAAGAACGTTGGAAGAAGTGTGATGTTTGAATCTGTATTCATTGTCAGGAAGTGGGACACATTCACTATGATAGCTGTGCTCTTCCATACCACCCATATATATTTTATATAGTGAATTTACTTTGCCCTGTCCAGAAGTGCAGCAGCCGTATAACATTAATGACCCATTCCTTCAAAGTTATGCTGAGGGACTGTGAGCAATCATCAAAACATTAGCATGAAGTGAGGTGAGTTTAAAGAAGATAATGCTACAGAACTGATATTTATCAATGCTAATCCACAATGCTGTGCTGTGAATCAGTAGAAAATAAAATGGAGAGGTACGGGGGGGTCCTCAAAAGAACTGATCTTCAGTGCATAAAAATCCTGTGACAGACAAAGCACAAGGTGTAACGCACAGCATTCTTAGCCTATTTTTTATTGATAAGATTTTCTTTACTATTCAAATGCATAGCAAAGTATATTCAAATGCACAGCAGAGACCTTTCCCTGCTCCAGTATTTGTTTGACTGCTGCCTTCACCAGTTCTGCCTGCTCTCCACTTAACCCCAAGAGAAAATCATGAGCTATAGGAAGAAGGAAAGAATTCTAAATCAATAGAGCCACTTCTTGTTTTTCCTTTGTGATAACATTTAAAAAAAAAAGATTTGAATATATCTGTTGGGTGTAAATAGTGACCTCACGCTGATATATTTTTAAACAGCTTGAACCTCTACTGGTTTATCTTTGACATTCTGATGAAACCTTAAAAACTTGACAAGAAATGAAAAACCCACTAACACTTTCAGTCCTATGTCTTTCTTCTCTGTGCTTTAGCTACTATGCCCAGCGATCATCTGGCAGCTGGTACTGTTGTTCAAACCCCCGCAGGACGCTATCCAAGTCTCCGTTTTTTTCGAATAAATAGACTAGTGCCAACTCTAAAATGAAACACGAAAGATTCATTTTCATCTGCCAAGAAAAAATAATTTGAATGTAAATAACTAAAGCATAGATATAAATCCTTAGGTATTTACATATGTTAAAGGTTACATTTGCCTGTGTTAGTGTTTGCAGTTACACAGGAGATACTGTAGCTGTTCAGAACACTATAGTATAGATGCAACCTTCTCATTACTGCAGTACAATAACTATATTAAGCTGTGAGTTCTATATTTAACATGAACATAGAAACTCTTCACAAAGCCGTGATATTCTTGCTTTGGAGGTATAGGCTTGCCTAGGCAGCATTCAGTTGTCTATAAACATTGCACTTAGCTCTCTCTTATGTGTATTTTTCTGCTACAGTCATCTTCGGATCTTCATGTGACCTTATCTAAGTCTGTTGAGGCAATCTGCTCCAAAGTACTGAAGTTTATCTATAAATGAGTGATCAGAATGCTGAGAGGGCTGGTTTTAGCCATTGCTATTCTACAAGGATTTCAGCAGGAGTTTCCTCTGCCTGTAGATTCAGCTGCATGCTTCTTCTATAATCATATCAAATAATGTAGTATTAAATTGTAACAGGTTTTAGAAAACACACTACTTGTTGGTACCTTGTACTGGTCTTACCCTGGCTGGCTTTGGGCAGTAGCAATTCCCAGTATGGCACGTGTTACATGTGACTCTTGCCCTCGCTGTATTGTTGGAGGAAGGGTTAACCACATTGTATTCCACCACAAACAATTTTTTCAAATAACTTGGGTGCCAGTGGTTCTTTAAAACAGATGAAAATGTTATTGACACATTTTTTGATTGGTTGGTGCTAATGCAGATGTTGCATAAATCAAACTCACACAATTTAAGGGACCTCTTGAGTCCCTATGTATGTATGTATAACTTTATTTATAAAGCGCCACAAGGGTACGCAGCACTGTACAATCTTACAATATACAAAATTACACACATTTATATAATAAATAAATACAATAAATATATATAAATACACAGGGAATAAGTGCCATGTGGTATGAGACACAGTAGGAAGGAGGTTCCTGCCCTGTAGAGTTTACAATCTAAGTGGCAAATCTATCATCTATACTGGCAGAATTGACACCACAGGGTACTAACTAATAGTAGCCTCCTTGGTGGAGCCTCTGAATGTTCTACTAACTACCCTGCCTTGCTCTCCTCGACTGAGCTATTACAAATATTTCCTAGCACTTGCTTTACCTTTTGGAAGCTACCTCTATCCAACGCCCTTTAGCACACACCTCATCCATCAAGTTGGGGAACCAAGAGAGATTGAGCACTTGAGCTTCCATTTATAACTAAGGGAAACCTGTCACCAATGTCTAAATACTGACCTTCCAAGGGACCTGCACCCCCTCCCAGCTGTGATTTAGGACCAAACCTAGCTGGCCATAGCCCTTCTGGGGAAATGAAAAAATAACAAGATAGTGTAGGGACCCCAAAGAATTGGGCCCCTCCAGGATTAGTTCCCCTTTAGACAGGCACCATGAGGGTGGCCTTATGAGATTTGGACACCTAAAGGTGGTCCTGGGTGTTTATGTGTGAAAAGGGAGTTTCCCTGCAAGTTAACAGCCACCACTAGATGTCGCTGTGCTAAAAGTATAAAAGGGAATGACTCCCAGTTTCAGCAGGTCTTCGTCCTGGGACTGCTTCTTGTAAAGAAGCGTATAACAGGCTTGTGTTCTAGTACAGGAGGTACTGTAACAGGTCACTCTAGGAGTGACAGGCAGGCTAGAGAGAACGGGCAGTGATAGCCCCGACAGGAGAGAGAGGGGTTAAGACCCCCCAGCACTCATGGCTGGAGTTAAGGGCCTGTAGTGTGTAGTAAGAGGAGCCAAGTCAGCACCTGGGAGTGTTCCCAGTGAAGGGGCCCTACGCGTGGACCGGGGTGAGTTCCTAAGTGGAAGCATCCGGCGGGAGTACCGGGGGTAGCCCAAAGAGAGAGTGTGTGACTTGAGCCGTCTGTGTGACATCCTCTGAAGTGTTCTGCCTGCATCAATAAACAAGTTCATCTGGTTCACCATTTTAACCAGTGTCTTGGTGGTTCATATACTGAGGATCCTCAACTGCCTGGTAAGCAGCTACCCCAAGGGAGGGGCAAGGTACCAGGAGTTGCTGGGAGTCCGGGTCCAAGGAGGACCTCATAGAGTTTTCCCAGGGAGGAGACATATAGTTCTACCTATACCTACCCTGGGTGGAGGCACGCCATTCATTTATATTACACCTGTCCCCCATAATAAGTGGGGGCTCAGGGCTCTTGTAGCGCCACACGCAGGTGATTGCGTGTTAAAAGTACAACCGTAGCCAAAATAGGGTTACAATAGCAAAACCTTTACCCTCCTACAAAATATTAATCCTTATAACATGGATAACTTTAGGTTGGGTAAAAATAAACAAATAAAAGAATATTTTGTATGAATTTGTATAGTGTAAAAGTAAGTACAGGATGCAAAAATATAATGTATTAGATATACATAATATTATATACAGTATAATTTTACATATTATTTAACCTGTTGTAATCATACATAATGGTACATAGTCGTCCAACATATTGGGAGATATTGGGATGACTCTAGATAAAGAGTATGGAGTAGGAGGATAGGCAAGGCTAGGCTGCCCCAAGGAAGCATGAGAGTTAAAGACAAAGGCCAGTGCAGACAGCATGCATTTACATGAGAAGCAGGAACAGCAGAGCCACTATTCAAGGTTCTAGATAGGCAATCTGAGTCAGAAACAGGAACGTACAAATGAGAATACAGCATAGCAGTACTCTCTGCTCCAAAACAGCTGGCACATACAAACTTAAAAACACACCAAACACACCAAACACACCGCTGTGGGACAACATATGAGTGTGAGGCCACCAAGGCACAACTGTTTTGTGGAGCTCACTGAGCTCATTAAGAACTCTGCAGGACTTTTTTTTATCACTGTTGTTCCCCTTACCTACAGTATTACAAGCCATTGGGATCACATAAACATGTGTGATGAGTTCTTACATGTGCTAAGTCGATCCTGTATTGCATTTAGGGCTCTGGCACATGGGGAGATTAGTCGCCCGCAGCAAAACTCCCTGTTTGTGGGCGACTAATCTCCCCGAGTTGCCTACCCCTGCCATCCCACCGGCGAACATGTAAGTTGCCGGCGGGATGGCAGACATGGCAGGGCGATTTCAGGAAATCGCCGAAAAAGACTCGCAAGTCTTTTTCGGCGATTTGCGCGAAATCGCGCCGCCGCGTCTGCCATCCCCCCGGCGACTTACATGTTCGCCGGTGGGATGGCAGGGGTAGGCAACTCGGGGAGATTAGTCGCCCGCGAACAGGGAGTTTTGCCGCGGGCGACTAATCTCCCCGTGTGCCAGAGCCCTTAAAGTAGATTAAAAAACATACTTGGTATACTACAATAAGGATACAAATAAAGCAGAAAATATTGTCTTTGATAAGATTCCATTTGTCCCAAGAACCATTTTCTGCTCTCACTCTATGTATATAGTTAAACATATTTTCTAAAGTTACATGTCATTTTTGGATCAGTCACACTTAGCTACATCTTACATGTGCTTATTATGTATATGTATCCCAAGCATAGAATCCTATTATTCCGTGTGACCTATTTCTCTCCAGTGTTACTAAATATTGCCAGAGGCCTGAACTGAGCAGATTGACCTTATAAAAACCACAATTAAAACATATATATTAATGAGGTAAATAGTACACTGTTTTATCATTTTTATAAATCTCTACATTTGCTCTGAGTTTATAGTTATTCCTATATAATAAATATAAAAAGGTTTTTCTCAGATTTCTATAGCATCTATACTCTACTTACAGCCATCTTTGTTTTGTTTTCTAGACAAACCCAGCCCATGCATTCTCTGAGCTAATCCAAATAATAGATACATTATTGAATCAGTCGTCAGCAGTGTATATTATGTATACTAATAATGCAAATGAAGCTCACAGCAATCTTGACTGCCCTTGTTGTGCCTAAAGCAGGGGCTGCACAACAGAAAGGAGGAAGACTCCAGAGCAAGTTCATATGCTCATATCGTCTATAAAGATTGTCATTCATCCAGGTCATGATATACAGTATCTAGTAGAATTAAGTCTAAAACAACTGGACTTTTCTGAGTTTTTCTTGAAAACGTTTCACCACTCATCCGAGTGGCTTCTTCAGTTCAAATGACTGGTAGGGAATTCCCCGGTATTTAAACTCTTGATGGTAGTAGATGATATGCTCATATCATCTCTAATGACCTTTCCAGTCAAGTGCTCTCCATGGACATTTAGTTACACATAGTTTGTTCAAAACAGCATAACTTTATTTTATTATATTATATCATAAAATTCACATAAGACAGATAAAAACCCCTTTTGTGCCTGCAACATAAACACTTCCTCAGAGAGGTTGTGTCAAAAATCAAACGTTGTTTAGTGATTTTCATATTAATGTGATTAACTGGTTTAAGATTGACATCTATCACTTCAAATAAGCTGTATAGCTACATGTTGGGTGTTCCTGTGGGTTTATCTGTTATCTCTACCACAATCTGCCTCGATTGTCTTTCTCCTCTATGAAAGTGAATTTGTGGTCTCTTGATCTAGTCTTCCTATGACAAGGCCTATCTTTTCCAGTTCATGAAGTTCCTCCATGAAGCAAATGAGGTTCCTCTGTGAAGTAACTGTTTTTTAAGTAATGGAAATAACAGATTCAGTATCTCTTGGACAGTTATTGGGGGTTATGAAGAATGTTATATTTTTAAATCCATTTATATTTTTTCAGTCACTTTAAAAAGCTGAATAATGTGCAATAAAGCATGCTTTCAGCACGGCACTGATGCAATTGTACTGTCAGCTCTATGAAACATGCCAGTCTTGTTATTGAAGGAGGTCAGGTTGGACCAATTTTGTTTCAGTTACTGGTACTGCAAAGTGATTTCTGTTTATTTTTCTCTTATTAAGAATGAAATATGTTATTTTCATCAGAACTTTACATCACCAGACTCTCACATGTCCATCATAGCTCATACTCAGCCTGTGACTATTTTAAGATCTGCAACAAAAACAAGAGATTCCTGTCTCTATAAAAATGTCTGGTTTATACACTTTACATTGTATTCATAAAAATAAACCAGCCCAGAACTACCTATAGTTACTGCAAATACGGGGTGCAAGGAGCCTACTCAAGCCTGAATGTGCAAATGAGCACTATTCTTTAATTGCTGTTGAATGCTGTGGTTGCTTTTTTCTAAATTCTCTTCGATCAACATAGAAAATTCTAAATTTCTTAAGAGGAACACAGGATAAGATTTTATGTATGTATGTATAACTTTATTTATAAAGTGCTACTTATGTACGCAGCGCTGTACAGTAGAATACATTAATATAAACAGGGGTATTAAAATAGATAAATACAAAGTGTTACAATAAGCACAAATAAATCCAAGATACAGTTGCAATAAGTTAAGAGTCAAAGACACAAGAGGATGGAGGTCCCTGCCCCGTAGAGCTTACAATCTATATGGGAGGGGTAACTTACAGACACAAATGGGCAAATATAAGTGCTGTAGGTCACAGTGGGTGACATTACAATATAAGTGCTAGTTCCCTGGTCAGATCACTTAATCTTGCCACACTTTAGCCACTCTTTATCATGTAAAACAAAAGATAAAACATTTTTTGTTAATCTATTAAACTTTACTTATGTTTTGATTGGCCTAAATTTCCCCTTTTTTCTAAAAACATTTGCACTTGCACAAGCTGCAGTAGCGTAATAAAAAAAAAATCTTTGGAGAGGCCCGGCACACACTTACCTGGCCCACCCTACACCTGGGCTCTGCTTCCTCTGTAGTTATGCCTGACAGGCTGAATTATTTATGAACCAGGGGGTCAGGGAATGTGCCTTGGCCAAAGCTTCTCTTATGTATGTCTCTATTGTTTTTCTTATTTAACTTTTTAATTTTAGCAGTAGATTTTGGTTTGGAAAATTAAATGTTTCCATTAACAATGCCGAAACAAAGCAAAACATTTTATTTTGCATCATCACAAAAACATGAATTCCATTGAACAATAAGGCAAACATGCAGGGAATCTAAAGCAGGTGCTGGTACAATGGGTTGTGTGAATGTGTGACAGCATGGAGTGGATATAACAAAAAGGTTTCTCAGCTGCTCAATAGAAAGTTCCCTAGAAAGAAAAGTCCCTTTTTATTGAGCAAGGCATTAGCTGCTGTTTCTCACTGCCAAATCAAATGGCTTGTTAGAAGCAGTGAAGTGTCTTGTGAAGCTGCGGCTATGGTCTATAGTTTCATTAAATTCCATAAGGGGGAGTAACTCTTTCATCACTGTAAAGTGTTTTTTTTTTTACTATACTGAATATACCTCTGTCAATGATATACTGATAAAAACATTCTAGGAAC
Source organism: Xenopus tropicalis (assembly GCF_000004195.4). Lineage (NCBI taxonomy): Eukaryota > Metazoa > Chordata > Amphibia > Anura > Pipidae > Xenopus > Xenopus tropicalis. The sequence continues at coordinate 43,982,138 of NC_030678.2, forward strand.
TTGTCCCTTTGCCAGTTTCATTTTGGGATTACTGCTCATTGTTTCTGCATTATTACATCAGTAAAAATGCTGCTTTCCCACATTTACTGGACTCTGGTAGAAAAATCCTTTCAATTATGAATGTCTAACCTATGGCACTATTACTGATTCTGTTTGTGAAATGTAATGCAAAGCCTATGATTAAGTTTGTTCTTCAAATGCAGTAGTCACTTCAATACCTTGGTTCCCTGAACATATCAGGTCCCTTCAGATGAGGTAAACAGACTTGGGACTTACATAAACAGACTTGGAACTTAAATGGCATTTGATGAGATCTGCCAAAATCTTTGTACTAAATGGAGCATGTTAATTTACAATGGGACATAGGAGCTGATTCAGGGGAGCTTAACGTGATTTTTAACGTGTACTTTTTATTTCTAGATTACATTGTTTGCATAGCAAATAATTCACTCTAAAATTTTACTCTTGAACCAACAAGCGTATTTTTGTTAGTTATGCATTGTGCCTGAGCTTTCAGAAGGAGCCAGCACTACACATTAGAACTGCTTTCAGGTAACCTATTGTTTCTCCTACTCCCATGTAACTGGAGGAGTCCCAAGCCGGACTTGTATTTCTTGCTATTGAGAGCTATTCTGATATCTACTGGGAGCTGCTATCTTGCTACCCTACCCTTGTTCTGCTGATCACAAAGCTGCTAACTGCTCAGTAAGCCTTAGACATAAGTACGGCTATGAGGCTGCTCTGTGTCACCTGGAAAGCGCTTTGCAAGTATCCCATATCAAAGGTCTCCATGCTTAAATTTTTGTATTGATTGATTATTTATATTGGTTGATTATGTCTGGGAGTGATATTTTTATTGAATTTTATCCATTTAAAAAAGTAATTTTAACAGTCATTTTGTATTGAATACAATAACAATACAATACTAGAGAGAGTCAGAAAATGAATAGGGGTGCTTGTATACTAACCAGTCACAACAGATGCCTGAAATTATGTCAGCTGATACTTCCAGGCATTAGCAATAGTTTGTTGTAACTAGAAAATATTTATTAGTGTAATGGAAGAATAATTTATGTTGGGATTTTTATTATGTTTGGGATTTTTGTGAGCAAAGAGGAAGGAGCACCCATATCCCCCCAACTACTGGATAGTAGCACTAGGGCTGCTATCAGGGGGGCACAGGGGGACAGTTGTCCCGGGCCTGCTTTAAAGGGTTGCTATGGGGAAGCTTGAGGATGTTGGGGAGGACCAGTAATGTTTTAGGGGACCCTGGTCTGGCTAGCAATGTTTTAGGGGGTCCCTGCCCTGGCACCAATGCAGAACATAACCCCTGGCTACCAATCTTTTAGGGGGGCCCTGGATACCAACGTCTGTGTGTCCTTTGTACTGATGGGAGCAGTCACTGGGGGAGGGGCCATTGGGGGGAGTGGGAGGAGGGGGGCCCAGAAATTTTTGTTGTGTGGGACCCCGTGATTTCTGATGGCAGCCCTGAGTAGCACAGCCTCAAACCACCATCTACAGACTGCTGCGATTGCATTGAAACCCTGAGTAATGAAGATGGGGGGGGGGGGGGCACATCAAAATCATCTACCCCCCAATAAAATTATTTGAATGTTAAGAGCCTCTGTTCTTCACAGTAGAGGTTTTTGGACTGGGAGTGTAAAATACCCATTTCTGTCCAAAACTAATCAACCCAGCTCCCTACGAGCTTTTAATAAGGTTGCAGATATATGGAAATATATCTGTAAGAGTCATCATGCTATAGTTCCAGAAATATCTAAAAGAGAAATTAAGCATTCACCCAAATATTAATATGCCTGCTAGGTACTGATTTGGCCCCACAGTCTGGGAACCTCACAGGCTACCTAACTATAATTATCCTTATGTTACTGCATTAACCCTTCTGTAGTGTTATAATTCCATCACAAGCAGCGTGCAGGAGTGTGGCCTTACTTTATTGCAGGTTCTATAGAATAAGAAGGTACTTTCCCTAGCTTTTGCTCGAAAGTGTAGCCTGAGGTGACTAAGTCTACCAGATAAGTTCTTATGACATGTATTGATAGCACCTGTCCAAAAATGGAATTTGTTTAGCTTCTACAAACCTTTATGAGCTGCCTCCAGCCAGCGAATGGTTCCTTTACTGGATTACTTGATATATGACACAAACTGCATTGATAAGGAGGTAATAAACCTACATTACAGTACATTTATGTTCATTATACTAATTCTGATGTTTAATTGATTGCCTCATTACCATCAACAGACACTTGTATAATACAAAGAACATATGGTAGAATTTGGTAAGATTCTAAAACGTTACAAAAGGCATAGTTTCTGCACAGAATACTGATTTTCTATGAGACTGCAGAAATACTGATGACAGTTTCCATTACTAATACTTTTGCCTCTTGATGACAATGCTCACAAAGGCAACCCCCAATACATTCTTGACTTTCAAGTTTTGTTTTGAAAGTTATATATGTATTCAAAGCTGTCTTTCATGCTATGTAAGTTTTTTTACAGTAAATGTAAAAACTTGCACATGGCCAATTTCTGATTGCCTTTCTGGAGGCCTCTGCATAAATTAGCTTGACAAGATGATAGCTGAAGTCATGATTAAGCTACATGATAAGAACAGCTTCACTTAAATATGAATATGACATTTGACATTTAGATTCCGGCGGATACAAACTGATAATACCGAAAATGTCATCTTGCTGTGTGCTGCATTAAAACTATAATAAGGGTTGTTCTAATCTTACTCTTCTGCTTCCAACTATACAAACTATACACATAAAGGGCCAAACATAGAAAAAAGCTGCTTGTATTCCACAACAATAGTGAGAAAATGACAATAGATTTATTAATGATGAGGAGTATTGAGCAAGAGAAAGTGGGCCATGTGCATAAACAATATTAGTAGAATGGAAACCACTCACTATCACCAGTGTCTCCCAGTACATATGGATGAAGGGAGCATAAATGTGTCTAAAACAAACATTTCCCATTTTTTGCTACATCAGAATAGAAGCATGCTTTTAAAAGTTTAAAAATTATTAAAACAGCATTTGCCCCCTTGATAAATGGCTGCTCAGTGATTAATTAAAATACCAGTAAATAACAAATGCAGGGCTCTAATAACCCATAGCAATCAATAAAATATTCATATGCCTATGGTTTTCATAGAACTGATTGCTTATTAATGACATATACATATAAAATAATGAAATCGGGAACCCCCTTATCCTTCTCATCCTACATCCTTATGCAAAATACCCAAAATATATCAAAACATACACCCACCAATGTATGGACATTGGTGGGTGTATGTTTTGATATATTTGGGTTGTTATAACTCTTACACTGCTTTTTAACAGAGCACCTAAAATGGCTGGGTGGCAAGAGCATCTCTAGCAAGGTATAATGACAGAGGCAAAACAAACCTAAGATGACATCTAATGGTGAGAATATATTCAGTAATGCAGCCATGCTTCTTTGTAAGAGCTGGCACAAAATGTAATTAAAATAAAAAGCTGACATCTTATGTGACAGAACCTGAGTAGGCAGGCTGTATTCATCACCTCCTGTTCTCATGCTTTTCTTTTTCAAATTAGCAAGAGTTATCTTGAACGCCCACTCACCTGGCTTGGCATCAGCAGTACATACAAAAATACGGGCTTTGAAAATAATCCACAGGAATCTTTCTTTAACCTACACAATGCTCTGGGCTCTTTTCTTAATAGTGGAAGCGTGGATAACGGCAGTTTAATCACTGTCGTTTCCTGAAACAGATTTCTTCTCTGTTTTCTTTTATTTGCTGAAAAACATAATCACTTAATAATTAAATATTAATGCTCAATGGTCACAAAAAGGTCTGGAATTATAAGTGAAATTGCTTTATCACAGTAATATGTTTGGTGGTCCAGTTGCTGGTTTTGGAAATATGGGTCACAAGACCTGATATCCAAAATGCTCTGGACCTTGGTTTTTTTTTTATAATTTAGATTGTCATACCTTAAGGCCACTAAAAAAGTAGTACCATTACTACTTGCGCGAAAAGTCGCGACTTTTTTGCAGCTTTCGTGCCGAGTACGAAAGAAAGTAGTACCATTACTACTTGCGCGAAAAGTCGCGACTTTTTTGCAGCTTTCGTGCCGAGTACGAAAGATTCGGATTCATTCAAGCTTCAGTATGGTGACTTTTCTTGGGCCAGGTTGGAGCTGCAGGGTGCCATTGAGTCCTATGGGAGGCTTCCAAAATCATGCTAAGTCTGAAAGTTTCGCCCGCCGCTTACGAGCGCTCAATACGAAAAAGTCGCGACAAGATACGAGCGAATCGTAATGGCTACGAAAAAGTCGCGTTTTTCGCGCAAATCGTATTGGTAACGAAAAAGTCGCGACAATTTCCGAAAAGTTGTAAAGGCGACGAAAAAATTGCAAAAAATACGAAAAAGTTGCAAAATGATCGTTTTCCAATCGGAATTTTTCCAATTCGGATTCGTGGGTTAGTAAATGTGCCCCTAGGTGTAGGCAAAATAAAAAGTACATGCCCAATGCCCCCCCACATAGTTGCACCCTAGGCACGTACCTCTTCTGCCTACCACTTGTTCTGGCCCTAAAAGAACCCAATAAACAATTTCACACAAAAAGAACAGACACCAGGGGGCATTTAGTAAAGCTTGCTTTTTTCAGTACCAAAACCCAATCTTGTTGCAGAAATTTATTATGCAACAAAACCGCAAGTCCAAATGCAAAAATACTCTATCTAAAACCTATTGAGATCATGTAGAATTCAGTGGCAGATGTTCCTTTTACAACTGGAAGATCATTCTTTACTGGTGGTTTTAGAGGTTTTTTGGCACTGGCTTTTGTGAGACAATACAAAAAGTTGTGGCTTTTGTGCAACAAACTGAAAAGGTTGTGGTTTTCAAATTTTTTCAGTGTCTTTTTTTGAGCTTTTTCAGTTTGGATCTTTTGATAAGTGACTGACATTTGTGGATATAAGTTTTGTAGTGGTTAAAAAAAAAAACACGAAAATCGAAATGTTGATAAAAGGGCCTCCAGAAGTGGTATGATTCATGAATTTTATTGGACAGTTATCTACCTTTCTAAATCACTGTTAATACACTTGATAGTTTAAAGAGAAAACACAATTTATTCGGATAAACCTGTGATATCTGCAATTCATAGGTTATTGCTGAATGATCTCAAGCAACAATATTAAAATATTTTGGTGCAGTAAATTTGTGTAATGTGAATATGGATACTATACTTGACAAGCCAAAGGAAATCAATCTTTATCATGTAGATTTATGTAAACTCTTTTTTAAAGACAACCAAAACGAAATAAGAAAAAATCATAATAGAGAGAAATAGGATTATAAGTCAATGGCCCTGTTTCTAATTGCATGTTTGTAAGAGTGTTGATATATAAATCCTTTGTAATACATAGAATTTTGTCCTTTACCTCTCCTGAGAAAACAATCGCATGAATCTTCACCATAATTTCCCTCCCAGTGGAATTCGGAAGTGTCAAGCATAGCACTGCTTGCCGTGACATGCACATCATCTGAAGGAGATCATCTCTATATACATTTATTCAGTCCACAGGAATTACAAAAGAGCTGCAAGATTATTTTTAGAAAGGTGCCTGAACACGAAGCAGTTCCTTGGAAATTAAATGCAGGTCCTCAGAAGTGGCGGATAATATATAGCAATAAACCAGAAGTTATTATGCCTTTTCAGCATTATTTCCTAAACATATGTACAAATTCAGACTAACACTGAGGATGTTATGCAGTTCCCTGATACTGTAGTTTTTAAACAACTATACATTAAATTACTATAAATTATAGATTAACTATCTCACACCTCAAAGGCTAGCCAGAATGTACCCAGGTGTCACTAACCAATGTCCTAAAGGCTTAAATGATATTGGTACTTTCTTTCACATATTCTGGGAATGTCCTTTGAAACAGAGGTTCTGGCGTGAGGTGCTGCATTACACAGAAACTGCACTGGAACTGCCCAAGTTATGTCTTGAGTATCACCAAATATCAACTATTGTGTCTTCCTTCTAGACTATGTCACCTGCAACTATTTTACTATACCAAGAAGGTGATACTGCTCCACTGGAAAGCTACTGGTCCCCCCACATTGACCTTTTGAAAGAAACTAATTAATGGCTCCCTGCCTAAACAGAAACTTGTGTATTAAGCCTGTGCCTGCCTCTTTAAATTTGAGGTAATTTGGGGAGTATGGCTGGAAGCCATACTGACTTTACCTAATTGTGTTTAATATATTACTGTTAAGCTGGGACCTATTTAATGATGGGTAATACATTATGTATAGCCTCATCCATCACCTTTTCCCTCCCCATAGTAAAGGACAATAAAAGGTTAATATAAATTAAAAGTAAGTCTAAAGGCATTCTTTTTAAGTACTTACTGCAAAACTAAATTCCCAGATCCCTGCTTGCTTCTCTGAGATATGGTGCTGGCAGCCTACAGCAGTGTGAAGACTACAGTGACATCACGGAAATCTCTCTCCCCTTCCTGTAGGCTGCCAGCGGCAGCCTTCCTATTCTCTGAGCATGTGTGTAACTTGATCTTGTCTCCTGAGCTACACATGCCCACCAGCCAATCAGAAGCGGATCTGGCAGAGGGGAGGGGGGGAGGGAATGAAACACATGTGCAGTATGAAGCAAGGAGGGAAAGGAAGGGAGAATACCTTTTTAGAGATGGCTGCCTGTTCTAGAAAATGTGAAGTAAGTGTGACTGAGTAAATATTTGATTAGGTGAGCCAAAAGTGTGGTGTTTTTACTAAACAATAGGAGGACTATTGGGCAGTATGCTTTTTACATTTTGACTTGCATTCTCCTTTAAATGAACACCCCACATACCCTTTTAGTAAATAAATACACAGAGGTGTTATGCTTATTGTGCATAAATATTCAGTTTACTAGCAAATTTATATGCAAAATCACAATATATATAACAGACAACAAGTGTAATGCGTGATACATATTGGAAAGTGAATCAAAAAGAATTCTCCTTGATAAAAGCTTGTGGTGAAATGTTGGGGTGATTCTCACCAAATATCCGCTTTCTGGTATTTAATGAAATGTTGTACTGACTAAATTTGCTAGTAAACTGAATATTCATTAGCTATAAGCATACCACCTCTGTGTATTTATTTGCTAAAAGGGTGTGCAGGGAGTACATTAAATATAGATTGTATTTTTCATCTCTTAATTGGGTAGATGATATTTACTATTAACAGCACCCAATAAAGTATATATTATGGTAGAGACCTGAGAGTGCTATAGGTTTTTTTTCTAATCTTCTCAACTAATGTTAGGCAAGTTTTTATGGACCTTTAATGCTGATGCAGTGGAATTCGAAAGATTGTACAACTGTCCCATTTTATAATATCATTTATGTCTAACCAGTAGAAAAGGGATGTATGAGTGAGAGATATCTGAATGTTTAGCAAAACCAATGCAGTCACTGCATGTTTTTCCCTCCTACAGGTTACTACAGCTCCTTTATACTTTGCTTTTTGGCAGGGAAAAAATGAACAACCTACTGCCTCTCGCTGTATTTAATGTGCTTTTACTTACTGTTCCCACTGCCTCTTACTGTATATAATGTGCTTTTATTGACAGTTCCCGCTGCATCTCACTGTATACAATGTGCTGGGGATAACAGTACCCACTGTCTTTTATCCAATATTGTGTATGAGAAGCTAGAATCAGAACTATATAATATGCTTGTAGTGCCAGTGCCAAGTGCCCCAGGGAGTATGTTTTACCTCAAAATACAACATTTACTGTGTTAAAGGAGAAAGAAAGGTAAAAACTAAGTAAGCTTTATCAGAAAGGTCTATGTAAATACAGCCATAAGCACTTACAGAAATGCTGCACTGACTTCTCTGTCATTTGTTGTGTCTGTAATTCATGTGTCAGAGACACGCAGCTCTCTGCTCTCTCCCCTCTCCTGCTCCATCCTCCCTCAAGAATGCTAAGAACTCACTCCCCCCCCTTAGGAATGTGAATCTGAGCCAATCAGCAGGAAGCTGACTCATAGTCTAACTAACTGAGCATGTACACCGGTCTGGGTCTCAGTTCAGGAGTGAGGCATTATGAGAACTTTCTTTACACAGCTCAGCGTTTTTTCTTCCTGTTTGATCAGCTTTTGATCATCTGAACAGGTGAAATATGGGGAGACTTAAAGTAGAAGGAAAGGCTAATAAAGAGTTAATCTCAAGCTGCAGGCATACCTTCAGTTGTCTCAATAGTGCCCTTAAGTCTCCCCATATTTCACCTGTTCAGAAGATCAGAAGCCAAACAGGAAGAAAAAACGCTGAGCTGTGTAAAGAAAGTTTGAAATTTCTGTGAAAGCACCTGTTAAAAAGGGTGGGGTCTAAAGGGCATGGGCCTATATAGTGAACAAATATAGTCCTTCTTCTATACCTGTCACTCGGTTGTTCATTTAGAAGGTAGCTTGTTGGTGCAATAAATATCTGCATAAGTGGCATATAGACAAACCAATAGGCATTAAGAGCACTGCCCACCAAAGCTTTTACTCTACATATACTTTGTAAAGGATAAAGGTGCTTTTCCATTTGATAAAACTTGTTGGTAGAAGCAAATTCATAAATCTTAACATATCTGAAATACTGAAGGTTGTTAAACCCAATCGTAATTCTGCAGGTTAGCATATTCCATGAGAAATCATTTGTGCTGATTTCTTGGAAAATGAGATCTGACTCCTTGTGCCTATACCAGGATATTGTATCCTCTGATTATTGATGCAGATAAATGCAATTTTTTATAGTATGTGATCCCATGAATTCAAGTTCACACTATTGGATCAGATTTGCTGTACTGTGAGGTAAATAAGCTCAAACAGTACCAGTGAGAGAATACCAGCCCAACTGAAGGCATGGGCAGTATAAGTGAGAGCCACCTTTCATGCAAGTGATAGCAATAACAGCACTGGAGAACACAAGGCCTAACCCTCTTCATTACAAAGGGGCTTCACTATAACAAAGTACATGAGAAAGGTTATTCACCAGTTATGTCTTTTTGGATTAACCAGACTAATTTTAGATACCCACATAACAACAGTATGTTATGAAGGGTCACATGCAAGACCACTAAGGGGTGCCAACGTGCTAGATGTAGAGTGCAGCACCAGGGAGACGTGGGTCTATTTTGGAGACCTGCAGAAAAGTGCAAGGCAGGGTGTAAGTTTGCAAAAAAACATGATGCCTATTTCTTGCACATTGCACCTTAACTGCAATTTGTAATTTTAGGGATCTGTGGCCCGTCTTTAGCCTCCCCAAACAAAAGATTCACTCTCACCCCATGAACCTGAGGTTCCTGTCGGCAACTGTCTGATCCTTTCCTCAACTCGGCACATGATCAATAATCTGGTGATTCCCAAATTATGCTTACATTAAGATATGTGAGAATTCATATGAAAGGATAAGGAGCGCAATCAAAATCAAAGTAATGATTAGTGCTGTTTAATAAAAATATATAGTATTTCAGGGAGGGGCATAATAAGCGCAACCTCTGGACTCACAGAGAGTCATTCTTCAGCACTCAGGAGAGGAAAACCCCCTGTGGAGGAAACCTCTGGGGAACCCTGGCTTGAAGGACTGCCCTTCTGTCTGGGCATTAAGAGGTTAATGGAGCAACTGGGAAAAAAGTTTAGACTAGTTGGTAGAAAGTGAATGTATGCCCAAAATGTAGGTATTTTTTCCCTTTAATATGTCTTCTGTCTTCTACCAGTCTTCTGGAAAAAACAAGATAACAAGTTTAGTGCAAGTACTAAGCATTTGATACGGCATAACAGCAAACATTGACTAATCTCTCTATGGGACATTACCCTTATACACAGAGCTGGCCCTATCTTTTTACCACATATAGACAATTTACATGACATTGGCACTGAATTGAAACTATTATGGGGCATTATGTTGCTACAGGTTGTGCTTGCATGAATCTTTGCACCATTTAAGTATAACTGAATAAGAATAACCTATTCCTGCACCACTACTGTGTGAGGCGTTAGTCCAAATGTGTCCACATTCTTTACCCACCCATGTGAGGCAAATGTATCTTTTGGCCTTCTAACATTTTGTCTTTTAGATTTCTTAAAGGCAGCAGTGTGGTACTGATAAATGTTACTCTCGGGGCTCTCTCAGTGCTGCTAATTCAATATGGGGGTGGCTTCTCATGACATACCACGCCATGTATTGCTCCCTTGTTCCTAGCACAGCTATCTAAGTCTTGCTATTTAGCAGGTCCTGTCAACAAAGTGACACACAACTTATGGACCCAATTACCATGGAAAGTGAGCCAGTGATTCAGGACCTCGCAGGACCTGATTTATATGAAAAGTGCGGGACTCTTCTGGGCTACATGGAAACTGATTTTCCCTCTGGTTGTTAGCACAGTTTTAAAATCTCCAGAGAGGTAGGTTGCAATATGCAGACTAGAGTCTCAATGGAGTTGCTGCCTGAATATTGACAGACAGCCTAGCAACCCTGAGAGAGAGATGTTCTTCCATAGATTTTATTTAACACTATGAGATTCCTAATATATTTTAAAGTAGAATGTTAAATGGCAATGGGGCACTGATAACATTTTTACTTTAAAAGAGTTAAAACCCTACATTTGCCTACAATGTATATCAGTTGGGCACATCTCCCCCACCCAAATGGCACCGTTTGTACTGCATATATCCCCTCCGCTTGCTGGCACCATCCCATTTTCCTAAAACAAATAGCAACTTTCATCCAGTGGCCATTTTTCCTCTGACACATAATCCGTTACATTTAAATCTGCAAACAGCATATGTGCACAAAGACCTTTATTCAGCATAAATTTCATCTAGAATACAGGCTCACACAGGCACAACTGTCTCTGATAAAAAGTTCTACTTTGAACAGTGTAATGATTAAACTGATCTCAGGAGAGGAGGTTAGGTAAAAAAAATAGGAGCTGAGTTTCAATGGGAGCCAGCAATGCCATCTCTTCATTGGCTGCTAGAATGGGGGGTGTGTTTATAATCTGAGCTGAGAAGAACTGAGCATGCTTAGTAGCCAACAGCCTAAGCAAATTTCACAAAGGTGTCTATTCTTGCTACTTATATTTTTGGCTTCTGTTAAAATTCTGGTTTCGCCAGCTTTACTGCATAAGATGCAAAGTACAAAATACAGGGCATGTAAATGCAAGGGAGCCCTGGAATTAACAAGATGTAACTTGCAGTGTCCCTTTGCTACTGACCTACACACTCAACTTGGAGATGCAATAAGGCAATTAGTCCCCTAATTTGCAACTTGTCAAGCACCTCAGATGCTGGGGAATAGCTGCATTTGCACTGAGCACTTTTGTAGCCCCTTTTTGGCTGTAAAACAGACAAGTCCAGCTTAGCTATGTGGAATGATCAAGGGGGAGGTAGTGTACCTGCAACTCACTTATGCTCTGTGAAAGAATAACAAATAAAGGACACCATAAGATTCTTGCAGCAAACTCAAACACAACTGGTTTTATTGTCCCAAACCATTGATCCACAGGGATAGGCACAACATACTTACACTGCTGATGTAGAGCAAATGGATTGGCAGGTTCATTTTAGAGCAAGCAACCCAAAGATACATTACTGTGGAGAGTAGCTTGGGTAGTAACAAAGTCCTTAGGGTTTTTACCCTGAAACATCCACCCCCTGCTAAACACTGTAGTACAGTGTGCAGGAAGTGGCCAATAACACATAATATGCTGGGCTTCGGCCCAGTAACAATGGAATAGCTATAAAGCTATAGTGAATGTTAACCATATAGTTCCCTACACTTGCATAAGTAAATCATTTTACTTTTTGACTTAAATACGAGTATTTAGATTTTATTTTATATGGGTGCCAATGACTTGCCATCCAGAGGACTCTCAAGCAATGAATTTCACGCTCTGGGCCCGATTCACTAAAGTCCGAAATAAGGAGTGCTATTTATAGCATGCATTAAAAATCTTATCACTTCTTATTTTTCGCTCGATTCACTAAAAGGACACTTGTCCTAATTAAGAAGCGATGTTCTTGGCGTTATTTATCTTGCAATGACATATTTTCAAGCAACGTGCTGCGTAATATGTTGTGTGCTGCGTAATATATTGCTTGAAAATATGTCGTCGCAAGATAAATAACGCCAAGAACATCGCTTCTTAATTATGACAAGTGTCCTTTTAGTGAATCGAGCGAAAAATAAGAAGTGATAAGATTTTTAATGCATGCTATAAATAGCACTCCTTATTTCGGACTTTAGTGAATCGGGCCCTCTGTGTTCTAAAATTGTATGAACCATGACCACCATCATGCGACATCAGGCAGGAATTTACAGGCCACTAGGGGCACTGCTGCATCAGGACAAAGTAGGAAGGTTGTCCCAGGAGGCACACGCTTTTACTGATATGACTGAAAGGTACAAATACAGGCTGCAGATAGAGAGGCAAATTTGAAGTCATAGATCTTCACACTCAAGATACTGGTACTTTTGAGTTGGTACAGAAAGTCCCAGGCACATTCCTAGTTTTTTGCCAGACATTAGATCGCTTTTATTGTAAACCTTACAGCATGTAATTAAAGCATTCATACAAAGGGGGTTGTTATATAAAACTGGCTTGTACTGTGCTAGATGGAAAACTGATCTTAAAAGCAACACTCTAAACATCTCTTTAATTAAAGGAATACTGTCACAGGAAAATATGTTTTTTTTCAAAATGCATCATGTTCTCCAGCAGAATCCATTTTTCAAAAGCCCAAACAGAATTTTTTAATATTTAATGTTTTTCATTTCCCATGGTGCCACAGCCATGCTCTGATACACTTCAGTCACACCTTACTGCTGAGCTGCAAGTTGAAGTGATATCACCCCCCCCCCCCCCCAGCAACCAATCAGCAGAACAATGGGAAGGGAGCAAGATAGCAGCTCCCAGTAGATATGAGAATAGCACTCAATAGTAAGAAGTCCAAGTCCAGCTTGGGACTCCTCTGGAATCGGTTACCTGAAAGCAGTTCTAATGTGTAGCGCTGGCTCCTTCTGAAAGATGAGACTCAGGCACAATACACTATAATAAAAAAATACATTTGTTGGTTCAAGAATAAAACTTTAAATGGTAGAGTGAATTATTTGCTGTGTAAACAGTGTAATCTAGAAATAAAAAGTATACCATAAAGATGTATAGTTGTTGGATTTACTGTGGTATTTCTTTAAAGCACAGCCCAGCCTTGAAAATAAGGTTGCACATATTCTGAAGCCATACATTTTACTGTATATTAATTTTCCCCCTTGCCATGTGGAACCAGTTAATAAGTGGTTTTAATTGACCTATAATTAGTAAAAAAGGTAATTCACTTAACACTCTAATGTCTACTGATGCATTTACTCCCAAAGTACAAGTACTAGTGAACAATATCAGGACAACAAATGAGAACACATACAGCTGTCAAAAGCCATTACCTTGATACCAGTACAGTAGGAGACTACTGTGGCCAAGCAGATGTGTGCAGCACCTATGCTACCTTTGTACCTGAAAATCCCTCCTGTTTGGGCACTTACCAGTGACTTAAATGCAACACACACAGCTAGCATTACCTTGACTAAATGTTTAATTTTTTGGCTTAATTTCTATCCTGGATATTCTTGAAACTATAGCAAGATGACTGAAATTGCCAAAAGGGCAATGTTTCTGAATTCTGTCCTCAATATTTGTCAGCAGTGTATGTGTTGAGGATACAGACAAAGAAAATTCTGTCATGTGGACATGCAGCACTGATGAAGACTGAACACGTTTGTACAGACCTGCCCCATAACAGAATAGGATTTTTTGTTTCCCCAGGAAATCATTAAAATTTCCCTGTAAAAAAGTTCCATATAAATCAAATCAGCCCTGTTTATACCAAAACTCTTAGTTCTTAGTTCAGCGGTTCTATTTCTGAATTAAAATCCAGGTATGTACCGAGGTACCTACCCTGCTTACAATATATACAATTTTTTGAGGTTATCAGTGCTTCTAGGTGCAGGATTGGTTAAGATCAAGAACTCCCGGTAAAGTTGATCCTAGGCACTCTATTAAAACATAACTCTGGACCAATTTTTGAGGGTTAATTGCAATTGTAGTACGGAACTAGACTTTTTTATTCAAATCATATTTTTTAATGGAGAGATTCTTTTTAAGAGGTTAAATACAAAAACTCAAGGCTCCATAACTTTACACTGACACCAGTTCCGATTAAATAAAAGGCAGTCTTTATTGACATTAATACAACCAGGACACGTGGCACAAAAGTATGTTGGAAAGAATTAAAAAGACATATTAGGTTATATAATAGGCACTAAGTTTGCCCAGGAGCATCAACCCATAGCAACCAATCAGCACTTAGAATTTACTGGTCACCTGATTAAAAACAAACACCCCATTGGTTGCTATGGGTTACTGTTCCTGGGCAAACTTAGTGTCTTTTATTACATATGGGAGATAGTCGCTCCCACCCCACTGCTTCAGTTCACTAGAAATCTGTGTTAGCCCGGGTTTTTACCCCCTGGTGTAATGGCATGAGTGCCATTAATGGATTTATAGGGATTTCAAATTTTACCAATGAATTATTTTTGTATTGTGTGTCCTGGTTGTAGTAATATCAATAAAGATTGCCTTTTATTGAATTGGAACTGAGTGCAAAGTTATGGAGTCTTTCCTTCTATTTTGCTATTATCTACATATCTATATGCCGAACACCTTTGAATATAATTATCAAATTGTCCATTGCAGTGCTCATTTTCTGGTATTGTTATGTTAATATATTTTAAATAGACAGAATTTAATTCAGCTTTCTGAATGGTCTAACCAAGATTTCCTGATACGTAGCTATGTGAGCTAGTTGATTTCTGTGCTTTGATGGCTATACTTGCAAGAAATCATTCCGAAAGCTGTGCAGGATCATGCCCTTAATGGAGATTTATTAGATAAGCAAGTACAAGAAGCCATAGGTATTTCCCCTGTGAGAAGAGTAATCCAAGATTTTTCCATGTAATGTGTAGCCAATGCTTCTGGCACAATAAGTCATTCTAAGATCTGAAAAAAGCAGCTCCTACTGCTTTTTACTAATGCTAATTTCTTGTCTCCAACTCAAATATATGTTCTAATCAGAGTTCCTAGAAAAACAACAGCTGGTACCCACAGTAGAAAATGTACATGTGATCAAATGATCTACCGCATTTATTAGATTAGTATCAAGAACAAAAGTCCCAGCTCCCCAGTAAGCACATTTTGTTAATTAAATAAGATATTGAATTATTGAAGAGAAGGCACAACGTACTGAAATCCCTCTCTGTACAGACCATTATAGCTTATACAGCTAAACCAAGTCTATTGTACATTTGGGACCTCCCAACATGGCAGAAAGATCTGGCTGCCTTGGAGAGATGCATTTTACCAGGATACAGGGATATTCCTAATGGCAGACTTTTCCAGATGAAAATGATCACCAGATTTGATGTCAGGCTTATAAATGCTAGCAAAGTATTAACTATCTGGTAGCAGATTTTTGCCAACATGTCAGGATTTATACAATTATAAGATTTGGAAATTGACTCCTGATAATATATTCTGTCTTTTCGTGCATTAAGACTTGGTATGGAGGATTCGGATTGGCATTCGGCCTCGATTCTGTCTTTTTCAGCAGGATTCGGAGCCTGACCAAACCGAATGCGAATCCATAAAATCAGACTGAACCCCCCAGATTTGGGGTTCAGCCAGATAGCAAAGTGGATTCTGTGCATCCTTAATTAGAGGGTTAAAATTTTTAGTAGGAAACTGCTGAATATATATATATATTGTGAATAATGCACCTCCTATTGTAAAATATAAGGATATTATAAGTCACCTAGGTGTTCCATGATCATTTAAAAGCACAAGGCTGAAGCCCAAGTGCTTTTATACAGGTCTTGGAAATCCAAATTGACTTTTAATATCCTCATATTTTCCTCAGGGAGTGCATTATTCAGTATAATAAAGAAGATCCAGTGAGTCATGCATGAAATTACATCACTAAGCACTGATTATGTTAACTGATGACACTATCACTATGGATAAGGATATAATTTACAACATAATCATTGCTCTTCTATATAATATAACATATGTAAGGACCCATAGGGTTAATAGTCCCTATGGCTTTAAATCACTATAGGTTCAGTTCCCTTATTTGCTGGGTGGAAAGGAATGTATCTAAGAAAGTTTATTTACATATGTATGCTATTGGCTAGCAGGTAGGGTGACCACTTCCTGCCTCAATTTGATATTGTGCTGGGAAAGGAGTGGCACTTCCTCTTTGGTCTCCACGTGAGGAATAGGGTGGATATTGCTGTGTGCCTAGGGATGGGCCCAGTTAAAGTTGGGGAATAGGGCCCTGTGAATGAGGCTTAAGATAGGGAAGCTGTAGCTCCCATACCAGTGCAGGGGGTATATTTATCATGCTGTGTAAAAAGTGTAGTGAAGCATTAGTGATGATGTTGCCCAGGGCAACCAATCAGCAATTAGAATTCAACAGTTAGAAAACCAAAGCAAAGCATCTGATTGGCTGCTATGAGCAACATCACCAGTAATGTTTTACTCCACTTTTTATACTGCATAATAAATATACTCCTAGGAGTGTAAGGCAGTTAGAGTTGAGCTAGAAAGAGCAGTTCTGAGCTCCTACATAGGACTGGCAGTTTTGGAGGTATCTCTTCCAGGCCATATTGCCTGTAGTGTAGGTGAATAAGGAATCAGGATAGAGGAATTCCCTGAGGGGATCCAGGCCACTATGGGGGTGTCGCAGAAGTGAAGTGAGATTCCTGCCAAGTCTGTCCTCAGGGGAGTGTCAGCCTGTATTACACTCTGCATTTGATGTTGCCTATTTCTGTGCTGTGAGTTACCCTTTGGCTGTTCAATAAACTTTTCTGTTTTGTTGTTTGCAAGAACCTCTGGCACCCTCTGTCTTTATTTTTCTGTGTAGCAGCAAGAGAGGTGTAATTGCCAACACCCTCACCTTCCTCTTCTACTTAGCAAAGGCCCATTGTAGGTGAGAGAGTACAATGTAACCCACGTTCTACTGATACTAGTCCGGAAAGGCAGTTATTGAGCCAGTTATTGAGGTTACACATATAAAGTAATAGGAAAGGTTCATTGCAAAGGCAGCCATTAGCTGAATAGAAGAAGAAAAAAGACTTAGGAACTAATTATAGAACCAGTAAATTGACACACCACAATAAAAACAGAAAGGTATCTTACCTTTCTTAATTGTATCAATTGTACCAAATATTTTCTGCAGCTAAACAAAACTCATGTAAAATTTTTAGAAACCACACTAGTATTCTACACAGTAAGTCAATAAAATGATCCCATATGCATAGCTTTCCTTACCGGTGGTATATAATTTAGCAATAATGGTGAAATGCAGGAATAGGCTCATACATCATCCCAGACACATGACGTTTTTCTTTGGCCATATACAGTGGATATTTATATACTTAGGAAAGGTTTAGGCATAGCTTCTATCTATAGTATATAGCTAATGCCCTTGTGTTCTACTGGAAATCCATAAATAAAACTGCATTTCCAGAAAAGTGACCCAGATACAGATCCCTGCAGACAAATATCGTATCACAAAGCCCAGGAGACTTTGTTTAACGGCAGTGATTTCCTACATTCATAAAAATGTAAACTCTCAAAAAGGGGTTATTGGCCTAGCAATGAAGTATTTTCTCCCTTTCAAATGAGAATTAAAACTTAATAAGTATACTAGAAATGTTGTACATAATCTTTTGAGGTTCTGTACCATCCCAAGGGAACCACAGCCCTTTAGAAGTGAAGAACTGTGAATATGCCCTTAGTTGCACCCCATCTTCTGCTGATCCTCTGGGCTGTTCTAGTCTAGTCATATTGGTTTTTAGGTTTTAGTTATCCTTTAAAATTCTCTTGTCAGCTGATTGATGTAACTAGTTAAATAGGCACAGCATCCCACATGCATATATCCTTGTGTACAACTGTAACTTGCTTCTTTAACCTCACATTAACTTGAGTTGCTCAGTTCACAGCATGGCCATGAATGGGTGGAAGATGTAAATTATCACTTCTACTTTACAGATATAATGAGAAATTGTGTATATGGTATCACTGCTGGATGCTTTGCACAAAAGTTATTTATTTAGAAATGTAAATGTCTTATATTTAGCAAATAGGCTTCACACTGTTTTGTGTGAATTTGATAGGGAACTTAGATTGTACTGATGTGATTAAAGTGAAAAACAGCCAATTTGCTGGTTCTTTGAGACAGCACTATATACTGTACACTAAATAAAGGATGATAATAATATTAATAATTTGGGCAGCAGATTAACTAGGTAGAAGTGGTAGTACAACTAATTCATTAGCCCAGTATTCAATATTTATCTGTTAAAGAGAGCAGAGCCCTGGTTTTAATCAGCTAAATAACCTGTACCCCATTTTGATGAGATGGTGCAACCTCTTTATCATAACATTTATTTTTGATGACTTTTACCTAGAGAGCAGGGCCTATGTATAAGACGTCCGTGTGTGCTCAAGACAAGTGTCATTAATAGGAGGGAGAGAATTATGGCTGCTAAATGGATACATATCTAAGTGGTAACATACTGTAAATGTGCCTCTTCCCAAAAACATAGGCAAACTAATTAATATAGTGGCCTTAGTCATATGTGCATTTCTGCTTTTAGAGCTGCCGTATACAGATATACAGGATAACAGGTAGATAAATGTTGACATGTATTTTTGTATGATATTATATTGATAGATTAAGGTCCTGCTTCTGTGATTTCAGCACATGGGGTAGAATCCTAGCCAATGCCTGGCTGACAATCTGTGGATTCTGGCAAATACCAGGGGGGCTGCAGTAAGAAGTCACTATTTATTGGGCCTGTAGGGGGTTGTTTGGGCCTCTGTGTACTTGAAATGCCAGGGCCGATTTTGATTCTCAGCCTGGACCCGCTCCTATGGATGCTTTCCTGTGCCTGCTTGGTGAGCTTTTAGCTCATGATTTGTATTTGAAAACATTTGCTAAACTCTGGTTTCAAGTGTGAAGAATCCAAATCAAATCTGTAGTGAAAAAAACAACCTTATCTGTTACTAGTTTAATCTACATTTCCTGCAAGTATATTATTATTGGGCCTCATACCGTCAGATTATCAAAATGGTGTCTACTGCTGATATAACCAGCAGTATGAAAAATCATGATTCTTCTAAATAATTGGCTAATGTCCACCTTTAACTTAATTAGTATACTCAAAATCACATAGGCAGCATGGATAAGTACCTTTAGTAATTTCCTTCACACTAGTGAAAGGTATATTAACCTGGCCTATATATGCCTTCTACAATTAGATGCATTCTATAAACTGACAATTACTTGTTTTATTTCTGCCCTGGACTGAATAAGATTTATAATGTTTTCCATGCACACAGGCAGGAAAACTTCACAAAAGTCTAAGATTTATTATGTTGCAATACTGTACAGTAGATCAGCCACTGACAACCCAGAAATTAGAAGTTAGTAAAGGTTATCTCAAGGAAATTTAGTAGCATTCTAAAATCATATCAGCAGATATGAGCAGTTGTCCCCACATATCCATATGCCTAGTTCACGAGTAGAATTAGTTATACATATGTAAGCGCCACAACATAAGTCAAATGGAGGTAACCTATTGAGAAGTCCATTAAATGCTCTTCTCTGTGGTTACTAGTTTAATGTGTTATTTATAGCCAGTATAAACCATGCTTTTGATTATATTTAGCTCCTAGCATGGACTGATTCGGCATTCTTGGACTAAGAATTCTTCACCATCTAGGAAGGTACATACCTGGCAAAGGCTGCAAAACTGACATCTGTCCGCTTTTATCTGATATGTTGGCATGAGTACTCACAGGAGCTGGAGAGACCTCTCCTTCACCTCCTGCATCAACCAACTACTGAAAATGGGCACCGAATTAGTCATTCAAAAGTAAAGTGAAAACATATTACAAGATGTTTTTAAGGGCAATGCTGTCCATACCAAAAGCAAAATGCTGTCCATATGCAAACCTTAATGGGTGTCTGGGCAATGCTGGATACAGGCTCACCTACCAATCTATAATTACATCACTCCATAGTATTGCAGAACTACTTTGCTGCCAAAAATATTTGCAATGTACAGTATATGAAAATGTCTTTCCACCAAGTACAATAACTTTACATTGAAATTCATTAAAATTCTTGTAAGTTAAACAGGGACATGCTTTATATGACTGTTACCTTGGGACAAATATAAGCAAAAGGAAAAGAAGTGCTCACTTCTAAGCATTTCGACAATTCAGTGATGATGTGACAGCATACTTCAAGTATACAGAAATATGCTGTAGATCCTCTGTGCATCCCCTTAATAATATATTAAAGGCCATTAAAACATTTTGTGTAAGGAAGAAAATGTTTTTTACACAAAATAGCATTGTGCATAGAATGCAATGTGTTTAAACTGGCCACCTATGTCTAAAGGTGGCCATAAACAAGGTCGCCAACAGGGGTGCTTCTGCCATTAGGCGAGTTGAGAAACTCGCCTCAGGCGGCAGAAGGGCCCCAGTTACCAGGGGCGGCAAAAAGCCGCTCCTGGTAACTTTAAGAGCCGAATTTCCGGTTTTTAAACCGGAAATTCGGCTCTTCTAGTGCAGAGAGCGCAATTGCGCTCTCTGCACTAGCGATCTCACCGCCCCCGGACCCGCTCCTGCGCTCAGAAGGTAAGCGCTGGGGAGCGGGGGGAGGCGGCATCCAGGAGCCGCCTCAGGCGGCGATATGTCCAGAATCACCCCTGGTCGCCAAGCATGCAGATCTTCTCCCATTATCCCCACCTACGTGTGGGAGATATCATGCAAATGTAGGCTAATGCGACCGTGTGGCCCCAGGGCCATGGGCAATGGTTGCAGTCGGCTCAGGGACTGCATTAGCAAGCCAATGCGGTCCCCGAACCGACTACACCTTTTAACCTGCCCGATTGATATCTGGCCAATATCAGGCCAGATGTCGGTCGGGCAGGCCCGTTGTTCCTGCCCCTACACGGGCCGATAAGCTGCCGAATCGGTCTAAGGGACCGATATCGGCAGCTACAATAGGGCCGTGTATGGCCACCCTAAGTCATCACTGGTCTGGCAAGTCCTACATTCATTTTAATCCATTATACCAGCATTTACTTTCCTGATTGCCTTAGTACTATTTACTGTACTGCTGTGTGGGATGGTTGAATTAACAGTAAGGGTAAAATAAGAAAGAAATAGATATGGAGACTTAGCATTGGAGTATATATTTGAATTCAAGTCTGATATATCAGTTTAAATAATAACTAACAGCAATTGTTTTACTGATTAAAGATCCTACACCCAAACCCCAATAGAGTTTGAATTCAATAAATGGTTGTTGTGCTGAATATACTTTGTCTATTTTTTTTAATTAAGAAAATCTATATTTTTTTATTATTCTTGAAATGAAACAGGGCAATAAGTGAAGCTATATTGTGTTCCCTAGTGCTTGGTTCTTGTGAGGCAGTTAGTCTGATTACCAGTGCACTCACTTCTGCTTATTTATAGGCCAAAACAGTGACAACAAACAGTGGAGAAAGGTTTTCATACAGAGTTCATACTCTATATTTAAACTTAACTCAGATAATCATAGGGAAGTAGTGAGCATGAAAGCAAAACAATTATCTGTGACTTAATTTAAAAAGCTAGCAAAAAATGTAGATTGCTTTAAATAAAATAAAACTCTAACCCTACAGCTTTTGAGGAAAACTATAGGTACTTACCAAAATCATTAGCTAATGGTAGACTATACAGTGTTGCATTCTATTCTAGTCTGGGGTTCTTAATTTACTAGTTTAGCCATCCTTGGGAGCACAAAGCAGTGACTGCTGGGGCCCATACTGAAGGTTGGTTCATGTAAGATTTGGAGTTGGTATGTGAATACTTATCTGCAGTCTTAGATATTATTGTAACTGCTATTTGGCTGTGTTCTTATACAATATGCTGTATACGTTATACTGGGAAACATAGTTGTTACAAAGCAATACATCACACTACTGTTATCCTGTTAAAATGCGTTAAAATTGAAACAATTTAGATTTTGTATATTTTAAAACCTGCCCTAGAGTGAGCATTATGTTAAAGGGATTGTTCACCTTTAAATTAACTTTTAGCATGATGTAGACACTGATATTCTGAAACAATTTGCAATTGGTCTTCAATTTTTTTATTTTTTTGTTTTTCAGTAATTTAGCTTTTTGTTCATCAGCAGCTATCTGGTTACTAGGATCATGTTAACTGTAGTGACCAGGCAGTGGTTTAAATGAGAGACTGGATTATGAATAGGAGAGGGACTGAATAGAAAGATAAGGAATTAAACATATCAATAATAATACAATTGTGAGATCACAGGGCAATAGTTTTTGGCTGCTGGGGGTAAGTGACCCTATTTGAAAGCTGGAAAGATGTAGAAATGAAAGACAAATTAAAAAACTATAAAAAAAATAAATAATGAAGACCAATTGCAAAGTTGCCTGGAATAGGACATTCCATAACATAGACGCTAACGTAGGGTGAACCACTCCTTTAAAATACAAAAGGAGTATTTCCAAGGATTGCTATTACTAGCCATTTAATAGGTTCTCTGCTCCTCTAAAAGTGGGCGTATACGGCCAGATCTAAGCTGCCAATGTAAGTCTTTTAGATTAATTCGGCAGCTTATCTACTCATGTATGGCACCCCCAACGGGCCTCCCCCATCAATATCTGGCTTAAAATTGGGCAGGTGTCAATCTGGCAGCTTTGATTTTCCTGTTGGATTGGGGACAGTGTTGGCTCTGATGCGGTCCTCGGAACAACGCCCCTATATTTGTCATCGTAATTCGATCCTTTTGCCCTAGGGCCAAACAATCGAATTAGTCTGATATCGTCCACCCTAGGTGGGCATATCGGGAGAAGATCCTCGCCAAACAAGTGGATCTTAACATGTATGGCCACCTTAGCTAGGAGCCAACAGTGTGCTACAAACTTGATATCGCTGTACAGTTTAAAGAAAGTATTGAGAACATTTGCAAACTAGGTTATGTTTCTTTTAGAAAGAGACTTCAACCTTGGATTTTTATATAATACCATGGGGGCCAATGCTAAACCAGACTTTTGATTAACGGTTCAATTAAAGTCTATCTCTGCCCTTTGGGATTGTATTTAAAACAGGTGCACTTGCAAAACTTAACTTCACCCCAAGGCTTGATAGAACCATCTGTGCAGCAAATAAATTATAGTATAACTTAGGGCTTTTTTTCTTCTCTTTTAGTTTAGTAGGTGTAGTAGTGACTTTGCTATAGAAACTCAAAATTCATATCCCCATTTTTTAGTGCCTAA
Organism: Xenopus tropicalis; assembly: GCF_000004195.4. Classification (NCBI taxonomy): domain Eukaryota; kingdom Metazoa; phylum Chordata; class Amphibia; order Anura; family Pipidae; genus Xenopus; species Xenopus tropicalis. The sequence goes on from NC_030678.2 coordinate 44,005,639, forward strand.
GGATAATGCCAGAAGTGGCGTTTGGCGTATATTTTCACCAAAACGGAAAATCGCTTCCCAAAAATAGCGCCATATGCCTCCTACCTATGCCTGTACTCGAATGAATGAAATACGCTTGGGTGCAGGCACATGTAGCCAATATCCGCCGAAGATATGAAGTCTCTCGTTTTTTGGCAGACATGTTCCTGCACCCGAGCATATTTCATTCATTCGGGTGCAGGCACAGGTAGGAGGCGTATGGCGATATTTTCGGCAAGCGATTTTCGGCTTGCCACGTCTGTCATTAGCCTTAAGGCATCATTTCCCAACTTAGCAACCATCTATTTAGCAAATGCTTTCTATTTTGTATTATTTAGATTAGAATATATAAATGATCACTGTCAATGTTATCCATAAATGTGTAAATAATTACGTTTTACTATGCTCCTAGGCTTCTTGCAGATCTCACCATGGAATTTACAAATTACATATGGAATATTTGCATAGTTTCTTTTTATCAGTCATATGCTATGCCACTATTTGGGGTCGGTCATTTTGGGGATAGGCTTAATTTTCAAGATTAGCTAAATTGACCAAGACACAATCTTAACTCATCTCAGTCGCACCCACAATATGTTCTACTTGATGCTAAGCAAAATTTCATCTAATGGTATTCCAATAAAATTTTAATACATCAAGCATGTTTTTAGCTGCTTAGTATGAACTTGGGAAGAACCATCTGGTCTAGAAACCGGGCCTACTAGCTACTGGCTGCTGCTCCTCCTTGTTGACCCACAGGATGCCTTGCTTTTGGTGCTGCAGTAAGAATAAATGACTTTTCCCCCTGTCAAGTTTCCCTGGCTGATACCAGTTATAATGCAGTTTCAGGCAAAAGCCCAACTAAAGGAGCTTTTTAAGACTGCCTCCTCTTATTTTCTGTGCTGGATCTTTAAGCTCCATGCTGTGGCCTAGCTTCAAGTTCATGTCCTGAGTTCCTGTAACTTGGTTCCTGCTCTTCTTTTGTCACTTTTATTTTAACTCATGGTTTTTGACCCGTGATTTGGTATGTCTACAAGTATGCCTACTTGTCTGCCACCTGCCCTGACTTTGTGCTTGCATTTGGAGTTTGACTGCTGCCCAGACAACTGCCTGTATTCAGACTTTGTTTTCTACCTGCTCCTAAATACTTTTCTGCTGACGTCAGCAATTCTTTGCAAGCCTCAGAATGTATACTAGTAGTTACAGAGCACGTAGGCTTCTTCACCACCAGGTCATCTTGCCATTCTGACAGAACTTTTAGACAAGCATTTTCTCAAGCTAAAATGTAAGGAAAGCTTAATGCTTTCTTTAAAACTACTTGTAAAACAAACTGTAAACACAAATGAGTGTGGCACTGCTGATTATAACTGGCATTATTTGAGTGCACATAATCACAGATGGCGGAACAATTGTTCTTGCAGAAAGATGAACAACCCAAGTTCCATGACTCATAATAAGAAAACTGTTGGCCTATTCTGCAAAGTGTTTTCAGATGTTCTGAAAATTAGTTTTTAAATGAATGTGTCACCTTTCATGTTGCAGTAAGCTTAATTTTGCTAGTAATTTCTATACATATATCATTTTTGAAGCTAATGCATGCCTTTAATGTCAAGGATGTTAACAATCCTCTCTTTTGCTCTGTTCCAGAAAATGAATAATAATACCTTGGGCAAGGGGGTGTTATGAAGAAAAAATTCAATAATCCATAACAACCAATCAGATTTTGCTTACATTATTACAGTTGAAGTAGACCAGGACAAGTTAACTGCTGATTAGCTGCTACAGGTTACTTGATGCATCAAAACCTTTCCCTTGTTCCTACAGATGTCGTTGTCCCATTGTAAGTGGCAAAAAAATATTACAGTCGAATAAATAAAGAATTGATTAATATCATAAACAACAAACAATCCACATATTTCTAGGATTCTGAAATGGTGCAGGTTAACATAAACGTCTAGGAAAGCAAAATTCTAAAGCAGTCTTGCAACTGATTTTCTGTGTTATTATAGGAGATTGTTATTAATCTACTGCAAATAAGATATATAGTGAATCTTTATAGAATCTGTCCCATTTCACTTTGCCTAAAAATTCTCGAAACTGCTGAAAAATGTGCAACTTATTTGACACAACCAGGACTTTATTTGACATGACCACAACTTTTTCCTCACTCTGTGATTTTTAGTTGCGGCAAATTTTTGAGGCAGTTTAGTCGTATAATCAAATACAAATAAATCAAGTAGACAGGTATGGCATCTGTTATCCAGAAACCTATTATTCAGAAAGCTCTCAATTATGGGAAGACCATCTCCCATAGACTCCGTTTTAATCAAATAATTCTAAATTTTCAAAATGATTTCTTTTTTTCTGAGATAATAAACCAGTCCCTTGCACTTGATCATAACTAAGATATAATTCATCTTCATTGAGGAGAAAAAAATCCTATTGGGGTTATTTAATATTTAAATATTTTTTATTAGACTTTAAATATGAAGAAACAATTTACAGAAAGACCCCTTATCCAAAAACTCAGGGTTCCAAGCATTCTGGATTAACTTCAATCTTCATAGACATCCACAACCACATACAGCTAGGGTTGATTCTTGATGAAGTTTTTTTGCGTTTGCCCTATGTACACAAGTGTTTCCATGTGGTTTTGATATCAGGTTACAGGGGGTGGAGCGGCATGCACTACTGATAATTTCAGGCAAAAAAACGCATAATTTGCATCACCAGCTAAATTTAAAGGAAAACTATACCCCCAAACAATGTAGGTCTGTATTAAAATATATTGCATAAACAAGCTCATATGTAAAACCCTGCTTTAGTGAAATAAACCATTTTCAGAAAAATATCCTTTTTTAGTAGTATGTGCTACTGGGTAATCATAAATTCACCAATTTTACCATTACCATTTTAAGAATTAAGGGCCGCCTCCTGGGATTCTAGGATTCACACAGTTTCGGTCTGGGATGCCAAGGGCCCACCAGAAAACCTTAGACCTGAGGCCCACTCTCCCCTTCTCTATTCACTCACTTTCTTTAGTCTCTTAATGACTTATTTTAACATAATATTATCTATTCTTTCCTCCTTTTCTTCTGTTTCTTCTCATATAGAATTGAGTAATGGCCATGGTATAGGCATACAAGGCAAATAGTTGAGTGAGCAGGAAGGCCCACTGACACCTGGGCCCACCAGGAATTTTCCTGGTATCCTGGTGGGCCACTCCGACACTGGATTCACAGTGCACATAAACAAGCCAAGGCACACATACATGTTAGGCCCCATCAGCCAATGAATGGACAGAGTTCTGCCTTTGGCTTCCACACTACTTCCTGTTACAGTTAGAGCTGCAGTATTTCCTGTCAGGTGATCTCTGAGGGAGCACACAGCCCATCACTGAATAGTGGATCAAGGGAAAGGATGTAAAAGGGCATTATTTACTGATATATATATTCCAGATTGGTGATATTCTTAGGTCACTTAACATAATATAAACTATCTGTTGGTTAAGTATTCATTCGGGGATATAGTTTTCCTTTAAGCCCTAGCGGTATTTGGTTGTTGATATGTACTATGTGGAGGCTTAAACTGAGTTATAGTTTTCTACTGTCTATTTAAGGTCAATTCTGCTGATTACAACCCACAGGACAAAAAGACTATTAATAACAATAAATTGTTTCCCCTAGAATATTTTCTCCCCCACCCCCACTACCACCTCTAAAGTATTTTTTGTTTTAATTTTTTCAGCATTGTTAAGGAATAAAAAGCTTAAACAAAGGAAGAAGCTCTTAATATTAAGAACAGACCTTACATGGGTAACAACAAAATCTAATTCATGGTGGATATTATAAGCCTTCCCATAGTAACCTTGCTTTCCATTGTTAGAAGAACTGTCAGATGTGTTTTAGATGTATTTGTAGAGTATCAGAAAGCACTAAGCACTCAGTAATCCCTTTCATGTATACCGTGGCAGGAGAATGTCACCTTTTGATTGTACTGATTTGCAGAACAAAAAGGAATAGAAAAAAAATAACAGATTTGTTTTACAAAGACTGTTCTTGTTTTCGATATGACTCACGAACCAATTTTATCTTGCATTTTATTTTAACGGCGGGCACTAAAATGGTGTTTTATAACGACTAGTGATGAGCGAATCTGTCCCGTTTCGCAAAATGCATTTGTTGCACGATTTTTTTTGTCACCCGCATCTATTTTTGTCGCCCGCGACTATTTTTTTTGTCGCATGCATCTATTTTTTTGTTGCCCGTGCTCTTTTGACGCAACCATGCCCAATTTCGACGTGACAGCGCCCAATTTAATGCGCAACAAAAAAAAAAATTATCTGCACCGAATTTTTCCAGGCCAAATTTTCACTGAAGTTTTGCAAAACAATTCACCAGTGGCGAAATGCGGAAATTTGCTGCGAATCCATGCCTGGCTAAAAAATTCGCTCATCACTAATAATGACAACATTGCAGGTTCTCCTTATATGAACAAGATATGGACATGACACATTCACAGGTCAGTTATTATAACATTAGTTTAAACAGATATTTCTGGGACATTAACTGATAGCTCCATCCATAATGAGAAAGAAATCCTTAACGGTTGGCTTTGATTGACTTATACAGATTCGATGTTTCTATTGTACAGTCATCACACCCCTAGGGGCTGATTTACTAAGACACAAATTCGAATCCGAATTGGAAAAATTCCGTTTGGAAAATGAACATTTTACGACTTTTTCGTATTTTTTGCCTTTAAGACTTTTCGGAAATGATCGCGACTTTTTCGTTACCAATATGATTTGCGCGAAAAAACGCGAGTTTTTCGTAGCCATTACGACTTGCGCGAAAAAACGCGAGTTTTTCGTAGCCATTCCGAAAGTTGCGCAAAATCTGGCGATTTTTTCGTAGCGTTAAATCTTGTGCGAAAAGTCGCGCCTTTTTTGTAACGTTAAGACTTAAAAGGCGCGACGTTTTGCGCAAGTTTTAACTCTACGAAAAAATCGCGACTTTTCGCGCAAGTTTTAACGCTACGAAAAAATCGCCAGATTTTGCGCAACTTTCGGAATGGCTACGAAAAACTCGCGTTTTTTCGCGCAAATCGTATTGGTAACGAAAAAGTCGCAATAATTTCCGAAAAAATCGCAAAATACCGATCATTACGAAAAAAACGCAATCGGACGCATTCGGCCCGTTCGTGTGTTAGTAAATGTGCCCCTTAGTCTTGCCATGTCGCTAAACTGCAGTAAGTCAGAGGGGGATGAAGAACAACTAGCTTTGTGTTCACTGATGTGACATTATGTTCCTGCCATTGTCAATATGTACAGGGGAATACCAATCATACTAATGGTAGGTATATTGCTGTAGAGACTATGTGCTAACTTATGCATGTATAATTACATTACTAGTCATATGGCTGGCTATACCCCAATTACATCAGACTGTTGACTGCTAGATTAGATCCCTTACTGTCGTCTAAAAGGATTTTAACATTGCCGGAGGGCCATAGATAGGGATTAAAAATAAAACTTGTGCTCCACTTGGCTGAAAGCAGTTGAGAATTACACAAGCCTGAAATAACAAGACAACAGTGAACAGTAGAAGCAGTGGAATACAAAATAGTGATTATTACAGATGCATCAGTTCAAGAGAACATATGGTCACAAATATTTATGAATGATGCAGTTTTGTTTAAATGTGAATTTGCAAAGAGGGTTTGGAACCTCACCTCAAAAGCTGATTTTTTTGTAGAATATTAGACATTTGGCAAGTTCCACAAAATTGTGGATTGGGTATTTACTAAATTGCTATACAGTGTGCCTTATTATGGTGTACCTTTAACAGGTACAGAATATGGACTAGTATGGATTTACAAACATTATATTATGTATGGGCTTTCTTGAAGATATTTTCCATAGTGTGCAACATAGATTAGATGTAACTATGGATCCTTTGCTGCCTGTCCTGGGTAAGTGATATCAAAATTGCTGCTTCTCTTTTTTGGAAAGTATCTTATTACAAAAAAAAGATTAAAATACTTTTTCCTGCTAGTAAGGATTGTGTCTTTAAGTCGTTCCTTTTCTTAAATTTGTTAAGGACTCTTGGATGAGCATCTGATTCTTTTTTAGTTTGCATCTTAATTTCTTACTGCACGAATTCATGGTCAGGTGTGATCTTCTGTGTCTATGTGATATCTGTAATGCCCTTGGTGGTTCGTTCATAAACCAAATGCATAAATAGATACAGAGCTATTTACTAAAGATAAAGAAGAAAAACATAGTTTTAGTATACAAGGCGAGTAAGGAAAGGCTACACTTAATCAAAACACAAACTAAAAATAAATTATAGCTTACAGGAACAAGGCTTGGCAAAGCCAGATGAAGAAACAAAGTAGGCAGGATCAGGTAGGCAAGAATTGTTTATTAGAGTGTATCTTGTGACTCCTGAGCCATGAGGAATCGGGGGAGTGACAAGGCAAATTGCCTACATAATGCTTACTAAGGGTAACGTTATATGGGCCTTTTTGTCACCTTGGGAAATTGCCTTTGGAGTAGGCGGCAAAGCAAGCAAAACTACCTATGCATTGAAGAGCATTGGAATCACATTATTAAGTTTCGGTTGGAGCTCCATACAGTTTCTTTCTTTAACCCTCACATTACCTTTGAATTAGACACCTGTCTTATTTATTTCCTCTGCACTGACAACACTGCAATATTCCAAGGTGATTACAATCTCACCTTGTAATCTAGGCCTTGTGATAATTTTCCTCCTTTCTTTCACCTTTGCTATTAATATCATTGCTATAGCTAACCATTAAGCATTAAGAATAACTTAAGTAGGGGGAAGGTACAGGGTCCCCACACTTTCACACTTTCTTATGCAGTGCCCCCCCCTTCAAAGTGGAGCAGGTACTGAGCCTGTGTCTTCTTGAAAGAAAGCCAACACCATAGACGAATTTTAATAAGGCTAGGGGAGGCTTACCCAAACATGTTTGGCAACTTAAAAAAACAAAATAAAAACCTCACTCTGTTTCTTTACTTTGCTCTGATTGGATTTTTCTTCTTGTGGCTTCCCCAATCAGAGGACAGATCTCTTGACAGACAGTTAAAATTGACCAATCAAGGCACAGATGTAGGCAGGACTGGGGAGAAGAAGGCACTGCAACTTACTTTTATCTCAGTTTTGTTTCTGTTTTGTTCATTTCTAGTTAGTTACAGCAGCACCCTTATGAGACTACATAGCTGAAAAAAACAAACCAATGTTGTGTATCAGTGCCAGTGTTATAGTGCCAGGGCCTGAATATCTGCCATCTGTACCACTGCTTCTCACTGCATATAATATGCCTGGGATGTCAGTACCACTTTCTCTCTATAAAACTAACCAAAACACATTTAAGCTAACTGATCCCAACCACAAATGTACGGAGAACCCCTCACAGAAGTGCGTTTATGAATACTTTTACATCCTAAGCATTTTAGGGTGAATAAAGCACCCCCACCCCATTCCCACTCCTACAAGAGGTAGTTGGGAGGTTTATTTTTTACACCAGCAGCGAATCCACTAAGTCTCACATTAACTTTAGGTCAGTCTGTGTACGGCCCATGTTTAGCCTCTCCAAACAAAAAAGTCACCCTTCGCCTAGGGGAGACATGTTTGTTGTCAACAGCTGCCTAGCAATCAGCTGAATACCAACCTCAGAGCTGCAGGAAGTTGTAAGGCAGCCTAGGAGCCAACAGAAGGAGGTAGTAGCTGGAGAGCCTGACAGAGGAAGCCACAGGAAGAGAAGGTGAAAGAAAGTTGAGATTAGGGACCTGTATGTGTGCCCAGAGAGCTGGAAGGCTAACTAAAGAAAAAACACCTGCAGGGGAATCCCCACTATTGTGTGGGGCTGGTAGTTCCACTGCAAGCCCAAAGTGCTAGACTAGCCCAAAGATTTATGGTAGAACATTAAAATGTAAGTATGGTGTGAGTAATAACCCTTTTTTTTCAGTGACACACTGGGGCTCATTTATCAACACTGAACAAATTTCCCCATGGGCAATAACCCATGGCAACCAATCAGTGGTTAACTTTTTTTAGCCAGCTGCAGGGGGAACAATGAATGCAACAATTTGATTGGTTGTCATGGGTTACTGCCCATTGACAAATTTACCAGTGTTTTCCAGTTTCTTAAAGAATGAAGAGACTTTTTTACTTTTTATATATCTCAGCTATCAGTCATATATTGCCTGCTCCGCCTTTATGCTTCAGGAATGGGGAGCAGGCTGTTACTTTCACTTTCCATTCTGCACTTCCAAGATGTCTCTGCCTTCTCTCATTCCCCCCCTCCTTACAGTTTATACGGTGTATACTGTGCATGGGATTGGGCATCAGGTCCTTCATTTGGGTACGTAAACAAGATTTGGGGATGACACAAAGCTTGTCTTAATACCTACCTACTTGCTATAATTGTGAATTTTAACACTACAGAAACAAGATTTATATAACTGACAGTGCTGGGCCAAACCCAGGCAGCTCCCAGGGTAAGTGGGCAGAAGAGCTGGGAGGCTATGGAGTGGGGATGGCGAGCAAGAAATGTGCAATAGTGACAGCGAATTGCACTACTCCCTAAGAGTCTCTGCAGGTTGAACAAAAGCTGTTACACAAAGGTGTGCCTAGTGCCCCTACTGTTGCACCCTAGGCACAAACCTCTTCTACCAACCACAAGTTCAAGTCCTGACTTTATATAGTGTAAGTAAAGTATTATATCTTAGGGTGACAGGTCACCTTAAAGGACTTTATTGTTTTAATTAGCGAGACAGCTTGTGTTGGCAAAGGTAGGTAGTGAGCTGAGCGCTTTTTTTGCCATTTTGCCATTTTGTGTGCTGTATTAGTTTCCCCTTTGAGTTTAGATAAATAGTTAATAAATTTATCAGAGACTGTGTCTGTGTTATTATTGTTCCTCTGGGGGCCACCCATAGGTGCATTCCTGGATCCCACTAGATGGAGGTGCTAATGAATACCAGGCACCTATTTTCTCTTCAAACTACTACTGAGTGACTCAGGTTTGTCCTATGCCAACAGGTGAATAACTATTACAAGTGCCAGAAAGGCCATCAATAGCATTACACTTAAACACGTTCCTCTGCACCTCACTACATATCTTTATTTCTCCACACATACATTCCTTTTAGAGCGAATGCCTGGGTATACCTCACACTTCCTCCACTGTATCCCACTTTAAACCTTTCTCTCCTGAAACCCCTTGCCAGATCTCCTCTGAGGAGAAAACTGAACTGGCCTGGGGTATTTGTGAGAGTGTTCCTCTTCCTCCTTCGGTCTTCGCACATGCGCAGTAGAGTAAAAGGGGATCTCTGCGAAATGAGAAGGAAGGAAGCAGATCGCTAGCCTGCATTTACCTGGGTCGGTGCAGTTTTCTCCTAACAGGAGCATCGACTGGGAGTTTCAGTAAGTATTGAGGCACCCCCTAGTTATTTAGCCTTTTCTTCTCCTTTAAAGCCCTTTACCTTTGAAATTCCACCCCCAAATCCCTTTGTAGAGAATTCTCCTTTCACCTCTATTCTGGCTTAACATCTGACACCTAGGAGGCAATGCTCAACCAGTTGTGGCACTTTTCACCTCTTGTTTGTGGCTGTGTTACTCACCCACTCAAACTATAAACTCTGTGGGGCGGGGATTAAGTTTCCATACTATCACTTTATAGCCATTTTCTGCTAGTCATAAACCAGCTGTTAATAAGAATGATTCAGTCAGCCACAGGGCCGGAACTAGGGGTAGGCAGAAGATTGAATTGATGGAAGGCAACGATTGAGGGGCGCCAGGCAGGAGCCTCTCCTGCCTACCCCTTGTGCTACTTTGTCATTGCCTCCGCCGCTTGTCATTAGCGGCGGAGGCAATGAGCGATCTAATCGCACCGCCCCCCCTGCACCTCCTCCTGTGCTTTGGTGCACGCGCCGTTCGGGGGGGGCGGGGAGGTGGGCGGAGTTGGCCGACCGGGTTGCCTAGGGTCGGCTTGGCCCGCCCCTGGTCAGCCAGTCTGAAGGACAATGGCTAAAACTGTGAGCTGACCTAATAATAGCTTTATGCAAATTTGTGTGTGTGTTTGGGGGGGGTGTTGTATAAAAGCTAAAGGAAAACAATTCTAAATTAACCACTTTATATTTCCACTGGACAAATAGAAAGGGAAGCTAAATAATAAGGGTATATTGATCCTTTAAGATTTGCTAAATTAAACTTCATATCAGGTTATAGCGTTAAATATTAGTGTTTTATTGAAGTTAAAAACTACATACAATACTTACAGTCAATCTTATATAGAATGATTGCAGTGTGATGATGATTGGTGCAATATAGAATTATTTAGGACAAAGGGAATTAAAAGGGTAATTATGCTTTGTTTCTGCACAGTGCTGAAGTGCACCTAGCCATCAATTCTACCATCAGTTATGAGCGATTTTTATTTTATTCTTTAATGTTGTCTAAGTTACAGCTGAGAAGTGAGTTAGACAAAAAAGATTACTGAGCAATAAGTGTTCATGAATCACTGCAGAGAGGAAAACACTGGAGAGCCAATTAATTTCTAACCATGTACTATAAATTACTTTAATTATTATACCAATTTTGGTTGCAGATAGAAACCATCAGAGCCCTTACAATTATCTGTAATAACAGTTTATGTGATATCTTATTGGTGTACATACAGTGTGTATATACATTAAGAAAAGCAGGGACTCATGATGCAATTTGTGTCATGTCTTATTGCAAATTGTGTATTATAACAAATCATATAATCCCAACTTTAAAATAAGAGGATATTAGTCACCTTGGAGGTAACGATGAACTAAAAATCACTTCTCCTGTGGCCTTGTGCCTTTAGATTGTCATAGAAAGTGACTTAAGGAAAAACGGCAAAAAGCTATATTTTTTAAATTTGACTTGTGTTGACCTACTAGCGGCAGAGGCGCCTTCATTAAGCACGTTTCTTAGATATTCAAACTGCCAGCGGACCAGACTATTCTAGTTTAGAAACAAAAACTTTAATATGTTAATTTGCATATGTTGTGCATAAAAATGGAATGTGGAATTCATTTTGTGAGCAAAAAGCCTGTTTGAATTGGCCCTGGCTGTCATGGTTTCTTACTATGACAAAGCTACTGACATTTAGTAAATTCCCACATTAGGGAGTGCATTATTACAGAGAATAAAGAAGTCAGTAAATTATGCAAGAGCATATTAACTTCATATTGGTTGGTTACAGGAGAACTAAAGCTTAACTAAAGAAGTAGGTGAGAAATGTTGTACATTATGTTTTGGGCTTCTGTTCCAGGCAAGGCAACCACAGCCTTTAGCAGGGAAGATCTGTGCCTCCACAGATGCCCCAGTAGCCCCCCATCTTCTTTCTGCTGATTCCCTGCACGTGCTCTGTGCTACTGTCAGTTACTGAGCTTAGGGGCCGATACACAATATACTTTATGTAGCACACGTGTGTGTGTTGGCTGAAAGTATTTTGAGTGTGTGTGTTATTTGAGCCATGCACAATTATGTAGGCCTCCTGAATGGCAACTCCCTGCAACTCCCAGGACCTTGGCGCCCACTTGAGAGTGTATACCAGATAGATGAGGATCTTTCTCTGAAGTGCATGACCAGGACACTGCCGGTTGCTTGCAAACCAACAATAACTTCTTTATTCACTCCAGAACAGAAATCAGTGACATTATAATCAGGCACAGGTTTGATCCAGACCAGGAAATACTTTGACAGCAATGTTCTCCCCTCTTTGGGTATTACTTGAGCCCTGAGCTAGCCACTAGGTTTCCCTTGACACTAGGGCCAGTAATGCCATGAGGTATTTTCCTCGTAGGGGCCTGGAGCTTCCCATCTAAATAACCTTACTATCTTTTCACTCCTATAGTGACTATATCAGTTCTGCCTACATTAACTAAACTCACTCTTGTAGATACCTCTTAATGAGGTAAAATCCCAGGAAGAAGACCTTATGAACATGTGAGTCATCCCCTTTAATACTGGGGAACACCTCCACCTAGTTGGCATTCCTGAACTACAAGAGAAGTTCTCCTTAACCTGAAAAGAATATTTCCCTAAGCACATTATGGACCACCTTTTGTCAAATTCTAAATAAAGAGCCACTTAACTGGCATAACTATCCAAAGGGGGACCCAAGTAAATGTACTAAAATCTTAGGGTCCCTACATGTACTATATAAGGCTGCTTAGTAAATAATACAGATTATTAGTGCATGGCAGTGCAGTTAGCTTTAGAAATTGATAATCAGCCCTGTAGCATCACCCTCTTACAGATAAACCTAATTTTCTGCTAAGTTTAGCTTCTTAACAGCTGCCCAAAGCACACTGAGTATGTGAATGTCACTGACACTCCTAACAGATTCCAAGATGGTGACCCCCTGTGACAACTTTAAAGGCTGGGATCATTCAAATGCTAAACCTTTCAACTGGTTCAATAAGTTCAGTATATAAAATATTACATTTTTAACCATATTCATTTTTAGGGTTTAGTTCTCCTTTAATATATACAATTTTACAGCTGTACAATATGTACCATCTTTGTATTAAAGAAAACTATCATAAGAATTTTAAGAATAATAAACAAGTCAAAACAAATCCATGAAATATCACAAGAACAATTCTTCAGAAACACTTCTCCATGTGCTGTTCCTTTGTAATGCAGCCTGGTATGTGAGAGAAGGATGACTATTCCATGTGTCAGAGGATTCAAGGATTCACTTCTGTACCTTGACTTACTTCTTATATCAAAAGCAGACAGATTGGAAATATGTTTTTATTTTCTTTACTCTTTTATCGAGGTTTAATAAAACGTGTATCTTGTGTTCATGGGTCTGATTTTGTATAAGGGGATCCAGCAATCAATCCAATCTTGTAGGAAATTGCTTTCCACAATCAGTGTAGTGTTCTTTACTCTGATGAATGCATTAACAAGTACCACTCAATGTCACTTTGCTGAGCAAACATGCGTGTAATAACTGGAGTTTTCAGACCTGAGCTGATTTTCGCATAGAACAAAAAATCTCTTGGGGGAGTCAGGGTCCAACAGAAGAGTAAGATACTTTTCCAAGCAGTCCCAGTCCTGCTTCGGTTCCACTCTCCTCCTATGCAGCTGCAGCTGGACTCTGGGAAAGATCCATTACCTGGGCCGAGTACAGTATATTTATCATTTGGAAAAACAGGGTTTTAGGTGACACTGCTATACATGAACAACCATTCCACCACCTAAGGCTTCCCAGTGCCACAAGCTCAGAAAAATAAAGTGCATTTACAAATCAGCCTTACAGATTGTGGGGCAAGAGAGGCAGATTGTCACTGTTTATAGGTCAGAGATGAGGGTGAAATTTTTGCTTGGGGAGGCTACTGATAGAAGGCTTTCCATTTGGGGAGGCTACTGATAAGAAGGCTTTCTATATGGGGAGGCTACTGATAGAAGGCTTTCCATTTGGGGAGGCTACTGATAGAAGGCTTTCCATTTGGGGAGGCTACTGATAGAAGGCTTTCCATTTGTGGAGGCTACTGATAAGAAGGCTTTCCATTTGTGGAGGCTACTGATAAGAAGGCTTTCCATTTGGGGAGGCTACTGATAAGAAGGCTTTCCATTTGTGGAGGCTACTGATAAGAAGGCTTTCCATTTGTGGAGGCTACTGATAAGAAGGCTTTCCATTTGGGGAGGCTACTTATAAGAAGGCTTTCCATTTGTAGAGGCTACTGATAAGAAGGTTTTCCATTTGGGGAGGCTACTGAAGGCTTTCCATTTAAGAACTTGGTCCCTTTTTGAGAAGGCTATGCCTTCCTAAATCTTTATTATTCTATGCTTATGTTCATAGATGCTAGAAGTGAGTTTTATAAAGTGAATGCAAAATATATATATACATTTTTTTTACAAAATATGGTTTGTTTTTGTGTTTGTGCATTGCCATCCACGTTGTGCTCTGAGCTTGATCACAGAGACAAAGCCAAAGTGTTAAAAAGTTGAAGCATTTTGAGTCTGTAGCTTTGTTTCCCCACCTAGGAGTATAAAAAATCCTACTATTCTCATTGGTTAGTTGATCTGTGCAAAGGGGATCAGAGGGTTTGCTTACTACCCATGTTACCCATGGCTAGAAAAAGCTCTGGTTAAACAGACTAAATATGGAGGATGGAATATTTTTTCTGTAGTAAAAAATGGAAGCTTTTATTCATGAAATATGTTTAGTATTGGTTATTCTGGGCAGAAATCATTCTAGTTTGATCTGCTTGAATCAAACAATACCCTGGTTCACAGAAATATTTTAATAAATACCATGGCAAGAAATAATGGTAAAATTATTTATTAACTTCTCCTATAAACCTTTTGAAGCTGGGCTAAAGTATCTAAAGTGAATGTGAAAGTCTGCATTAAATTTGCAAATTCTCCATTCAATAGAACAATTAAAAATATTATTACAGGTATGGGACCTGTTACCCAGAATGCTTGGGACCTGGGGTTTTCTGGATAAGGGGTCTTTCCGTAATTTGCATCTCCATATCTTAAGTCTATTAAAAAATGATTTAAACATCATTTAAACCCACATAGGACTGTTAATTATATCTTAGTTGCGATCATGTACAAGGTACTGTTTTATTATTACAGAGAAAAATTAAATAATTTTTAAAAATTAGAATGAATTTCTTATAATGGAATCTATGAGAGATGGCCTTCCTGTAATTCAGAACTTTCTGGATAATGGGTTTCCAGATAACAGATTCCGTACCAGTATAATCATTTGTACATAATATACATAATACAAAATGCCTGATGCTCATTAATAAGTTTAGCTGCTTTTAAACAAAATTCATACATGACTCAAAAACATTAATAATAATAAAATAATTTTACAGCCCCTCTAAACGTTGGGAAAAATAGATTTTTTCATAAGCATATAGGAACTGCTTCCTCTATACATATGTGCCTGGCACAGAGACAATATTAATAATGCGGAAGAACTATGTCAGATACACATTTTCTAGTTATATTGTGACTTTACTTTTATTATGCTATTCTTTTCAACTTTTTCATTGGTCTTCATTTTTTATTTGTTATAGTTTTTTCATTATTTGCCTTCCTATTCTGCCTCTTTTCAGCTTTTAAATGGGGGTCACTGACCCCAGCAGCCAAAAAACTATTGCTCTGTCAGGCTACAATGTAATTGTTATTGTTACTTTTTATTACTTATCTTTTTATTTAGGCCCTCCTTTAGTCATCTTCCTGTCTCTCTTTCAAACCACTACCTGGTTGCTAGGCTAAATTGGACCCTAGCAACCAGAGCTACCAAAATTCCAAAATGGAGAGCTAAATAATAAAAAAACCCACTAATGATAAAAAATGAAGACCAATTGTGAATTGTCTCAGAATCACACTCTACATCATACTAAAAGTTAAATAAAAAAAATAGCAATTCTGGGAAATATAGTATACCTGTTTGTTGTTTTAAAGTATTCAACTTTCATGTAATACCCAATGAGTATTTTTATCTATTGAGTTTAAAAGAACAGCCAGGACAGGTGCTGAGTAGATCCTACAGGTTACAGTATTATAGTCAAGAAAGAGGTCTCACATTATCAGAAACAAATTCTGATACATTTTGGGCCAGATACAAAGTGCAGCATAATCGGGTGCAAGGCAGACCTCTCCTTATCACCTGCAATTTGGTCAGAAAGAAGCACAAGTTGAGAACAGGTAGAAGGCCAGAGAGGGGCCTCACGCCCCCTGCCCCTCAAAAATACAGCTCTGACAAATGCAGAGAGTATTGTATTTATTGGAGACAATGCAGGTCTCCAAAATGTAGTGCGTTATCTACTATATATGCATGGAAGGGCAATAAGTACAAAAAATGTGTCAGAATGCACCCTTTTTGCACCTTGTACCCTGCCCTACACATAGGGCAGATTTACTAATCCATGAATCCGAATCCCGAAAGGGAAAAAATCGCATTGGAAACAAAAAATTTGTGACTTTTTCGTCGCCGTCACGACTTTTTTGTTGCCGTCACGACTTTATCGTGTTTTGCGCACCTATTTTGTCGCCGTCTCAATTTTTTCGTATTGATCGATTGTAAACGGCGGAAAAACCAATCCGTTTTTTTCACGACGGCGACGAAAAAGTCCCAGAAAATATACGGAAAAGTCGCAGAACATACAAAAAAGTTGCGACGGCGACGAAAAAGTCGCAAAAATACCGATCATTACGAAAAACCGCATTCGGATGCCTTCGGACCGTTCGTGGATTAGTAAATCTCCCCCATAGTAAATGACACCTATGAATTTGTATGCAAGAGCTTATTTATTTTAACATAAACCTTATTATGTAAAAAATAGTGCAACATTCATTATTTTGAAGAGAACTGGGTTAACATACGTTTGCATGGCACTGCAGATAGATGCACTGATTGCATATCATTTAAATGCAGTTGCTTTGCTATCAGTTGCCTAGAAAATTGCCTTTTAGGAAGTGCTCCCATTTTAAACATGTAGCTGCTATTAAATATGCTGCATTGATATTTGGTGAATTGTTTTCCCCCCAGGGAACAGTGTTTTTTTTTTTTTACTAAACTGGGCAAAATACACATCCTGTATTAATTCTGCAATATTTGTTAAAGTGAAAATTAATGCAATGGTAATTTTGGCAAGTAGCAAGTGTCAACTGCTATCAGTCTTGCTGTTTATATATTAATTAATATTTTATATGAATTAATAAATTGGATTCATAAAATGATTCTTACCAATTTCCCAATGTATTATGAACGTTTAAGAGATCATTTATGTCTGAAAGTGCAGTGAGCAAAGTGCAATTTTGAGCACAATCACCATAGTCAATAGCTCAATAAAAGAAGGTCGACCCTAGCATTATAGAAGAGCTCATTAAACTACAGTAGTACTCATGGTTATTTTAGGCCTGATTTACAGAGGGGCTAAAGTGAACTCAAACAGTTGTTCATAGCAACCAAAGAAATGTTTGTCTTTATTTTATAACTTGAAAAAGACTGATTGCTGGCTGGTTGCTAGGGGCAACTAGGGTAATTTAGCACCTCTGTTAGTGAATCCAATTATATTGAATTCTGTACAAAAGGATACACTTCTGATATCTAAGAAATACATTATGTTGGCACAATGCATATCAGCAGTAGTCACAACATTCTTAGCGATTGCTTCTCATTATAATTATTATAATAAGGTGCTACAATGATATAGCCCTAATAATGTTCCCATCTTTCTCATGGACTATAACCAGACATGATCCATGGCAGTTCTTTAAATACAGTTGTTGTTGTTTTTTTAAACAATAACAATGCATCATACTATACTATATGCCACACTATAGAATGTGTAAAGAACTTATGCATGTTAACTGATTACTGTTCTGAACTTGTAGAGAAAGAACCTCACCTATATGGCAACAGAAGTAGCACTACCATAACTATTTGTTGAAATATTTTCAAGGGGATATACATTGTAATATGACAAATAACATTTACCTAATAAAAGGAATTCTAGCTTTCCAATATACATTAATTACACATTTATTAATGTTTATGAAGTTATTTATATTTATTTAGAGAAGCCAGCAGAATAAACATTTTGTGAAGATGCATACAAGGCTGTCTACAGCGAGAGACAGGGGCACAACTGCGAAACCCAAAGATAAACACTTCTTTTAAATGCAATTACATTTACAAATGACATAAAAAAAACACTGAAAAATATATTTCTGATAATTTAATGTAAATTTAAAAGTTGCTTAGAATTATTTTTCAGCATTCTAAATGTTATTTTTGGGTTTATATACCCTTTACGTTATAGCTCATAAATGAATTGTTTTTTATTGTAAATGAAAGGCGTAAATATAAAATGCAATTCCAATAATCAAAGCTAAGCAGGCCATTGGTGCTGCTGCATGCTTAATGGATCAGATATTATGGTATAGTTAGTACAAATACATTAAAAAGGCTTGCACAGTTCATAGATTTCTTTTATGGTTGAGGCATACTGAATCAGATTTAAGGATGAAAGTACATCATTCTTGTTATCTACTTTGCTTCATAATAGCCTTGATATTGTACATCACAACCAAGGACATATTTTCTACACTAATGTACTTTAGTCCAATCATAACATTAAATAATTCAAGGAAACATTGTTTTCGTGTCTTTTCTACAGTTAGTATTAATGTTTGTATATATAGTTTATGTATGTGAGTGTATAGATAGGTAAGTATGGGTTGTGTGTGCTGGGTTTACTTGAAAGGGTTGAACTTGATGGACTCTGGTCTTTTTTCAACCCCATGTAACTATGTAACTATGTGTGTCCTGTGTGTAACAACCCCCACATTCAAAGGCAGAGGTAATTATATTTATATATAAAAATAAGGAATAATCATTTTAGTAGCTGCATTTTTTTTGGTTGCAGGCACCCTCTCCCTCGCCATAAGACCTATTTAGGTAATTTTTTAAGTCAAAAGTGGTAAACAACTACTGCCAGAATTAGTGTGTTAAAAGCAACGTAACTGCAAAAGTTAATACACAGTTACATTTTACGTCATGAACTTTAAAACATAGGAACAAAGAAAATAATTAGTGTGATGTGCAAAAGCTTGGAACATTTCCACTTGTCCAGTGATAGACACTGTTTTTGCAAGGTCCCTGGCAGTAATGACCTCATTAGGTCTTAATAACCATAGGCCTTAATAACCATTAGTAGTTGTCACCAGTTGACAACTGCAGAGCTTAATATAATCTCTGACAACTGAAACTTTGGGCTGTCACTCAAGAACCATGGGTTTCTCAGTGAGGACCTGGAAATGAAGTTAATTGATGTCTACAAAGCACGGGAAGACTATTAAAAGATTGCAAGACCCTTCCAGCTCTCAATTTCCGCTGTCCATAATGTCATCAAGAAATGACAGTTAAGGAGAACTGTGGAAGTGAAGACAAGATCTGGAAGAGCAACACAAGTTTCAGACAGAACTGCTTGTATGCTAGGCAGCAGGGTCAGACTGGGGGGTGGAGGTGCCACCGGGGCTTCTGCCTCAGGGGCTCCTGCACCCCCCCAATAATGGCCCCTGCCGCATTCAACCCGGCCTGCAGGGGCCACCAACACCCATCTGACCCCCTCCTCCGAGCACGCCTTAATTAAACTTACCTGCAGTGGGTTGGGGGAGAGAGACCAGCGAATCAGTGGAGCACCCTGCAGGGATCAGGTCTGGTGCCCAGTCTGGCGCTGCTAGGCAGAGAGGCAAAGGCAAACCCTCACATGACTGCAAAGAAGCAGAAGAAAGGGTTGGCTGAAACAAGATGCACGATTGCATGCACTAGCTACCACTTGAGAAGCAAACTGAACTTTAGAAAACTCTAGAAATGATCATGCATGGAAAAGAGTTATGAGCTGGATACAAAAGGCATATACTAGCTGTGAGCCCTGCCAAAGGCATATTACTAAATACTGACTTACTAGGGTTTACATAATTTTGCACATGCCACCATTACTAAGGTTACCAGATTTTCCGGGGAGAGAAAGGGGCCTGCAATGCAAAATTTTTTGTCACAATCACTTTTTGGTTATTCCTCCATTGCCATACACCCGCTCAACATCACAACCACATATTTCATTTGTTTAATTGTAATACAGTTTCCTAGAAAAGCTACAAAATAATTATGCTAGGCACATGTAAGTACCGCTGGGGATCATTAAAAAGATATAAAATACTTGTATCTGCTATACTTTATGTTGCTGTAAGCTCTTTGTTGATAGCATCCTAGAATTAAATGGAATGAGCTTCCTATAACTGTGTGATTACCTGCTGCCTGGAAATTCAGTTTATAGTATTATGAAATAAATTTACTACTGGGAATGGCAATGGTGGCATAATTCCTATAAGGAATAGCCAACAAATATGGCTCCAACTTTTTGTTTAATGTGATTGAATATTGATGATGGTTCAGGTAAACAAAATCATGAGAAACCATGTAATGAAGGTCTCTCTGTGAAACCTATACAAAGGTTTCTAGGGTCTAGATTTTATATGGGTTCTGAAATGCCTAGCAACAGTCTACATGCCATTGGCGAATAGAGAATGCTTGAGGCCACCACTAAAGCTATCAGAGCCACCCATATATAATTTATGTCTTATTTCAGATTCAGTATATACAAATGGTATCAATGGCATCAGTAGGGGGCAGGCAGAAGTCCTGTCAGGGGCACAGTCACAATGGGGCCCTGGATGAACACGTCTTTCAATGATGCAGAAGTGTGAGCCCAAATAGGACCTGAAAAATACCACAGAATGGACAAGGTTTAGGGTGGGTAGAGGTGTTTTGGGGCATAACAGGGTATAACCATGGTAATCGTGGAGTAAAAAATGTAGTCAACATGTAGGTAAGATAACTAGTTTGAAATTAGGGTCTATTGTAGTTCACAGGATACACCAATTTGGTGGGGGGGCTTATAACCCAGACCCCTAGGGAAGCCCTGCCATTTAAGTAGTATGGAGCCCTATAAATTGTGTTGGCAAGCATAAATCTTTTATCCTATTAGTAAAAGACATACTCCCCACCAAGACCTGTTGATCAGTAACAGGAACTATAAAATATAGCAATTTGACAAATCACTGGTATTGGTCTGTAAATATTGGAAGCCATATTCGATTGTTTTGAGAATTTTTGGCATTATCTGCATCCCCTAAAGCTATATTGTATTTAAAGGAGAAGGAAAGGCTAAGTCACTTGGGGGTGCCAAAATGTTAGGCACCCCCAAGTGACTTACATGACCTACCTTGTACCCCGGGCTGGTGCCCCCGTTAGGAGAAAACAGCACCAGCCCGGGGCACCTGTAGACACCGCTTCCTCCTTCCTTTGCGCGCTGCTGCCGAAATCCGTGGGCCGGCGCATGCGCAGTAGAGTGAAAAGCTGACTTTAATGTTTAAGTTCGGCTTTTCACTCTACTGCGCATGCGCGCGCAAGCGAGGAGGAAGCAGGTAGCGCCGGCAGCTGCCCCGGGCTGGTGCTGTTCTCTCCGTACGGGGGCACCAGCCCGGGGTACAAGGTAGGCGTTCTAAGTCACTTGGGGGTGCCTAACATTTTGGCACCCCCAAGTGACTTAACCTTTTCCTTCTCCCATAAGAGGACATAAGAAATCCTAGGCTGATTGGCATAGGTTTTAACAGTTCTGCCACATTGAACACTTGCACGGTTTAGCAAAAAGAAAAAAGTATAGTAATAGTTTGGGAAGTGAAGAAAATATAAGTTAGTGGGAAAATGCTATTGGTTTTTATTGTGAAAATAAATCTTCCCCCCCCACTAATGCACAAATCAATCTTTCACCTACATGGAACAAATTGCTCACAGCATCCCCTTGGCACAAAGCCCAGTCACCTGTTGTGGTATTCAGAGGAATACATTTTCTGTAGTCGTTTACGCCAGTTGTACAGCAATCAAGTTAGCTTTTAATTAGAATAAATTTGTGTGTTGTTGTGCACGTTCTGCATCAGCACTAGATTAGATGACACTTGTGCTCATATTTACAGTCCTCACTTCTGTTTTGATTGGGATATCTTATGTAATTTGCCCAGCAAAGCTAAAAATAACCGCATAGAAATCATTGTCAGAGCTCAATATATAGAACTGGCAAGAGATGCAGCTGTTTAAGACCATAGGGACTTTCTTCCTATACAACAACAGAAAATAAGTTTTCTAATTGCGCCTGACATTTTTCCATTGAGTTGCAGAAAAATCTCATTTGTAAGGTTAAATTCAGAATGAGGAATGATGATTTCCCATGACACAAGCTTAGCATTTTGTATGTTGTGAAATGTGTAACATATGGAAACTCCATTATTTGTTGCGGTCTATGAATCTAAATTATATATGTATACTGTATATATATATATATATATTTCAATCCAAATGGTGTCCGCACTCCAAGGCTCAATATTCTGCGGGGTGCATAGCCAAAATTATGTATATACAGAAAATAATAATCATCCGTGGCCAGCACACCCTTCAATGCTTTATCAAAAATTTATTGAAAATACATTGTTTAAAACCGACGTTTCGGTCCTCATTAGGACTTCTGCGTAAATGTGATACAAAAAAAAAGTTGCATCAAAATGGGCGTGAATGTGCCAAAGTAGGAGTGGTCACATAAAAAACGACCTGCTTTTCCCAATTTTTTTGGTAGTTTAGCAAATTTTTCGGCAGAGCAAAATGGGACAGATTTGCTCATAACTACTCCAGATTGCTTCCAACTGACATCAAGCAATTATCATGGATTTAGGCAATCAACAGTGCTTTGCAATGATGTCAGTGGGGAGCTGTGATCATTTTAATTGCTGCTACAAGCAATGCTGTTCACAACCCATGTGGCAAGATGAATGTTTTACTTTTCTATCCTAGAAAAGTAAAGAGCAATCAATCCCACGGACTTCAAAAATATTTCAAGTCTACTTTTAAAAATGCCGTAGACTGGCCAATGTGGTCATTACTGTGAAGCTGCAATATAATATATTTTCATTTCAAAATTTCAAATGGAGTCATTCTAGAATTCACATAGAGCCTTGCTTTATGAATTTTTTCTTGTTTTAGAATATGGATCCACAACTTTTCTTACTCATGAGCCACAGTCAGAGGTAAAAAGACTTGGGGAGCAATTGTGATTGGCTTTTTAGTAGCCTCCATGCATAATCTCAGTTTACAGGAGGCTCTGTTTGGTAGTACAATCTTGTTTTTATGCAACCAAAACTTGCCACCAAGTTGTTGGAGCAACATCCAAGAGATTGGTGAGCAACATGTTGCTTATGAACCACTGGTTGGGGATCACTGATTTAGATAAAATATGTATATTTTATCAGTAATGCTCAGAATGAACCCAAAACAAAGTCTGGGTTTATGCTGACAAATAGCCCCATAGGCGGATTTTCAATAAGGCTTGGGGAGGCTAAGCTGATTTGGCACCTTAAAACCTGGCTCCGTTTCTGTACTGCCCTGCAAATCTTCTAAGGGTTCTGCAGAAATCAGCTGTGCAAAATCTCCCGATCCCTGTCTGCACCTGCGCCTTGATTGGTTAATTTTAATGCCTGTCAAGAAAGCTGTGCTCTGATTAGAGAATCCAATCAGAGCACAGCTTTCTTGACAGGCAGTAAAATTGACCAATCAAGGCGCAGATGCAGACAGGGATCGGGAGATTTTGCAAACTGGAGCCAGTGCACAACTTTGAACTTTTGCTGCAGTTTTCATCCCACAGGTACTATACACAAGTAACTATACTGTATATGTTCTAAAGTCTGACCCACTAGCTGAAATTAAATTGTTTTTTGTCATCTGACATCTATAATATCCATATCCCCTACCCTAACAGATGGAGGGTAAGTTAACTTTCCCCCCTGACAAAGCTCATTGTGCTTTTATATATTTGTTATGGTTTTTTGCACTTTCTATTTTTCTTTTACTTTTGTCATTGTTTTTTTCATTCCTAGTTAGTTACAGTGGAGCCAATGTTGTGTATCAGTGCCAATGTTATAGTGCCAGGGCCTGAAAATCTGCCATCAGTACCCACTGCTTCTCATGGCATATAATGTGCTGGTTTTGTATATATAGACTGCGTCTCACTGCATATAATGTGCTGGTTTTGTATATATAGACTGCGTCTCACTGCATATAATGTGCTGGTTTTGTATATAAAGACTGCGTCTCACTGTATATAAAGTGCCTGGGATGTCAGTACCTGCTGCCTCTCTCTCTGTAAAGCTAACTTAAACACATCTAAAGGGGAGGTTCACTTTTAAGTTAATTTGTAGTATGTTATAGAATGGCCTATTCCTAGCAACTTTGCAATTGGTCTTTCTAGTTAATTTTTTATAGTTTTTGAATAATTTGCCTTTCGCTTCTGCCTCTTTCCAGCTTTCAAATGAGGGTCACTGACCAAAAAGTATTGCTCTGTGAAGCTACAGTTTTATTTTTCCATGCAGGCCCCCTTAACTATTCATATTCCCATCTCTTGTTTAAACCACTACCTGGTAAATAAGACCCTAGCTACCAGATAGCTGCTGAAATACCAAATGGAGAGCTGCTGAACAATAAGCTAAATAACCGAAAAACTATTAAAAATAAAAGATGACCAATTGCAAATTGTCTCAGAATATCAATGTCTAGATCATGTTAAAGTTAATTTAAAGGTGAACTACCCCTTGAAGCTAACTGATCACAAACACAAATGTATAGAGAACCCCCAACAGAAGAGCACATATGAATACTTTTACATCCTAAGCATTTTAGGGTTAAAAGCACCCCCACCCGTACTTTTGCGCAGTATCCCTGGGAATCAGTGGGAACGGCAAGAGGTAGTTGGGATCAGCTTGATCTACCTGAATTCCTTGGGTGGGTTTTTTTTTTAATACTGGTTATATCATTAACTACTAGCAAATACACTTTTTTCAGACATCTACATCCATACTGTTCTGTATTCTAAATGACAGATATGATTGTTGCTTGAAGTTAAGCTAGCCAAAATGTTTAGGCCAGGGCACACAGAGCGCTTTCATGTGCTCCTTCTTGTAGCTTCATTGAGCAGGGGACCCACACCTATTCAGTGTAGCTCCACACAGGCCTACACCATGTGTCCCTGGCCCTAAAGGAGAAGGAAAGGTAAAAACCAAGTAAGCTTTATCAGAAAGGTCTATGTAAATACAGCCATAAGCACAGTAATGCTGCACTAAGTCTTCTATCAAAACAAACACAGGATTTCTTGTCTCTTATTTGGTAAACATGATGTTCCAGTGTCTGACTTCCTCTCTCAGAAACATCCTCAATTCCCTTGGCCAGAGTCTGTGCAGTTCTCTCCTCTCACCCCTCTCCTGCTCCCCCTCCCACGAGAAGAACTCTCTACCCCCTCCCTTAGGAATGTGTGATCTAAGCATTTCGGGGAGATTAGTCGCCCGCGAGAAGGAAGATTTGTCACACGGCAACTAATCTCCCCATGTGTCACAGCCCTAAAAAGGCATCTGCTATCTGCAACAGGAGAAAGCTTCTAAAGCTGTTTACGCAGGTATGGTAAGCAGAATAAATATATTGTTCTAGGTGACACTAATGTGGCAAATCTATTGGCAGTAAAATAAATGACTTTCCTTCTCCTTTAAACCTAGTAGATTAACTAGATCAGTTCTGTCCAACTTCTGTGGTACCGAGGGCCAGAATTTTTCTGGTCTACATGGTGGAGGGCTGTTAATTGGAGCCAGTTTTGACCACTTCCCTTTTTTAAACTGCAAACTACACCCATGTTATCACAAGAACTTTTAAGACCATACCCACATTAATGGTGGTAGTGCAGCAAAAACTCAAATGGTTGGTGCTCACCATTCATTTATATGTGAAAGAATTATATTATGTCCTATTAAGACATACACTGGCAAGGTAGGGCAGGCAAAGTATGGCACACACAGGCAGCACAGTGAAGGCAGACTATGGCACACACAAGCAGCATAAGGCAGGCAGAGTATGGCACACACAGAAAGCATAGGGCAGGCAGAGCATAGGGCAGGCAGAGTATGGCACACACACAGGCAGTATAAGGCAGGCAGAGTATGGCACACGCAGGCATCATACGGCAGACAGAGTATGCACACACAGGCAGCATACGGCAGGCAGAGTATGGCACACACAGGCAGCATAGGGAAGGCAGAGTATGGCACACACAGGCAGCATAGGGCAGGCAGAGTATGGCACACATAGGCAGCATAGGGCAGGCAGAGTATGGCACACACAGGCAGCATAGGGCAGGCAGAGCATGGCACACAGACAGCATAGGGCAGGCAGAGTATGGCACACACAGGCAGCATAGGGCAGACAGAATATGGCACACACAGGCAGCATAGGGCAGGCAGAGTATGGCACACACAGGCAGCATAGGGCAGGTAAAGTATGGCACACACAGGCAGCATAGGGCAGGCAGAGTATGGCACACACAGACAGCATAGGGCAGGCAGAGTATGGCACACACAGACAGCATAGGGCAGGCAGAGTATGGCACACACAGGCAGCATGGGGCAGGCAGAGTATGGCACACACAGGCAGCATGGGGCAGGCAGAGTATGGCACACCTGATTACATGTATAAACAATACAGGGGTTTACAGCCTGAATCTGAGGTGTGAACAATGCATGGGGGCAGTTAATCTCAGTACTGATACCATTTAAAGTTTACACAAAGGTAAGCAGTCACAGCAGCTAGACAGGTGGGGGGGCCACACAGAGGGGGGTCGCGGGCTGCCAGTTGGACAGCACTGAACTAGATCACCAATCCTTTCTGATGTGATTGTTGCTTATACCTGCAAACAAAATCTGTCTGTCTGTAGTAACCAGGGCATCGCCATTTTTTTCACGATGGCCTTTTATATCAGCACAATAGTTTCACAGTCTTTAAGACAAGTCTGCCAGTGCTTTATTATTGCTTTCAGTCATTAGGATTACCAGGCTTTATGATACTGTGTCTCTGGTGGCTCATTTAGAAGTTTATTATAGAATTTTCTTCCATCTTATTACTGTGTTACAACTGCTTTTCTTTAATAAAACTCTCATCCATGATAAAGATATGAAAAACACAATGGATACAAAAAATATTGTATTCAAAAACATAAACATACATATATAAAAATCATTATTTTTCAAAAAATGTATTGAACTATGACTATTCAGTGCAAAAAAAGAGCACAACCGTGAGGTGAGATTTTATATGGCTTAATTCAGTTGTGGAATTTAGTATGATTTGTTTGATTCCTAGATAAAAATAGTTGGAAACATGGGAAAAAAAACCTCATTGTTGGTTACATAATACATAGTCAAGTATAATTATCCTTAATTAATTACCATTATAATATACAACGTTATATGTAGATGCTGTGGTTTAAACACCTTTATACCTCTGTTGGATATTTGTGGCCGTGCCAAACAATACATTGATGCTGGCAGTTGCAATAGCCTTTTGTTAAGGGGCTAATTACTATTTTCCCAAAGCTGAGTACGATGCAGACTATAATTGCATAATATAAATATAATATGTTTAAAATGACTGCACTTTAGAAAGATTCCCAAGCTTGTGGCAAAATTTGCTCATAATACTGGTGTTATTTTGTTTAATTTGCAAAAAGTTATTATTATTATTATTATTATGGTCCATTATTTAAACAGTTCTGCACAGATATAAATCCTACGTCACAGCAGTTTCCTGCCTAGTGGAGCTTACAATCTAATGGGGCAACACAATTAAAAATCGCTAATGGGAAAAATGTGTGCAGTGAAAATAACATTTCCTCTGAGTGAACAATTTCCCTTTGTACATATTTGATATAATTTCTACCATCATTTGCCATAAAAAGATTGTGCACTGCTCATTTACTAGCACTCAGCACCGTTGTGGTCCTGCAAAGATTGCCCCATTCCTTCATTTAATGTACTTGCGTATTAAGCTGCTCCTTGCTCTTCCCCATAGTTCCACTCAGTGCTGCAGTCTCCCTCCTGCCTCCTCTTGGAACTGTGTGCAGTGCGTCTATTGACTCAGGGGAGCCCTGGAGCAACCACCTCCATCAAAAGGCGACTCCCTCAAAGGCACAAAATTACACTTTTCACACTGTAGATGCAGCCACAAATAACCCCATTATCTGTCATAAACTTTTCTTACTGAAAAAGGCACTCACTGCACTTCTGTTGGCACCACTCGATCTGTCCAGCCTCCTGTTCCAAATTAAGTGCGGTGCACCTATTGACACAGGGGAACTTCTGAAGATGGCAGTAGCTCCAGGGTTCCTACAGTAGCCTATGTCAATTGCTACGACCCCTTTGCACAAACGTCACCTTGACAATGAGTCACTGTGCCACTGTGTAAAATTTGCTGCATCAGGTATAACTCCCCCTGGAACTGCAATTACACTGCAATTATGGGGGGAAATGCTTGACCAGGTGCACGCCTATTGCTCGCTCCCTTTACCCCCCTTAAATAACACACGTGACCTTGATTGGATGACATGGCCCCAGCTTTATTACTTGAAACAGTCATAAGTAAACATTGTGCATTGTATGTTAGTACCATTGTTAACATAGTAACATTATAACAGTTGATAACAATTGTTTTGTAAGGCCCTCTGCCAGTCTGTAACTAGCTCAGTGGGTACGCATAGCGTTATAATATCCACCAATTATTATTAAACTAACCATCCCCAAGGGACCATGCCCCTGGGTAAGTAACTGACCATATCCAACATCACCGTGGGCACCCACCTTAGGGGTTGCCCCAACGGTCCAGTACTGTTCAATACCACACCACCATGCCCGGCAGACTGGCAAAGGACCCGCCAACACTGTGACTGTTAAGTAAATTGTCTTTCCCGCAACTTTCCTAATGGGGATCCCCCTAGTTTTCTTTGCCAACTTCTGCGCAACTACAGTAGTAGCTTTTTCCCTAATCTCTACTCATAGGGAAGGTGGGTGGGACTCGTGCGGTTGCTGTCCGACAAGCTGGGTGCCCGCTTCCCACGCTAAATGGCCCCTCTTCCTCCTGCCCATTTCTTTTGTACCCAGCTGACCCATGACCTGACCTGCCCAATCGCTGCTCACCAGGCCTGCCCTGTCATGTAGTCCCTCCCCCTACGCTGTGCCCGTCTCCAGGCCTCACTGTATTGTGGGTAAAAAAAAACTATGGTAATTGCTTCTAAAATTTCACCTTGCACACTGTACTTGTTGGTTGTATATGACCGCTATTATTTTGCATCTCAAAAGTTATAGTTTTATTTGTGAAACATTACATTTTGTAGTGTAATAAACCATATTAAATTGCAAATTGTTTTTTTTATTTTCATTATTGTTTTTCTGTGAATTTTCTTTCATTTATGTCTTTTAATACTTTCTGTCTATATAAATATATAGGTACCTAGATATCTGTGCTGTGGGAAGATCAACTGTTGTAATGGGAGGTGTTTCTTATGCAGAGAAGAGACAGGGACACAAAAATGCAGTAAAATAGGACTTTGCCTTTACTCTATTATCTGGATGAGAGACACCTGTAGGGACCCATAGGGTTAACATGCCTCTATGGCTTTAAACCTTACAACTTCCTAGTCTATGCTGTTACTGGGCAAAGACCCATGTATCAGTTTATAGTTTTGCATATGTGTCTTATTGGTTAACAGGGAGACCACTCCCTTGGCACTCTGATATAGTGTTTAGCAGGGGGTGGGTATTCCTTTTTGGCTGCATCTGCTGACCCAGGTGGAAGTTACATTGAGCCTGGGATCAACAGGGCCCCAGTAAAAGTGAGGAAAGTGAGATAGTGAGATTAGATAGAAAGAGTAGTTTCAGCTCCAATCAGGAGGGATTAGCCGTAAGTATTCTTCCCTACAGGCACTGTTGCCTTAGAGCAGGACACGGTTAAGATGCAGGTATCCTTGGCTGCTAAGGGACATCCTGAGGACACAGATAAGGAGGCCGTGCTGGTTGGTGGTCCTTACCCTCCCTACCCTTGGCTGAGGTGGGCTATAAGGGTGGACACCATATTTTTATACCTTCTGTGCAATTATCTGATATCTCCTCTGTATGAGTATATTGCAATAACCCTGCATATTGATTGTCTGACAATTAACCAATTCTATTGTTCAACTGCAAGAACCTTCTGGTGCCCATTTGTTACTCTGCACTGCACATAGTTATAGTTGGTTGTAGTTGCACTACACCATAGCTCCATTTGGTCACTTCCACATAGCGAAAGCCCCTCCTGAAGGATTGAGTCGCGTGTACCCCATTCTTTAAACTTACACTAGCCATGCTGTTGGTTTGGTTACAGCCAAGAAGGGGTTACACACCCTTAACCCCTTTTATACCAACCAAAATCTTATAGACTCTTATGCACCAGAACACCTTTTATTTCTACAGACTTATTGGGCAACAAAACAGGAGGTGAGGGTGTGGGTTACAATACATACAAACAAGCAAATATATATATTATTGGAAGGTATAAACATACATCAAATAGGGGCACATCCAAAGTATTTGTTTGCCTATTACTGCCACAGTCCCATTGCACCCAAGTGACTCAAAGGTTTGTGTCACTTGGGTGCAATGGGCCTGAAAAAAGAACAATTTTCTCTGCAGGTCTTACAATGCTTATATCTAGCCATGCGTGCCTTAGTATGTTTCAGGGCAATTTAACTTTCATCCTTGTGTATTGATTTTGTTATAAGACTGGCCATGTGTATTATCAGAACCTTAGTGGGAGATATTGAAAATTACATTCTTGTACTGACTCCTAAGCTGTTCTGAACAACAGTTGTATGTGCTATAAAGGTGACAGGGTCTGAAGGCAAATAAAGTCATCAATAATCTTGTGCTGTAGGGAATGTACATATGTAATTACTACAGTATGAGAATTCAGGTATTTTGACAGTAAGTTTCCAAATCATGTCTCCATTGTGCTTACCAATATACCCATTTTGTGGGTTCCCGCTTACCAAATCTGGTGTATAATCAATACATTTATAAAAGGAGCTAGATGGGAACTCTATGAGAGTTCCATAGCAAGCATGCAATGTATTTTGGCTATTAATGAGTTACTGTATAGTGAGTACAGAGGGCAGAGAACAGTAAGCATTATACCTGCAGCTAAAACTTGGTAATGGGTTGGGTGGGTTGATGTTTTTACTGAGGTATAAAGTGTGTTTCAAGTGGCTATACCCAGGGCCGTATTTATAAATAGGCACCCAAAGGCCTGTGACTAGGGCGGCAACCATCCCAGCTGCCTGTGCCTAGGGCGGCAACCATCCCAGCTGCCTGTGCCTAGGGTGGCAACCATCCCAACTGCCTGTGCCTAGGGCGGCAACCATCCCAGCTGCCTGTGCCTAGGGCGGCAACCATCCCAGCTGCCTGTGCCTAGGGTGGCAATTCTCCCAGCTGCCTGTGCCTAGGGTGGCAACCCTCCCAACTGCCTGTGCCTAGGTCGGGCAACCCTCCCAACTGCCTGTGCCTAGGGGGGCAACCCTCCCAACTGCCTGTGCCTAGGGGGGCAACCATCCCAGCTGCCTGTGCCTAGGGTGGCAACCATCCCAGCTGCCTGTGCCTAGGGCAAGAACCATCCCAACTGCCTGTGCCTAAGGCGGCAACCATCCCAGCTGCCTGTGCCTAGGGCGGCAACCATCCCAGCTGCCTGTGCCTAGGGTGGCAACCATCCCAGCTGCCTGTGCCTAGGGCAAGAACCATCCCAACTGCCTGTGCCTAGGGCAGCAACCATCCCAGCTGCCTGTGCCTAGGGCGGCAACCATCCCAGCTGCCTGTGCCTAGGGCAAGAACCATCCCAACTGCCTGTGCCTAGGGCAGCAACCATCCCAGCTGCCTGTGCCTAGGGCAGGAACCATCCCAGCTGCCTGTGCCTAGGGCGGCAACCATCCCAGCTGCCTGTGCCTAGGACGGCAACCATCCCAGCTGCCTGTGCCTAGGGTGGCAACCATCCCAGCTGCCTGTGCCTAGGGCAGGAACCATCCCAGCTGCCTGTGCCTAGAGTGGCAACCATCCCAGCTGCTGCCAGGCCTCCCGGTGAAAATACGGCAATGAGGGAGTGATATCATGTGCAGAGTGGAACCGGACCTAAATCA
Organism: Xenopus tropicalis; assembly: GCF_000004195.4. Classification (NCBI taxonomy): domain Eukaryota; kingdom Metazoa; phylum Chordata; class Amphibia; order Anura; family Pipidae; genus Xenopus; species Xenopus tropicalis. Next base: position 44,037,338 of record NC_030678.2, read on the forward strand.
TTACCTGGCTATACCCAGGCCAAAATGAGTTGCTGCTGTAAGATGCCATAAATAGTTACCATTTAGTGGGCTGGTGGGGGCTGTTTGTTCCTCTGTATATTTAAATGCCAGGGCCTATTTTGAATCCCAGTCTGGGCCTGGCTACACCAAGATCATAATTTTGTTGCATGCTGAGAACATTTCAAAAATTTGCAAAAAGTATCCATATTACTTAATGCCTTATATACTAACCACTGCTGCAACTTATAACCAGCACACAGGGTAAGAATGTAAGCTCTCCTGGGGAAAGGACTGATGTGAATGATGGTGTATAATCTCTGTAAAATGCTGCGGAAATGTGTCAACACTTTATAAATACCAGAAAATAAATAAATAAGTAGCACCCTTTATACAGTATGCTTGATTTATGGAATACCTATATCATAATTTAAAGGGGAACTCCAACCAAAAACAGTTTTTTGCATATTGAAAGTAAATGTAATACTAAGTAACTTTACACTATACATTACCTAAAATGCCAGTAGTTAAAAAGTATTGTTAATTAGCTGGCTTCTGCTATGTTTTTTTTCCCGGCAGTCAGAACCAGAAGTGAAGAAAAAATAAACAGCTACAAATACAATACTGATTCAGTGCCAATGAGACTCCATGATTCGCCTTCACTGTAGGTTGTACAGACTATTATGTAACACATTATGGAGGTGGCAGATCTGAAACTGGCTTGTTTATTGAAAGAGATTTATTAGAGCAAACTCCTAAAAGTATAATTGCCCTTTTTCATTCAAAAAACCTGGTTCCTTTAAGTAGATAGCTGCATGGGTGTTTGTTTATTTGTTTGTGCATTTAAATATATCAACCTAAACTTAGCATTAATATAATCTTGGGCATTTTCTTCCAGTTAACAGGAGATTCACATTTTAAGACATCAATCCAAAATTGATCAGTTTTTGCTGATTGGCAGCATCCTGCATTTTATATATACTGCACAGGCAGCCTTTTGTCAGAAAATCTATCTGTGAGCTATTAAAGGAAAACAGAACTAAAAGACAACTGCTATTGGAAAATAATAATGTATCTGAGAAGGATCTCTGCTTTGGACAAAGGAGCTTGTAACAATTCCCGAGGTGTCATCTAATGAAACACTACTGAAATTCAGAATTCAATTCTGCTTCCCTCAACTAAATCAGAAGTTTGGCCCTAAAATGATTTTACTTCTACTGATCTACTGATCATGCCTTTATTTTATAGATAAGTAAAGTCATTTACTAGTGGTGAACAAGGTGCACTGTGCAATGTGATAAAAACAGATGAAAGTGCCATAATGTATGCCCACAATGCACTTCAACCTGTAGCAACCACCATTCTCACAGTGAATTGTGCACAGGCAGATGCAACTTGCACCTACCACAAAAGGAGCATGCATGTGGGTCACTGGTCGGTATCTACATGCACCCTTTGGAGACACTTAAATCATTCATGGTGTGCAGCCACAAAGTGCACCTGGAGCTCATTCAGTGCATAAACAGTATCAGTATTTCCAAAACAAAACCATAAATGTATTTTTTTTATTTCACAGATTGAAAGGAAACCATGATCCTCATACAAAGCATTTTCCAACCCCCTTAGGCTCACAGTGTCAAGCAAACCCTACCTCATCTTGTTGCATTGTGAAGTGATGGATTTTGGGAATTAAAATCATTCTGCTTTCCAATCAATTCATGCACCACCCACTATGGAAAGGACTTCAAGGTCCAAAATTCATCACTTTTGAACAAGTGTTACATTACACTGTGAGCCTAAAGGGGGTTGGGGAATGGTTTGTACCATTATGTACCACAAGTATCATGCTTTACTTTTCGTCAGTGAGATCAGATAAGTCCATGTAAAATAATATTTATTTTAAAATTTCAGATAGTGTATATACACCTTTCCTACATAAAGTAAATGTGCTCATGTCAAAAAGGGGATATATTTTCTTTTTAAGTTTTATTCAAAGAAGGTGTACTTGCAGCACTTTGCAGTTTATATTGGATGATTTACAACAAGGACTAGCCATTGTAAATTTTTGCAGCTGAAAATATTGGCACTTGGCCAAAACAGAATCTCAAAGTGAAGGACCAATGCTTTGTTCCCAAAACTGTGGAAGACCATGCTCTGTTAATGTTGGATCACTTAGGGTTTTCCCAAGCCTTTTTTCCTAGATGTGTGGGTTGTTGTTTTCCTAAATGTGGAAAATGTTCAACTATCTGAAACAGTAGCTAGAAGTAAGACTGGGAGTAATATTATATTAGGACTTGGACCTTGACTGAGGAATTTGCTATTTTACCATGTGTTTTAATGTGCTTTAACACTTGTTTTCTTCATTCACCTATACCAGGGATCCCCAACAAGTGGCTCACAATCTCACCACCTCCCAGTGACCTCAAAGGAGGTGCCCATTTTTACATTTCTGGCTTGGAGGCAAGTTTGGAAACACAGAGATACAATTGTACTCCAAGCAGAGCCTCCTGCAGGCCAGCAATCACCATGTGGCTACCAAATAGCCAACAACAGTCCTTATTTAGAATCCTAAAGTGACCTTTTTCATGCTTTTTGCATCTGAATGTGGCTCATGAGTAAAAATGTTTGTGGATCCCTAAGCTGTACTAAGCAACATCCTAATGTTAAAACACATGAAGGAGGCTGGTCAGTGCTGTAGGGAGATACCCCAAGGCTTGTGAGCTCTTTGGTGTTCACATGCCTTTAATAAGGTTTTAAGACCAGTATAAGTATACTGATATTATAAACACCACACTTTATTAGCAATTTACTGTATAAGAGAGCGATAAAGATATAAGGAGCACACCATAAACAGTTCCTTTACCTGAATGCCCCAGCTGGGAAACTACATAAACACTGCAATAGAATGGCACTCATAGGATTTGCTGAATTAGTCTTGCACTGAAAATAAACCTCTGCAAGTCTAATTTAGCTAATCCTGAGAGTGCTGTTCTTCTGCATTGTGTGCTCTTTAACTCTTCAATGCATACAATAAACATATAACACAACAATAAAATAGAACACTGTAGTTCTCTGAGGGATATATTTAGGAGGGAATAAAGACAATATAATATATATGAATATCAACCACTTATTTTTTGCTAGAAATTACACATCTCTTTAGTGTAGATTCCAGTAATTATTATTCTTTATATACCACACATTACTTTATAAATCCTTAAAATTATTAATATCCACTTGTGCTCCATTAGAACTTATGAATTCATTCCCTTTCATGGGCACATACTATTGATGGGCGGATTTTTCAGATGCAATTAACCTCCAGAAAAGGGATCCCTTATCCAGAAATCCAGTTATCCAGTAAGTTTAGAATTATGAAAGGCCATTTTCTATAGAGTCCATCTTAAGTAAATAATTCTAATTTTTAGAAATGATTTCCTTTTCTCTGTAGTAATAAAACAGTCTAAGCTGTGTGAATCCATAGTGGTGATAAAATGATCCTATTGGGTTTATTTAAGGTTTAAATTCGTTTTAGCAGACTTATGGTATGGCTTGCCTAATGCACCACCATTGCACCCTAGGCATGTGCTTATTCTGCCTTTCCCAGGTTCTGGCCCTGCATAAAAAAACATACAGTAAGTAATGTCCTGGTGAGAACTAAACCCAGGACCCCATTGGGGTAGAAAACTAATGGTACCCAATGTGCTACAGTTGTGCTAATAGATATTTGCTATTAGTAAAAGCAACACATAGATGTGTGGCAGCTATGGTCAGGTGCTTGATTGAAGAGCACGTAGAGGTAGACCTCTCCTACACCTCCCACTAGGAACAGCAGCAGCTGAAGGTGGTACAGGACTGCGTTCAGGTGGAGGAGTGCCATAAATCTGGGGCATCAAAGCAGAATCAGAAGGCAGAGGCAGGTCAGACAGGCTCGGGTCGGGTCAGGCAGCTTTCAAAACAGGCCAATCAGAAGTTGCTCAGTGTCTCACCAGAAAGCGATGATTACTTCTCAATGAAGCTAGGCCTTCGCATGCATATGCTGAACATCAGAGCATGTACACACCTGCGTATCATTGCTGCGACTATTTGAGCACATGCGCCCCACCAATAGTCTAAATGCGCCATCTAGTTGAAGAGCAGGGACGTGCTGGCGCAATGATGGGTAAGACCCTTACAGCTATATAAGTGCAAAATAATACATAACTATGAAAGTCACTGTAGCTTTTGTACACTGGGAAACATGTTGTATCTAAAATTATTAAAGCTCAAATAACATTAACAAATCATTTTCCAGGTCACTGTTTGAAAATGGCCTTTAGGTGATACATCACAAAGAGCAGATGAAAAATTAACAGTACATTGACTTTGTAATTAGCAAAAAAATGGGTGTACATAAACCAATTAGCTAGGCTGTCACAATGATTCAGATATCTGATAGAAGGGTAAAGACAAATTTCTCGTTGCACAAACCCAACTCTTACAGAGTCTTTAATATAGCGTTGTAAAATGCAAGTAAATGCTACAAATGACTGCCACAATGCAACCTCATCAGTTCGCAACAAGGCACAACTCTGGGTTACCATGGAAATGTATCAAATCAATTTCACTGCACAGTACAATAAAACAAAAAATAAAAAAATTAACATAAATATAAATAGTTCCAAAGGTTTTCTAAATAAAGCATCAGGAAACATAACAACAGAGTATTATTTCCTAATTGCAACAGTAGTGACCTTTTTGGAACATTCCGCAATGTTTATTATATCATGTTCCTAAGTAAATACCACACTTTGCGAGAGAATTCTCTTGAGAAATCATGTATGCGCAAAACGAGTAGAGAACGGTGCTGTCTGCGACTTTTATCATTAATCCGCCATATTTGATCCAAACAGGGAAAGTGATTCAGATGGAACTTGAACCCTGAAGGCTTTTTTAAGATATTAGTGGCCAGGATAATTCCTAACCATTGTAGTTTAACACATACTTTTTGAGGAACAAATATTTTAAGGAGCATGATTTGCTCATAATGCTCTCTTAATTACTGTGCTAATTATCATTTATATTGATTTAAAAAATAAAGAAACCCTCTTGTAAAAAAGGTTCTTTTAAGTCATCAGTCATCCATCATTCCTGAGTTTATTACCAATGTTTTAGAAATAATTCTATTTGTATTTTTAGAAACTTTCTTTACCTCTAAGATATAACTGATTATCTCCCTCCAGTGTAGTTGCACTTTGCTGCACTTCTAGACCCACTGAAAAAATCAGCTCCCCAATTTCCCCATGGCATTAAGTTTACCCATTTTTCAATGTGACTTTTCTTCCTTTTTCTGCCCAGAATACATTGGAGTCTATGGAGATTTTTTTTGCAGCAACTTTTTTGCCCAAAATACAGTAGTATTGACAGATTAGATTTTTAAATACATTTTTAAATTTAATTAACATTAATTTGCAAAGGACTTTTTTTTATACAGATTTTTATGTGTGGGTGACAGGTCCCCTTTAACGAAATTGGCTCACCCCTAAATAAGCCCATTCTTATGGGCTTATTTATCAGTTTTTGAGTTTGTGAATTGGACAGTTTTTTTGCAAATGCTTGCTGATTTATTATATAAATGAATTTATATAGAAAACTCACCCAAACCGCCTGGGGCTGATTTTAGAAGTATCCCTACAGAGTGCACATATTAAATGGTATTTGATATACTTATTCACTATAATTCACTATATAGTAATACTACATTATCTCTAAGATGCCTTGAGATGGTGGGTAATATAACAATGTGGACACATCCATCTCTGAAAGCAATTATACCAGACCATTTATGCTACCCTGCCTGAATCCATGGAAACTGGTGAATATCAGCAGATTCTAGTTATAGTTTTGTTAGTAGCATTGGAGATAAACTGCAGACATGGCTCTATTTAATGATCAAATCGAGGAATATTGGCCTAGAACATAATATTTGTAATTGGATAGAGAACTGGCTGAAGGATACAAAGAGTGGTGGTAAATGGAACATTTTCTAATTGGACCAGTGTGGTTAGTGGAGTACCGCAGGGGTCAGTCCTTGGTCCTTTGCTTTTTAACTTGTTTATTAATGACCTGGAGGTGGGCATAGACAGTACTGTTTCTATTTTTGCTGATGACACTAAATTGTGCAAAACTATAAGTTCCATGCAGGATGCTGCCGCTTTGCAGAGCGATTTGACAAAATTGGAAAACTGGGCAGCAAACTGGAAAATGAGGTTCAAAGTTATGCACTTTGGTAGAAATAATATAAACACAAGCTATCTACTGAATGGTAGTGTGTTGGGGGTATCCTTACTGGAGAAGGATCTAGGGGTTTTTGTAGATAACAAGTTGTCTAATTCCAGGCAGTGTCATTCTATGGCTACTAAAGCAAATAAAGTGCTGTCTTGTATAAAAAAGGGCATTGACTCAAGGGATGAGAACATAATTTTGCCCCTTTATAGGTCCCTGGTAAGGCCTCACCTTGGGTATGCAGTGCAGTTTTGGGCTCCAGTCCTTAAGAAGGATATTAATGAGCTGGAGAGAGTGCAGAGACGGCAACTAAACTGGTTAAGGGGATGGAAGATTTAAGCTATGAGGTTAGACTGTCGAGGTACCGGTTGTTTTCTCTGGAAAAGAGGCGCTTGCGAGGGGACATGATTACCCTGTACAAGTACATTAGAGGGGATTATAGGCAGGTGGGGGATGTTCTTTTTTCCCATAAAAACGACCAGGGCACCAGAGGCCCCCCCCCTTTAGGTTAGAAGAACGGAGCTTCCATTTGAAGCAGCGTAGGGGGTTTTCATGGTGAGGGCAGTGAGGTTGTGGAATACCCTTCCTAGTGATGTGGTAATGGCAGATTCTGTTAATGCCTATAAGAGGGGCCTGGATGAGTTCTCGAACAAGCATAGTATCCAAGGCTATTGTGATATTAATATCTGCAGTTAGTATTGATGTTGGTATATATGGTTTATGTGTGTGAGTGTATAGATAGGTAAGTATAGGTTTGTGTGCGCTGGGTTTACTTGGAGGGGTTGAACTTGATGGACTCTGGTATTTTTTAAACGCTATGTAACTATTTGACTACATACTTTTTTCTGGATATTGTGTTTTATTTGGGGAATTACTGAAGGTAAATGCACAGGGAATGGAAGGCTATTGCCACCAAGGTAATATCTGTTAATGGGCAGAGGCGCTAGTCATGCCTACGGAAGTCTGACAGCTTCGGTCATTTGCTGAATTCCTGCTGTATTAGCCAGTTCCAATATAATTCAACATTCTCTCCAAACTCATCCAGCCTGCTGAGACCCCATACACCTGCCCAGGCAGCACAAAGCATAGCTTGCTACCTAAACCAATTATACCGTATGCTGGAATAGAAACTTTTGAGATAGATTTTCATTTACAAAACAAGTGTTACTGTAAATACAGTAACAATGTGATCATAAATTTGTTTCTAGAAAAGACTCTTACAGGTAATTGGCAAATAATAAATTACTAATAAAACCTGGAGGAATGTGCATTGTAAATATTCAATTCTAGTCACCACCATGTTTTAACCCTTGATAAAATCAGTGTCAGACTTGGGGAGCTGATGCCCACTGGAAAACCTGAGTTAAGGGCCCATTGCGCAATGCCCATCGCCCTCCCAGGATGATTGCCACTGCCCCCCAACACCGATAATTACTGCCACTAATTATCTCCCAAGACAATCCAACCCCTTCTCTTACTCCACCACTGTACTGCCTGTCCATGTGTCTGATATGGTGGGACCCAACAGGACCAGGGACCACCAGGTTTTCTTTCAATGCCTCGGTGGGCCAGTCCAAACCTGTATAAAAGGGTAGAGCACTAAGAGGCATAAGAATCATGATGCAGGTGGTAAGTAGAGGACTGCATCTGCCACAACTTCCTGGATTGAGTTTCTAAATGTATATATGTTCATATTCATTTGTATTTTGCCTGACAAAGGGGCCTTAGAGCTCCGAAAGCTTGCAATGTATTTTTATTGTTAGCCAATATAGGTATCATTTCTACAATACTCAGATTCCTAACTACAGACCGGTGTCGCCCTTCTTGGGGCTCATCAGTGTAGTGCGGGGTTTTCTGATCAGCTTAGGTAGATCCAGGATTGGGGATTCATGAACAAGTCAAAAGGGTTGAGGAGACCGCCTCATATGTATGCAAATAAGTCAAAGGAATTCTGGGCACAAATTCCTTAGGGTTCCTAAAAAAATCCCATTTACATAGGTTTATCCTATTGGCTAAAGCTCACCCACTGGGTTTTTGAAGAAAAAGCCAGGATAATAGCTGATCAGATTCCCAACTACAGACCGGTTTTGTCAGTCTCTTCTCCGGCCTTCTTCAGTATTCCAGGATTAACGTTGCTGGGAGAATATATCGTTTGGCTGGCCTTTCCCATGATATTGCCTTCCTTTTTTGAATTAGTAGAAGTAACTTACAGTATCTCAATTATTTTGCAGATTAGATTCAGAAGCTGATTTTCTCATGCAGCCATTCATTACGTTGCAGCTCATTTTCTAGCCAGCCATGTAATGTTTAGTTTGGGTTCCAATTCAACCACACAGGCAGGGTCGGAACTAGGGGTAGGCAGAAGAGGCAGCTGCCTAGGGCACAACGATTGGGGGATGCCAGGCAGGAGCCTCTCCTGCCTACCCCTAGTCTGTGCTGTGCTCTGGTTTCATTGCCCCCGCCGCTTGTCATTACGCGGTGGGGGTAATGAACTATCGGTTCGCATCTCACCCCCCCACCCCGCGCTGAGCTGCGCATTCACGCCAATATGGGGGTGGGCGATGCAATGGTGCAGGAGTGAGGTGGCCGACCGGGTTGCCTAGGGCGCCCGGTTGGCTCGGCCCGCCCCTGCACACTGGCATCTACTTTTTTAGGAAATTCAGTAAACTTCCTTCTCTCAAAGCAAGTAATGAGATGTCTCATTTTCTTGCTCTCATATTTGCAGATGGGGGTTCCACCGGACAGGAACTCAAATGCATTAGCAATAGCATAAACCCCACAGTCATGCGTGTTTTCTTGTTCATCAACATCCAGTATTTCCATAGTTCCTTCAGGATCATTCACCAGCTCACCATAGTGTTCATTTATCTGTTTCCTCAGTAAGGTACCGTGGTGTTTAGTCACAGCGCTGTCTGCAATCTCCACATGATCCATTTTAAAGCAGCTTGTCAACCAATGTCTCTCTACACTGTCATAATGTATCTGTACTGATGGTCCTTTAACTGGTTGAAATCCAATTTGGGAAAGGAGGCAGCTTTGAAGCCCCTCTGCCTCAAACTGGATTTTCAGCAAGGACTGAGCTGCATCAATGATTCTGTCATCCAGATATTTCCTGCCTCGCAGGGCCATTTTATGCTCTTGTGTCAGGTTCATATGTTAATTTGTTTTAGTAAATATAATATTGTATAGTAGGTTTGCTTTATTTATGTATGAATGACATTCTGTCTTATGAGCCATAATGAGAACAATCAGTTCTTAAAACAATATTTATAAAGCTTTATTAATCTCTGTTAGGTTCAAGAATAAAATGTTAAATGGTAGAATGAATATTTGCTATGTAAATAGTGTAATTTAGAAATAAAAAGTGTACAATAACAATCGTGGCAGTATCCCTTTAACGCAGGCAAAATGTTGTTTATTTAAAAAACATAATTTTGAGGTGGGCTGAGTCAGTAACACTGATTTTCATGTCTGTAAATGCATATATAATCATTTGACTGCGATTATATTCTTTTACACTGTATACACTGTATTGCCAGTTAGTGTTGTTGTGCGTACATACTTAAAGATGTCTCCTTGGTAATTGGTGCCACAAGAGGTTGCATGAGCAACATATTTCTAGGGCCGACATTTAGGGCTAGTTAGGGTTAGAATTATAGATAAAGATCATTTGTTCCTAGAAAACAATCCTTGAGGTAAATTAGTGTGAACTGAGCACATTTTTACTGTTTGTGGTTTCATGTAGCCTTTAAGGCAGATGTTTTAATAAATGGCTATTTGCCCAGGACCCACAAGGATAGGGGGCCCACTAGCACACATTTCATAGGGGATAACTTATGGCAGAAGAATCCTGCAGAGATGGCAGACTCCTCATTTTAATCAGCTGGAAGAGTGTGGTTATTTTATTTTTTGCCTTTTTGTGGCATCACAATTTTCCTTCTTCCTCTTTCTTCTTCCGGAGAAATCCCTGGGCTGGGCAATGTGCAGTAGAGTGAAAAGCCAACTTTTTGTTTAAGTTCGGCTTTTAACTCTACTGCGCATGCACAAGAGTGCGAGACAGGAAGGAGAAAACTCTCACAGGTACCCCGGGCTGGTGCGGGGTACACACGTTTTGTACCCTTCTGGTACTTAGTCCTAGGCATTTCAACTGCACAGACTCTGGCCCTGGGAATGAAGGAGATAAAAAGTCAGTTACCTGAAGAACATGTTTACAAAAAAGAAGGCAAGAAATCCTGTGTTTCTATTGATAGTGTTTCCATGAGTGCTTATGGCTGTATTTACATAGACCTTTCTGATAAAGCTTACTTTTCTTCTCCTTTAAATTGTCATATTTCATTCCACTGCTAGTATATCTTATGGATCAACCAAGATATTTCAAGGCATCATTATATTTCATTCTGTTAGAACAGCTCCTTTAGAAAAGCTTTTTTAAACTTTGTGAATCAATAAACTTGTAACATATTGCATGATTTACCTTCAAAAAAGGTTTGTAAAATGAGCTAGATGGAACACATTTTACAGCAGAACAAAACTTTGTATTTTATAGTATTTGATTACAGGACTGACTTTAGGCAAAGCATACAATACCTCAGAATCTTAGAAATAGTTATATAGTTGGCCTTAAAACCATGTTCATTTGCAGCTACTTTGTGACATAAAAATGTAATTTGTACAAACTAAAAACAAATAACCCAGTTCTACTATATGTTTGTATAGTTGTTTTGTCTGCCATTCATTTTGTTGATGGCCGAAGGCAATACATGTATTTGGTTTTATTGCCATGGGACAAAAACTCATATATAATCCACATAAACTAAAGAAATGTGTCTTTTTTAATCAATATAGACTTAGGGCTCTGGCACACGGGGAGATTAGTCGCCCGCGACAAATCTCCCTTGTCACGGGCGACTAATCTCCCCGAACTACCATCCCACCAGCGAACATGTAAGTCGCCAGTGGGATGGTACGCTGCACAGGCGATTTCGGCAAATCGCCGAAGTTGCCTCGCGAGGCATTTTTGGCGATTTGCCGAAATCGCGCTGCCGCGTGTGCCATCCCACCGGCGACTTACATGTTCGCCGGTGGGATGGCAACTGATGGCAACTCGGGGAGATTAGTCACGGGCGACTAATCTCCCCATGTGCCAGAGCCCTTATTGTAGAAGTAGGGTAGGCTGTGCTTTTGTTACTTGCCATAACACAATTAGATAATTTACATGGCTTATTATGTTCTAAATAGTTTTTTGTATGGACCTACATGTGTTAATAAGGTTTCTCCAGATAGAGATTTGCATATCTGATTGTTTGACTTTGTACAACCATTCCTCAACCACACCTTGACTTAATTTTGAGTCCTTCACTGCATGGATGTTGATAGAATTTAAGCAGAACATTAGAATATCAATTTAAAAGTACAATTAATTTTGCTAAACAATTGCCTCTTGAGAAAAATGCTTCATTTGGAGGTGAATATATGTGGGAGAACATATGTTGGTAAGGGGGAGATAAGGTCTTTACTTTGGAGGTGGAGAAGAAAGTTTCCTTGGTTATATGCATAAGTGTTTGGAAGCCAAATGAAAGAGGGTAGCTAGAAACCTATTGAGAAACCTATTGAGAACTTAAACTGGCCATACACCTGAAGAGGTCTCCCAACAAGCAGCTCTTACCTCGATAAACCCACCTTGAGCTGGGCAATATCGAGTTTTATTGGTCTATGGCCACCATTACACATACACAGTATTTCTGACCCTGCTGCCGGTGCAGGAGCACTATTTGGTGCCAAAGACACCTCATTTTAGTGGTCTTTAGTGGGTTTTAGAGGGTCTCCAGAGGTATTCCTTGGTTAGTTCACCTTCTTTTAGCTGCTTAATTGCTGATGGTGTGAAGCCAAATTTTATAATAACCTTAAATCTAATTAAATGTTAATAACCTTTGTCAAAATAGCAAGGTTTGCTTTTTTATTCAAGGAGTAAAATTTATGGTTAAAAGGTTTATTTGTTTGCATCATGGATTCTCACTGAGCAAAATACGCAATACCTATTGCCAGGAGACACTAAATTATTGCTGTAAGCATTTTATACATTACGCTATGCTTGAGGTAAGTGCTTTTATTATTTTTTTTTACAGATTACTATGGAAACACATTATTGCATATGTATCCAGGTGAATAGCTGAAATTACATCATATGAAGCATTTATTAGCAATCTCTCTGTGAAGCGGGCATTTCCGTGGGTGGAAGCGTGTGAGAGTGAAAAGGAGAGGAATACAGACATTTCTCTTACAACTCAGCTCTCATTAAATATTATTGAGTATTTGATCTAAGTGATTACATTTTTTTAAACGAGGAACTAAATGTTTGATGCAAGAAAAATACCCAGCAGTCTATTTAAAGTGGTAACTGATTTAAATCTTTCATAATGGAGAACTCAGTAATCAAATAATAATAAAAATGACCCACTCTGTTTACATATGTCCAAAAATGTTATACATTTACAGTATAATACACAAGAGTCATGAATATTCTGTAATCTTATCTTTATAAACAATACTAATTGATGTGATCAGTTATAATCGGTTCTCGGTGATGTAATTTCTGTCACATGACTCACTAAATCTTGTGCATTATAATAAATAATGTACTCATATGAGGTTATTAGAAGTCACTTTGGAGCTCCATGGCCTTTATAAAAGCACTTGGCCTTTGGCCTCATGGAACTCATTATAACTAATTGATAATATTAGCTAGGCTTTGTGAGTTCAGCATAAGTGAAACCATGAACAATATTTATGGTGCTTTTATTAGTATTTATTGACATGACCCACATAAAATAACAGCAACAACATGCTTTAAATATTTATACTGCAAGTTTGTGTCTGAAACAGCACTTTCTAACAGTTCCCAGGTAGTAACCTAATTATACAAAGAAGTCAATGGAACCCTTGAGGCCATCAAATCCTTTAAAGGGACCTTGCATAAAGCAGTCACTATTTTGCCGCAGTTTTTCTTTAAATGGCAAAAATTTGAGGTTGTTTAGCAAAAATATTTGCCCATGGGGAAATATGGAATTTTGTTATGAATCCATACCTGGCGGGTGAAAAATGTTGCTTTTCCCCAGTTATCACTTTTCTCCAAACTTTGTTGGCGCATCAGAACATTATTATTAATAGAACCTATTATTTTTCATCACCTTCAATATTACACTGTATAAATTCCGTAAAGTGGAAATAAAAAGGCGACCACAGGTTAATTCATTGGCCCTATAATGTTTTTAAAATGCTGTTGTAACATCGGCAAAAATTGCCATTTGGTAGCACTGTATTCATAGGAACACATGGAGGGCAGCACAGGAAAATATCCCCTAGCTTGCATGTCGCTAAGAAAGTTATAGGGTAGCCTGAGGTTTGTACTGAATAACGAAGTAAACACAATTGGAACCCTTACAGCAGGATAAATGAGCATTTTTGTGGAAAAATGCTTACAGTGACTAAATCTTGCACAGTAATAAAAGTTAGAAATTAAAAGTTTATCATGTATTTGATTAAAATTGAAGACCAAACCCCCCCCCCACAAGATAACAGCTCATATGGGAAATTTGATTTCTTGACAAAACTGTACCTGCTTTATTTCATGAAAACTCAATAAATGTCTATAGAAAAGCCTGAAATTCAGTTAGATGAGTTTTTTCTCATCAAATTAAATCTGAGCCTATAACTAAAATCTTTTAGGACAAGTCTTCAGTTTTAACTAGATATTGAATAAACAGTACCATTACATTACATTACAGTTTTACCTATTATTACTGTCAAAAGCAGAGGGTGAGATTTTTGTTTGGGGAGGCTAAAGATGGGGTATACACAGGCCAAACTAAAGATAATCTCAAACAGATTTTCAGCAACCACTTGTCACAGTTTCTCCTGTTTCTCCAACTACCTGTCACAGTGCCTACTGACTTCCAAAACAAGCACATTATATACAGTTAACGACAGTAGGTACAAGCATCCCAGTATATATATATATATATATATATATATAATTGTACAAACTGAAGTGGAGCTAACGTACCAGTCTGAAGACCTAGTCCAAACTCACGGACAATACATATAGAAAGAAACAAAAAGGTCCAGACTCATTTAAATGAAAAAGAAAAAATCTTTACTGCATTATGCAGAACAATTGCATTTACAACGTTTCGAGGCTCCCACCTCTTTATCAAGTAGCAATGCTACTTGTTAAAGAGGCGGGAGCCTCGAAACATTGTAAGTAATGCAATTATTCTGCATAAAGATTTTTTCTTTTTCATTTAAATGAGTCTGGACCTTTTTGTTTCTTTCTATATGTATTGTCCGTGAGTTCGGACTAGGTCTTCAGACTTAATTTTTTATCCTTGAGAAAGGTCCTAATAAGGACCGAAACGTTGGTTTTAACAATATATCTACAATAAAAAAAATTTTGATGAAACATTGAAGGGTGTGCTGGCCACAGATGATTATTTTCTATACAGACATAATTTTGGCTAGCACCCCGCAGAATATTGAGCTTTGGAGTGCGGACACCATTTGGATATATATATATATATATACAGTATACAGTAAAAGGCAGCAGATACTGGCACATTATATACAGTGAGATCCAGTGGGCACTGATGCCAGATAAACAGCCATGACCCCACACTGTAACATGCTGTAACACATTGCACTGAAACAAAACATCATTTTTTATCCCAGCCAATCCCATGAGGGTTCCCCCTAAAAAATGAACAAGAGCCAGTAAGTCAGCTTTTATATAGTACATAGTATAGCACCTGCGGGATGAAATCTGTAGCAACTTTCAAAGTAAGCGTGCAGCTTTGGCAAAGCTTACAGCCTACAAATCTTTTTTTAATTGGT
Organism: Xenopus tropicalis; assembly: GCF_000004195.4. Classification (NCBI taxonomy): domain Eukaryota; kingdom Metazoa; phylum Chordata; class Amphibia; order Anura; family Pipidae; genus Xenopus; species Xenopus tropicalis. The sequence continues at coordinate 44,052,485 of NC_030678.2, forward strand.
CTTCATTTCTGCTTTGGAAATTTCTATCCAGCCCCACAAACATGTAGTTTGGTTGGTTCATTTTACTGTCTGTCAAGTGAGCTGCATTCTGATTGGAGAATCCACAAAGACAAAGATCCAATCAGAGCACAGTTGTTCGCAACAGAACTGGAGCTTTCAGAAAGGAAAGAAGTGTTCCACTTTTTAAAGTACCAGAGCAGTGGAAGTCAGTTACAGGTTGAGGATTTTTTGTTTTTTTAGGTGCCAGGCAGGTTTGGGGAGGCTTAGCCTTCCAAAGCCTTATTGAAAATCCGCCCATGATTACTGTGCAACATTATTAATGTAAAAACCCCAGCTGGTTCCCAAGGTAAGAAGCCAGAGGTTTATCCTAGCAGTGAATTAAGGTTCAGTCTATTAAGCAGTTTTGAGTTATGAAAATTCATGTTCTCCAGGATAATACAAAATGATCTGCAGTATCCAAGTCATTCTTTAAATTTAATTTTTAGAGATAGATATGAAAAAAAGTGCAATTTCTATGGTTTGCAGGGTCATTTTCAATATACAAAACTAGTGAACAATAATTTTGCAGAGTGATTCCTATGAAAAAGCTGGCATTGCAATAGAAACGGTGAATATGTAATAGTGAAAAGTCCTGGCAGCTGAATAGCAGAGGGCAACACCAAAATGCAAGGGTGGTCCCTACTTCGAAAAGGGAACAGGGGTATCAGGTGAACTTAATAGGAAGCAGTAGGGGTGTATCACAGTGCACACAAACAAACCAAGGGCACACATACATGTTAGGTCACATGAGCCAATGAATGGACAGAGTTCTGCTTTTACTCCCACACTACTTCCTGTTACAGTTAGAGCTGCATTATTTCCTGTCAGCTGATCTCTGAGGGAGCACACAGCCCATCACTAAATGGTGGCTCAAGGGAAAGGATGTAAAAGGGCAATATTTACTGATATATATACAAACTGGATTCCAAAAAAGTTGGGACACAAAACAAATTGTGAATAAAAACTGAATGCAATGATGTGGAGGTGCCAACTTCTAATATTTTATTCAGAATAGAACATAAATCACGGAACAAAAGTTTAAACTGAGAAAATGTACCATTTTAAGGGAAAAATATGTTGATTCAGTATTTTATGGTGTCAACAAATCCCAAAAAAGTTGGGACAAGGCCATTTTCACCACTGTGTCGCACCTTCCTCTTTATGATGCGCCAAATGTTCTCTATAGGTGAAAGATCTGGACTGCAGACTTCTCCTACGCAGCCATGATGTTGTGATTGATGCAGAATGTGGTCTGGCATTATCTTGTTGAAAAATGCAGGGTCTTCCCTGAAAGAGATGACGTCTGGATGGAGCATATGTTGTTCTAGAACCTGAATATATTTTTCTGCATTGATGCTGCCTTTCCAGACATGCAAGCTGCCCATGCCACACGCACTCATGCAACCCCATACCATCAGAGATGCAGGCTTCTGAACTGAGCGTTGATAACAACTTGGGTTGTCCTTGTCCTCTTTGGTCCGGATGACATGGCGTCCCAGATTTCCAAAAAGAACTTCGAATCATGACTCGTCTGACCACAGAACTTCCATTTTGCCACACTCCATTTTAAATGATCCCTGGCCCAGTGAAACGCCTGAGCTTGTGGATCTTGCTTACTAATGGCTTCTTCTTTGCACTGTAGAGTTTCAGCTGGCAACGGCGGATGGCACGGTGGATTGTGTTCACTGACAATGGTTTCTGGAAGTATTCCTGAGCCCATTCTGTGATTTCCTTTACAATAGCATTCCTGTTTGTGGTGCAGTGTCGTTTAAGGGCCCGGAGATCACGGGCATCCAGTATGGTTTTACGGCCTTGACCCTTACGCACAGAGATTGTTCCAGATTCTCTGAATCTTCGGATGATGTTATGCACAGTTGATGATGATAGATGCAAAATCTTTGCAATTTTTTGCTGGTTAACACCTTTCTGATATTGCTCCACTATCTTTCTGCGCAACATTGTGGGAATTGGTGATCCTCTACCCATCTTGGCTTCTGAGAGACACTGCAACTCTGAGAAGCTCTTTTTATACCCAATCATGTTGCCAATTGACCTAATTAGTGTTATTTGGTCTTCCAGCTCTTCGTTATGCTCAAATTTACTTTTTCCAGCCTTATTGCTACTTGTCCCAACTTTTTTGGGATTTGTTGACACCATGAAATTCTGAATCAACATATTTTTCCCTTAAAATGGTACATTTTCTCAGTTTAAACTTTTGTTCCGTGATTTATGTTCTATTCTGAATAAAATATTAGAAGTTGGCACCTCCACATCATTGCGTTCAGTTTTTATTCACAATTTGTTTAGTGTCCCAACTTTTTTGGAATCTGGTTTGTATATATATATCAGTTTCGTAAGATTCTTTAATAGGCCACTTAATATGATATAAACTGTTGGTTAAGTATTCATTCGGGGGGGGGGTATTATTTTCCTTTAATAATAGCCATCTAGCCATGCTATTTTTAGGCTAATTTGTACATACTTATCGACAGAGTTAATATGTAATTATACAAATTTGAAACAAAAGAATACCATCGGAAATGGTATGTATATCATATCAAACTAACAAGCAGCTTGAGAAATAATCCAACTCCCATTGTGGTGGATGAGTCACCAATCTTGCCTTCTGCATATAACAAATCAATGTAAACAAAAGCTTTATTATAAGGGCATAAGAAGGGCTGAAGGGATAAAACAAAACTCCAAGGCTATAAATGTGATGTTTTGTGACATTATGATACCCAGTAACGATTACTTAACTATATAAAAAGTCTCTCATTAATAGCATAGTGCATTCATTTTGTGCAGAGTTAGTCGTACCTTGCTACAATAGAACAGTAAATGTGTGAAGGCTGAATCCTCTTGGGCTTTTATCCATTTAGTGGAACAATGCAGAGCCCCCATTAGCTTCTGTAAACACTATTTTCAACACACATTTGCCTCTCCAATGTAGCTTTGTGAATAAACCTTTATCTGGGATGTTCTGCTGAAGATTATGTGAATCTGTTGAATCACTGGATCCATAAAACTGTGTTGAAAGTCTATTATACTCTGAGCTTCAGCAGAAAAATGATTTAATATCTATCATTTATTTCATATAATAATATTTTTATCCAGCTTTCATGCTCTTTCTTTAGAAGTCTGTGTTTTGAACATTCCCCCTAAGCAATATAAATAGGGTTGCCACCTGTCTGGTTTTGACCCTGTTTGGCCCGGTTTTTGGAAGGGCTGACCGGGTCAAAACCTCCAGCCCGGTTTCCCTAATTAAGAAAACTAGGCAGGACTCTGTAACATTGACGCGGCAATCAGTCAATCACTGATCGCCGCATCATAGTCCCGCCCCGTGACGGGACAGCTCTCCTCCTCCCCGACCCACAACATCCCAGCCCCGCCTCATCCCTGCCTCCCATGACGCTTTCTTAGCCAGCAGAAGCAACAACAACTAAATATAGACCAAGATGCATATGCATCTACAGGGACAAAGTTGCCATTGGTCTATGGGGCCTTCCATCTTTGTATACAAGTCTGGTTTAAAGGGAAGCTCAGATAGAGCAGTTGTCCTGGATGCTCAGGCCCGGATTTGTGGCAAGGCCACAAAGGCCAGACCTAGGGCGACAGGTGGAGGTGGGGCAGGGAATGAGGGTGACCTCTGGGCTCCTTTGTAACAAATCTGGCGCTGTAGACACCCAGTATCCAGGTGCAAATGTTCTTAAAATTACAAATTTATTTAGTTTTGTATAGTTAATAAATCCATCAGAGATGTCCAATTTGCTCTTGAAGGCTATTATTAGGTGGGACATGTAGACATGTATGATAGACCACTAGGACTGTTTCCATGGATTTTACCCAAAGTTTAAGATTTTGAAAATGGGGGTTTAGTTATAAACTACAGATCATAAAATATCAAGTCTACTAACACGTACACAGACAGATGAATAGCTTGTATTTACATAATAAGTGAAAAAGGAAAACTTACCAGCTTTCCAAAACAATCTTGATCCAGCTGAAATCAAACTGAAGCTGAAGAAATATAGCAGAAGGCTATATTTCTATTCAAGCTTGTGAGGGTAAAATCCTGTGTGCCTCATCTTGAAAGGACTGTTAACTTCCTAATGAAATAAGTATGGATTCATAAATGCATGAAAGAAAGAATAAAGGCATTCCACTAACTGTTAAATGTCATCAGTGCTAAATCATTGCTAACACTCTCACTTGGGGATGCCCACCCAAAACTGATTTTTTTTTCCACAATGGAAGAATATGTAACTGTAAAGTTGTTGCTAACAGTAATAGCAACTGAATGCAGTGTTTATTTCTGTTCTTTAGTTGTTCGTCGGCTTCTGCTGCATGGTTTCAAAAGTCAAAACCAGCAGTTCACATAAAAGCAAGGAACAGAAAGATAGTTCTTTCACTTACAGATACATTTAGAAATCATTTAAAAGCCACTGACATTTTTCATAAATGTATAATGGAAAGTTGATTAGTACATTATTCAAAAAAAATATTTGGGTGGATATCCACTTCAACATACGTGTCTCTATCATGTCATCAATGTCTGTTTTATATTAAAGAAGATATTTAACAGATGCATTGTTATACTGATCATATTTGTAATAGTTGATCATATGCCTTCATAGGGTATTTGCTTTTTTAAAGAAAGCACAACCGTCATGCCTTTCCTTGTCATTTAAAACATTAATTTCCTACACGATCAGGATGGCCTTCACTCGACTGATTTGGTTCTTTCACTTTTATATCTTTTGTAGATTGATGCCTAAAATGATATCCTGTATTGTAGCAATGGAATGAGCAATGATTTGTGCATAGGTGACTGTACTCAAAGCCCTCTTTCCTACATGCTAACATTTTCTTAGACTTTGCATCAAATGTGCCCGTAACGTGCTTGCATATTTTCTTTCTGATACACAGATTAGTACAGTTTAATCTATAATTACTTTGTTTTTTATTGCAGCTTAAACTTTATTTATCCACACCAAACTCCAGCTGTCAAGTGTCTGCCCACACTGCTAAAGTCCAAAGCTTTTGTAGTCAGTTACTATTTGGCTCTTATTCTACAACATAACAAAATTTAGTGTAAGGCTAATGCCAGATGTGAGGTTTGGCATATATTTTCGGCAAGCCAAAAAATATGGCTTGCCGAAAATATCACCATACACCTCCTACCTGTGCCTGCACCCAAATGAATGAAATACGCTCGGGTGCAGGCACATGTAGCCGATATCCACCAAAAAACGCAAGACTTCATATCTTCTACATGTGCCTGCACCTGAGCGTATTTCATGAACTTTACAGCGCTCATGTGCTGTTTGTAGGTATAAGTGTCGCTGATGATGTGTGAGAGGCAAAATGGCTGCTGTGGGAAAGATGCTATTTTTTTTTAGGAAAATGTGATTGCGCTGGCAGAGGGGATATATATGCAATGCAAATATGTGGTTTGGGTG